>NC_047085.1:279072267-279377900 GCF_902459505.1 Geotrypetes seraphini | reverse complement strand
CTCTATCTCCCCCTGCCCTTCTCTCTCTCTCCCCCCTACCCTTTTCTCTCTCTCTTCCCCCTGCCCTTTTCTCTCTTCCCCCTGCCCTTTTCTCTCACTCTCTCCCCCTGTCCTTTTCTCTCTCTCGCCCCCTGCCCTTCCCTCTCTCTCTCTCCCCCCTGCCCTTCTCTCTCCCCCCTGCCCTTCTCTCTCTCTCCCTGCCCTTCTCTCTCTCCTTCCCCCTGCCCTTCTCTCTCTCCTTCCCCCTGCCTTTCACTCTCTCACTATCCCCCTGCCCTCCTCTCTCTCACCCCTGCCCTCTCTCTCTCCCACCCTGCCCTTCTCTCTCTCCCCCCTACCCTTCTCTCTCTCCCCCTGCCCTTCTCTCTCTCTCTACCCTTCTCTCTCTCTCCCTACCCTTCTTTCTCTTTCTCCCCCTACCCTTCTCTCTCTCCCCTACCCTTCTCTATATATCCCCCTACCCTTCTCTCTCTATCTCCCCCTACCCTTCTCTCTATCTCCCCCTACCCTTCTCTCTCTCTATCTCCCCCTACCCTTCTCTATCTCCCCCTACCCTTCTCTCTCTCCCCACCCTTTTATCTCTCTCCCTGCCCTTTTTTTCGCTCTCTCCCCCTGCTCTTTTCTCTCTCTTTCCCCCTGCCCTTTGATATCTATCTTCCCCTTGCCCTTTTCTCTCTCTCTCCCCCCTGCCCTTCTCTCTCCCCCCCTGCCCTTCTCTCTCTCCCCCCTGCCCTTCTCTCTCTCCCCCTACCCTTCTCTCTCTCCCCCTACCCATCTCTCTCTATCTCCCCCTGCCCTTCCCTCTCTCTCTCTCTTCCCCCGCCCTCCTCTCTCTCTCTCCCCCTGCTCTCCTCTCTCTCTCCCCCCTGCCATCTCTCTCCCCCCCTGCCCTTCTCTCTCTCTCCATGCCCTTCTCTCTCTCCTTCCCCCTGCCCTTCTCTCTCTCCTTCCCCCTGCCTTTCACTCTCTCACTCTCCGCCTGCCCTCCTCTCTCTCACCCCTGCCCTCTCTCTCTCCCACCCAGCCCTTCTCTCTCTCTCTCTCCCCCCTACCCTTCTCTCTCTCCCCCTGCCCTTCTCTCTCTCTCTCTACCCTTCTCTCTCTCTCCCTACCCTTCTTCCTCTTTCTCCCCCTCCCCTTATCTCTCTCCCCCTACCCTTCTCTCTATCTCCCCCTACCCTTCTCTCTCTATCTCCCCCTACCATTCTCTCTCTCTCTATCTCCCCCTACCCTTCTCTCTATCTCCCCCTACCCTTCTCTCTATCTCCCCCTACCCTTCTCTCTCTCCCCACCCTTTTATCTCTCTCCCTGCCCTTTTTTCGCTCTCTCCCTGCCCTTTTTTCTCTCTCTTCCCCCTGCCCTTTGATATCTCTCTTCCCCTTGCCCTTTTCTCTCTCTCTCCCCCCTGCCCTTCTCTCTCCCCCCCTGCCCTTCTCTCTCCCCCCTGCCCTTCTCTCTCCCCCCTGCCCTTCTCTCTCCCCCCTGCCCTTCTCTCTCTCTCTCCCCCCTACCCTTCTCTCTCTCTCCCTACCCTTCTCTCTCTCCCCCTACCCATCTCTCTCTATCTCCCCCTACCCTTTTCTCTCTCTCTCTCCCCCTACCCTTTTCTCTCTCTCTCTCCCCCTACCCTTTTCTCTCTCTCTCCCCCTACCCTTTTCTCTCTCTTCCCCTGCCCTTTTCTTTCTCTTTCCTCCTGCCCTTTTCTCTCTCTCTTTCGCCCTGCCCTCTTCTCTCTCGCCCTGCCCTTTTCTCTCTCTCTCTCTCTCTCGCCCTCTTGTGAGTCTTCCCCTCTATCATCCTGCACGGTATTGTCTGGGTGTAACGTTTCCCGAACCATCGACCATCTCTCTTGGTCGACTGTTGGCTTTCCCCTTCTTCCTAGTTTAAAAACTTTTCAACTTCTCTCTTGATGTTGCTTGCAAGTAGCCTCGTTCCATCTCTTCTGATGTGGAGTCCGTTCTTCCTGTACAGCTTGCTCTTCCACCAGAACGTTGTCCAGTTGCGCATGAAGTGGAATCCTTCTTCCTCACACCAGCACCACATCCACGTGTTGAGTGCTTGCAGCTCCATCTGCCTCTTCTCGTCGGCCCTGGGTTCTGGCAGGATCTCAGAGAAGGATATCCTTTGGGTTCTGGTCTTCAGCTTCTTTCCTAGCATCCGGGACTGGTCCTTCAGTACTTCCCTGTTGTAGTTCTGCTGCTCACGTTGTTCGTCCCTACATGGATCACCACCGCCGTATCTTCTTCATCCACACTGTTGATGATCCTGTCGATGCAGCTCACTATGTCGTCTACCTTGGCTCCTGGTAGGCAGGTAACCAGCCGATCCTGTCTTCCTCCTGCTATGTGGCTGTCGACTTGTCTGATGATGGAGTCCCTCATGACGATTGCTGTCCTCTCTATGTTCTCTTGATTCTCCAGCCGCAGGTCCGTGTCCCTGGTGTATGCCCATTTCTCCAGCCGTAAGTCCGTGTCCTTCATTCCCATCCATTTTCTCTCATCCTGGTGTTGGCTTGCACTGGACTCTTCTTCTTGTGGGTCCCCTCCGCTGTTTCCAGATCTTGCTGCTGTGTAACCCATTTCTTCCTGGTGGTTGTCCATCGGGTCCACACACTCTGTAGGTGTATCTTGGCAGTTCCACTGTTGCTGGTGATTTTCCATGGCCTCCCTGTATGCCTCCTCTATGAACTTCTCCAGCTCTTGGACTTCTTTCTTGATGGTATTTTCTGTCTTTGTGTTCACTGCTTCCTCTGTCTCAATGTTCTCTGCATCTCTGCCTTCCTCCATTGCTTGAAGTGCCTCCGGTTCCAGTATTCTGTCCTCCAGGAGTCTGACTTGTTTTTTCAGGCTCTCCAGTTCTCCGCATCGAGCGCATATGTAAGACAGCCTCCCAGAGGGGAGGTAGTCATACATATGGCAGACCATGCAGAAAACTGGGTATCTCAACATCCTGCTCCTGCCTGCTGCTTCCATCTCTGCCTGCTTTCCACTTTACTCTTCAAAAAACACATAAAACCACTATAACTCTACCAACAAAGTTCCAAACACCACCGACTTTACCAATCTTCTCCTTAACAAATTATAAAATGTTCCTATATAAGCTTATGTATTAAGATCATAACAATTCTTATGTAATCCGCCTTGAACCGCAAGGTAAAGGTGGAATAGAAGTCACTAATGTAATGTGCTGTGGATGTCTTCTATATCCCAGGACAAGCAGGCAGGTATTCTCACTAATGGGTGACGTGATCCAACGGAGCCCCGATGCGGACGCCTCACAAGCATTTTTGCTTGAAGAAACTCGAAGTTTCGAGTTGCCCGCACCGCACATGCGCGAGTGCCTTCCCACCCAGACCAGGGCGCGTCTCCTCGGTTCTTACTTTTCCGCGGAGCCGAGAAATCCGCCTTCAACTCTCTGCATGAAATTTTTTCACTTGTGCCTTCTAAAGTTCACAGTTTTGGTTGATTTTGATCTTAATCTCTGATTTTCGTCGTTCTTTATTGTTTAAAAAAAAAAAATTTTCTTCCATCCATTCGACAGGGCAGGCCACGTGGCCGCAGCCCCGTGACTTCGATCTTGCGGCGGAGCTTTTCCGGCCTATATCCCGGCCTATCACCGGTTTTAAAAAGTGTGCCAAGTGCCAGCGCGCAATTTCGCTAACGGACCTTAATCGATGCTGTGTTCGGTGTCTCGGGACTGAACATCTTCCGAAATTGTGCCGGCCTTGCTCCACACTCTCTCATGCTTTCATGCGCCGTTGCATCTTGTGGGAGTCGCTGTTCAGCATGGAGTCCTCGACGGAGCAGTCTTCATCGAAAGGCCCCTCACCTTCGACTTCATCCGCTGCTCCTCAGCCTTCCACCTCTGCGGCACCGAGTCTCATCAAGCCTGCATCGTTCATGCCGGCTCCGACTCCAGTGCCCACTGCGATGCCTTCCTCGGTCTCTTCAGGTCAGGTAGCACAGCAGCCTATCCCACCGGTAGTGCTAAAAGTGCCCAAGGCTTTTAAGCCCAAGCACTCTCACACTGCCTCTAAGGAGCACGAGGTCCGTGCAGGTGGTCCCATTGCAGATGATGATCCATCCTTGCCGGCTTCGTTCCAGACCTTGCTAGAGAAGCAATTCATTTAGCTCTTCACCACCATAGGGCCTAAGCTTCTCGCTCAAATCTAGCCTGGGCACGTGGAGGCCTCCCGCGAGGTCGAGCCGCCTCCAGTGCCTCAGCGATACACACACTCTCTACAGGGAGCAGAGTCTCTGTGAGTGTCTGGTCTGGCATCGGTGCATGCATTGCAAGGAGCAGAGTCTTTGCCCATGCCTCCGTTGGAACTGATTCACTCGATGCAAGGAGTAGAGTCTTTGCGAGTGCCTCCGTTGGAACCGATCCACTTGATGCAAGGAGTTAAGTCTTTGCGAGTGCCTCCGTTGGAGCCGATCCACCCGATGCCAGGGCTCGGGGTGATTCCAGCCATCCACCCCTGCTTCGATCAACAGCCTCCAGCCCCATCCACTATTTGGGGGCCTCAGCGAAGACACACTCACCTCGTCCATCGAGACCGGCGTCCAGACACAGCTCACATCCTCGATCGAGGCATTCATCGAGGCACTCGACCAGGCATA
The DNA here is from genome assembly GCF_902459505.1 of Geotrypetes seraphini. Taxonomy (NCBI): domain Eukaryota; kingdom Metazoa; phylum Chordata; class Amphibia; order Gymnophiona; family Dermophiidae; genus Geotrypetes; species Geotrypetes seraphini. The sequence continues at coordinate 279,373,281 of NC_047085.1, read as the reverse complement.
CCTCGCCTCATCGAAAGCAGCCGTTCCTGCAGTATACACCACCGGCTGCTTCTCCACCTCAGCTACCAGAGCTCGAGAACTCAATGGGGTCTATCTCACCACCACGATCCCCGTCCTCATTGGATCCAGAGGCTTCGACGCCCTCGAGTTGTTCTCGAGGCCCGGCTCTGGCCGACCAGCTATCTTTTTCCTTGTTCCTTCGGCAGATGGCTGCTGATTTGGTCATTCAACTGGACACAGGTTCCAAATTTTCAAAAGAGTATCTGGAGACGATGTATCTCCCTCAACCACCTGCTGAATCCATCAAGCTTCCTCTACACAAGCTCCTGGATCAGACTTTTGTGCGGTGCCTCGAAACGCCTTCCATCCCTGCTGTGCCGGGCAAATTGGATGCCAGGTACCGCACAGTACACCATAAAAGGTTCGACGGTTCCCAACTCTCCCACCAATCCCTTCTGGTGGAGTCCTCGCTGAAGTGGTCTCACCCCTCTCAGGTCTACGCCACCGTCCCACCTGGTAGGGAGGGCAAGACTATGGACCAGTTCGGCAGGAGAATTTACCAGAACTCCATGATGACCTTCAGAGTTCTGAATTACAACTTCCACTTCATCACATATTTCAAATTTTTCCTGTCTGTCCTCCAGAAGTTCATGCCCTATCTGGACCCTGGAGCACAGTTCGAGTACCAGGAGGTTCTAGCTTAACTTTCCCAGCTTCGCTTGCAGATGATTCAGTCCTCCTACGATGCCTTTGAGCTCTCGGCTCGGGCTACGGCATGTTCGGTGGCCATGCGCTGACTGGCGTGGCTCAGAACCATCGACATGGACCCCAATCTTCAGGACAGGCTTGCCAATGTCCCATGCGCTGGTACCGACCTCTTCGATTGAGGCGGCGACCAAGAAGCTCTCGATCACGAGAAGTCTTTCCAGTCCATCCTCCGTCCGTAGCCCAAGCCTGCTCCTCGTCCATCATGCCCACTGTTGATCTACCAGCGGCATTACCCACCTAAACAGGCCCCGCCCATCCGTCAGCCTGTTAAGAGGCAGCAGCCTCAAAAGCAACAACAGAAGCCACAATCGTTTGCTGTCACTAAGGCCCCTCAGCCCTTTTGACTGTCTCAAAGAGGGCATAACTTCTGTCATTCTGCCATTTTCAAGTTTACCACCGATTGGAGGTCGTCTCCATCACTTTCACCATCGATGGACGACGATTACCTCCGACCTCTGGGTCCTCTCCATCGTCAAGGAGGGATACTCTCTTCAATTCCATCAAGTTCCCCCGGAACATCCTCCAAGGGAGTATTCTTCCAACTTGGCCCAAACCACCCTTCTTCTTCAGGAAGCTCAGGCCCTATTACAGCTGGGGGCTGTTGAGCCAGTCCCTTTGGCCCAACAAAACAAGGGTTTTTACTCCCGGTACTTCCTTGTACCGAAGAAGACGGGCGATCTGCGACCCATCTTGGACCTCAGGGTGCTCAACAAATTTCTGGTCAAAGAAAAGTTTCACATGTTGACCCTGGCATCCCTGTATCCCCTCCTCGAGCAGAACGACTGGTTATGTTCTCTGGATCTCAAGGAGGCCTACACTCACATTCCCATTCATCCGGCCTCGCATCAATACCTCAGATTCAGGGTGGGACATCTTCATCTTCAATACCGAGTGCTTCCCTTCGGCCTGGCCTCGTCACCCAGAGTCTTCACCAAGTGCCTGATAGTGGTGGCCACAGCGCTCAGGAACCACGGCCTCCAGGTGTTCCCCTACCTGGACGACTGGCTCATCAAGGATTCCACGTCTTAGGGAGTCTTCCTCGCGACCCAGAAGACGATTTGGTTACTGCAACATCTGGGGTTTGAGATAAACTTCCCGAAATCCCATCTACAACCTTTCCAGACTCTTCCCTTCATCGGAGCTGTTCTGGATACTACCCAACTCAGAGCGTTCCTCCCTCCCCAACATCTGGAAGCTCTCCTCCATCTTTGCCACTTGGTGTCATAAGAACATAAGAACTGCCATCTCCGGATCAGACCCATGGTCCATCGAGTCCGGCGATCCGCACACACGGAGGCCCAGTCAGGTATGTAGTTTTAGTCACCCATATCCCTCTATGCCTCTCGTAAGGAGATGTGCATCTAATTTGCCTTTGAATCCTAGCACAGTGGATTCCTTAATAACCTCCTTTGGGAGAGCATTCCAGGCGTCTACCACTCGCTGTGTAAAGCAGAACTTCCTGGCATTTGTCCTGGACTTGTCCCCCCTTAGCTTCAAACCATGTCCTCTTGTCCGTGTCGCGTTGGACAATGTAAATAATTTATTTTCCTGCTCTATTTTATCGATGCCTTTCAGCATTTTGAACGTCTCGATCATGTCCCCTCGCAGCCTCCTCTTCTCAAGGGAGAACAGTCCCAGTTTCTTGAGTCGTTCCTCATATTCCAAGTTCTCCATACCTCTTATTAGCTTCGTTGCTCGTCTCTGCACCCTCTCAAGCAGTTTTATATCCTTCTTTAGCTTGGGAGACCAATGTTGGACACAGTATTCCAAGTGTGGTCTGACCATTGCTCTATAAAGCGGCATTATGACTTTCTCCGATCTACTCGTGATTCCTTTCTTTATCATGCCCAACATTCTGTTTGCTTTCTTTGCCGCTGCCGCGCATTGTGCCGACGGCTTCAGGGTCCTATCTATCAGTACACCCAGGTCCTTTTCTTGTTCGCTCTTACCCAGAGTTGCGCCTGACATTCTATACTCGTGTTCCTTATTCTTACTACCTAAATGCATTACTTTGCATTTCTCCACGTTGAACTTCATCTGCCATTGCTCTGCCCATTTCTCTAACTGATACAAGTCGCTCTGGAGTTCCTCGCTATCCTCCTGCGATCTGATTGCCCGGCATAGCTTTGTGTCGTCTGCAAATTTAATGATCTCACTGGATACTCCTTCTTCCAGGTCATTGATGTAAACATTAAATAGGATCGGCCCAAGAACTGAGCCCTGGGGCACACCACTAGTCACTTTCTCCCAGTCTGAGAACTTCCCATTTATGCCCACTCTCTGCTTTCTGTTTTCCAGCCATTTGCCTATCCACCTGTGTATATCTCCCTCTATACCATGGCTTTGTAGTTTCCTGAGAAGTCTTTCATGTGGAACTTTGTCGAACGCCTTCTGGAAGTCCAAATATATTATGTCCACCGTCATTCCACTATCAATTTGCTTGTTCACGGTCTCAAAAAATTGAAGTAAATTCGTTAAACATGATTTCCCTTTCCTGAACCCATGTTGACTGGGTTTCATCAAGTCGTGTGTATCTAGGTGCCGGACTATGCTATCCTTGATCAGTGCTTCAACCATCTTTCCAGGGACAGACGTAAGGCTCACAGGTCTTTAGTTGCCCGGTTCCCCTCTCGATCCTTTTTTGAAAATTGGCGTGACGTTTGCTATCTTCCAGTCTTCTGGTATCTGTCCAGTTCTGATTGTCAGATTGGCAAGTTTTTGCAATAGCTCTCCGATTTCAACCTTCAATTCCTTTAAAACTCTCGGATGAATTCCATCCGGTCCAGGGGATTTGTCACTTTTAAGTTTGTCAATCTGGTAGTATATCTGGTCCAACTCCACTTCAACTGTGGTGAGGCTGTCTTCTATTACTCCACTAAACACTTTCACTGCTTCTGGTATTTTAGCGGTATCCTCCTCCGTAAAGACGGACGCAAAGAAGGAATTTAGTTTGTCTGCAATTTGTTTATCCTCTTTGATGTACCCTTTTCTTCCCTGGTCGTCCAGGGGTCCCACCGCCTCTTTTGTGGGTTTTTTCCCTTTCACGTATCTAAAGAAGGGTTTGAAGTTTTTGGCCTCTTGCGCTATTTTTTCCTCATAGTCCTGATCCGTCACGAAAACACGATTGCGCATGCGCGGGTTTTACGTCACCACCTGCTCGCGGCGGCTTTCAACTAAAAAAAAAAAAAATTACACAACTGTGGCGGCCTTCCTCACCCCCGCCTCTCACTGTAAATGGTACCGGCTCCTCTCTCGAAATGCACCAGGATCGAGAGAGGAGCTATAGCGCCGGCTTTCAACTTAAAACAAAACCAAAAAAAAAAACCCCAACTGGAGATCACCGCTCTCACCCGGCTCCCACTGTGCAAACCCCCCCCCCAAACTGGAGATCGCCACTCTCACCCGGCTCCCACTGTGCAACCCCCCCCCCCCCCTAACTGGAGATCGCTGCTCTCACCTGGCTCCCACTGTGCAAACCCCCCCCCCAACTGGAGATCACCCCTCTCACCCGACTCCCACTGTGCAAACCCCCCCCCCCCAACTGGAGATCGCCGCTCTCAGCCGGCTCCCACTGTGCAAATCCCACTCTTCTGATCATCTTTATGTTTTTTCCATGCTTCGGTTGTTTTCATGTGTTTCCATTTTTTGAAAGAGTCCTTCTTTTCTTTTATGGCTTTCCTCACCTGTCTGGTAAGCCATGCCGGTTTTCCCTTACCTTTTGTTCTCCCCTCTTTGGAGATCCTCGGAATGTGGAGATTTTGTGCTTCTGTGATAGTATTTTTCAGTAGGGACCATGCCTGGTCTACCGTTTCAAGTTTGTCCACCTTTTTCTTGAGTCGTTTTTTCACCATGGCTCTCATGTGATCGTATTTGCCCTTTTTAAAGTTTAAGGTTTTGGTTAGGGTTTTGGCATGTTTTCTATTCCCGATGTCAAGCTTAAATCTGATCACATTGTGATCGCTCGTCCCCAGCGGTACCGTAACTTCTACTTCTTTTGTCGGACCCGTGAGGCCATTTAGTACCAAGTCCAGGGTGGCGTTGCCTCTTGTCGGCTCTTTTACCATTTGTTCCAGGAAGCAATCCCCTAGCGCCTCCAGGAACTTGGCCTCCTTGCCGCAGTTGGAGGTTCCTAGTTTCCAGTCTATCCTCGGGAAATTGAAGTCTCCCAATATTATTACATTGCCCGTCTTGCATTCTTGTTTGATTTCCTCTATCATTTCTGAGTCAGTTTCCTCCGCCTGTCCTGGCGGACGATAGTAAAGGCCAATTTTTGTGTCTGCGCTGTTTTGGCCATGAATCTTGATCCAGAGGGACTCTAGCTTCTCTTTCATTTCCGTCGTAGCCACTTCAACAGATTCTACTCCTTCCTGAACATATAGGGCAATACCTCCACCTTTCTGCCCTACTCGATCTCTTCTATATAGTTTGTATCCCTGTAGCACTGTGTCCCATTTGTTTTCTTCGTTCCACCATGTTTCTGTTATGCAAATGATTTCCAACTTATCATGTCTTGCTATTGTCTCTAGTTCCCCCATTTTGTTTCCTAGACTTCTAGCATTCGTATACATACATTTGAGTTCTCTTCGTGTTACCTTTTTGGACTTCCTACTCTTTACTGTCTCTACTGTTTCTTTCACGGTTTCCTTAACCGTTCCAGTGTTGTCTCTCTTGTTTGCTGTACGGTCATCCCCTCCTGTGTCTGAGTTGTCCCTTCCTGCCTTCTCTTCTTTATTTGCTGTGAGGTCGTCCCCTCCTGTGTATGAGTAGTAGCCCATGGTTTCTTCATCGGGGCAACCTGTCGTCCGTGCCATCGACTGGTGGTCGACTGTCGGCTTTCCCCTATTTGTTAGTTTAAAGCCTTCTCGATGGCCTTCTTCATGTTGCCTGCCAATACTCTTGCTCCTTCCTTGTTGAGGTGTAGTCCATCCTTTCTGTAGTACTTGCTTTTTCCCCAGAATGCCGTCCAGTTGCACACAAAGTCAAAGCCTTCTTCTTCGCACCATCGTCTCATCCAGGCGTTAATAGCTTGCAATTCCCTCTCGCCCGTCCATCTCAGCGAGACACATGATGATTCTCCTGGGCCACATAACCTCTACAGTTCACGTGACTCCTTTTGCCAGACTTCACCTCAGGATTCCACAGTGGACCCTGGCATCTCAGTGGACGCAGATATCCGACCCTCTGTCCCGACACATCCAGGTCACTCCTGCTCTGCAACAGTCTCTTCGCTGGTGGATGCTATCCTCCAATCTATCCAGAGGTTTGTTGTTCCAAACGCCCCCCCCACCACCAGAAAGTCCTCACGACCGACTCGTCCACTTATGCCTGGGGGGCTCATCTGGACGGCCTCCGCACTGAGGGCTATTGGACCAGCACAGACCGCCTGCACCATATCAATCTCTGGAACTCAGAGCGATTTTCAATGCCCTCAACGCTTTCCAGCACCTGCTTCAGGACAAGGTGGTCCTCATTCGCACGGACAACCAAGTCGCCATGTATTATGTCAACAAGCAGGGGGGCACGGGATCGGCCTCCCTCTGCCAGGAAGCTTTGAAGGTTTGGGACTGGGCGACTGTCCACAACACCTTCCTCAAAGCTGTCTACATTGAGGGGGCGGACAATGCCTTGGCAGACAACTTGAGTCGTCTACTGCAACCTCACGAGTGGACCCTCCACTCAACGCCCCTCCATCACATCTTTTCTCAGTGAGGAACTCCTCAGATCGACCTCTTTGCAACCCCCCACAACTTCAAACTGCCTCAGTTCTCCAGGATCTACACTCCTCACCGCCTCGAGGCAGATGCTTTTCTCTTGGATTGGACGAATCTCTTTCTATATGCATTTCCTCCATTTCCTCTCATCCAGAAGACTCTAGTCAAACTCAAGTCAGACCATGCCACCATGATTCTGATTGCTCCACGTTGGCCCAGACAACCTTGGTACTCCCTTCTACTTCAACTCAGCAGCAGGGAGCCCTTCCTTCTACCAGTGTTTCCATCGCTGCTTACACAGCATCAGGGATTTCTACTTCATCCCAACCTGCAGTCTCTACACCTGACAGCTTGGTTCCTCTCAACGTAACCCCTCTCCAGTTTTCTCAACTTGTGAAAGATGTCCTAGAAGCTTCAAGGAAGCCTGCTACTAGACAATGCTACCACCAAAAGTGGACTAGATTTTCTGCTTGGTGTTTTTCTCATCATCATGAGCCACAACACTCCTCCTTGTCTTCAGTTTTGGATTATCTTTTGTACCTTTCTCATTCTGGCCTCAAGTCTATCAATACGAGTCCATCTGAGTGCAATTGCTGCTTTTCATCAGCCTCTTCAACCTCTCTCTGCTCATCCAGTGGTTTCCAGATTCATGAAAGGACTTTTCCATGTCAATCCTCCCCTCAAACCGCCTCCAGTGGTTTGGGACCTCAATGTTGTTCTTTCTCAGCTTATGAAACCTCCATTTGAACCTCTTAACAAGGCTCATCTGAAGTATCTCACTTGGAAAGTGGTGCTTCTCATTGGCCTCACTTCAGCTCATCGAATTAGTGAGCTTCAAGCATTGGTTGTGGATCCACCTTTCACAGTGTTCCACAATGACAAGGTGGTCCTTCGCACTCATCCAAAATTCCTCCCCAAAGTGCTCTCGGAATTTAATCTGAATCAATCCATTGTTCTTCCTTTGTTTTTTCCAAAGCCTCATTCTCATCCTGGAGAATCAGCTCTTCATACTCTGGACTGTAAACGTGCTTTGGCTTTCTACTTGGAACGCACCAAACCACACAGAACTGCTCCTCAACTTTTCATCTCCTTTGATCCGAACAAGTTGGGATGTCCCATCTCTAAGTGTACCATCTCCAACTGGATGGCGGCTTGTATCTCCTTCTGCTATGCCCAGGCTGGATTACCCCTTCACAGTAAAGTCACACAGCCCATAAGGTCAGAGCAATGGCAGCTTCTGTAGCCTTTCTCAGATCGACACCGATTGAGGAGATTTGTAAGGCTGCCACTTGGTCCTCGGTTCACACCTTCACTTCTCATTATTGTCTGGATACTTTCTCCAGAAGGGATGGACAGTTTGGCCAAACAGTATTACAAAATTTATTCTCCTAAGTTGCCAACTCTCCCACCATCCCATTGTGGTTAGCTTGGAGGTCACCCATTAGTGAGAATACCTGCCTGCTTGTCCTGGGATAAAGCATTGTTACTTACCGTAACAGTTGTTATCCAGGGATAGCAGGCAGCTATTCTCACGTCCCACCCACCTCCCCTGTGTTGGCTTTTCTGCTAGCTATCTGAACTGAGGAGATGCGCCCTGGTCTGGGCGGGAAGGCACTCGTGCATGTGCGGTGCGGGCAACTTGAAACTTTGAGTTTTTTAAAGCAAAAATGCTTGTGAGGCATCCGCATCGGGGCTCCGTTGGATCACGTCACCCATTAGTGAGAATAGCTGCCTGCTGTCCCTGGATAACAACTGTTAAGGTAAGTAACATTGCTGTGTCTGCAGTGGCTGTCCTCTGTGTCTGCCTGCCTGTGTGTCTTCTGCGCCTGCTGTGTCTTCTGCGCCTGTTGTGTCCTCTGTGTCTGCCTGGTTGTGACATAGTAACATAGTAGATGACGGCATGGGTAGCGGTGTTCACTGTGCTTGGCGGTTGCTTTGGAGGAAGTTGATTTCACGGCTGCAGAGCAGAGAGGCAGCGAGCAGGATGGTATGTAAAGTGATTTCACAGCTGCAGAACAGTTGGCAAAGTCTTCACCAGTCACTTCTTTTGTGATCGGCCAGCCCAGTCGGAGTGCCCAGTCGGAGTACTGTTTTTGTTTGTGAATTGCTGCCTTCCCTACTTTTGGATGTTTTTCCCCTCATTTGTATGCGCGGATCAGAACCTGATCGGGAAGCAGGTTAGTGAATCAGGTCTGGGTTGCTAAGTGGTCGGGACTTGAATCTAGCCCTATGTCTCTGGCATCACAGAGCAGTCTTTCAATTCCCTCTGTTTCTCTATCATCTGATTTGAATTTTCTTTGAGTGGCTTGCAATGACTGAATAGGGTCTGATTAGATTCTATTGTTCTTGCAGACTAGAGTAGTTCATAGTTGAATTTGGTGTGAAGAGATGCTGGCCTATACCCTGTTCCACTGATACACCTTCTATTATGGTACACTAAAGTTCTGTTTAGCCCTGTTATCCACCCTGGCCGTCCTTTTGTACTCCATTGAATAGGTGCATTTAACACTTTTCTGAACAGATGGCTGAAGCAGTGCTGGCTCAAGTCCTTCAGAATCCAAGTTAGAAATCATTTTACTTTAAATCCATCAAAATAATAATTTCTTGGGTCAGGCTATAAATTTATTCCATGCTACATAGGGCTTACCAATGAGGATATTTTTACTGTTACCCTCATCTCTGAGGATGCGTGTCCTCTGTCTGGAGATCTGGGTATGTGGTTGGCACTTTAAATCCTTGACTTTAGAACCTGGGGATGATACCATGGTTTTGCGCTTTTTAAGTCCGCTGCCTTACCGGATCTCATTTCGGAGTCTCTGCATGAGCTCAATTTAGATATGCAGCCAGCTCCTTATACCTCCTTTCTCATGAGTGTAGTGAGGGTTCAATCTCTGCATTTCCCTGGCATCTGGACATTAATGTATTTCAGAGCAGTGGGATTCTCCTGAAGGGTTTCTCACAGTAGCAAGAATCATGTCATGGCTGTATCCTATGGCATAGGAGCATCGGCAACTAAAGTAGATAACTTGGTTGCACAGGTTCCTAAGGGAACCTCCCTTTCGAGCGAAGGTGGTGTGATAGTCAAGGATATGCAGGACTGCCTAGTGGAAGTTCTCAGGAGACTTTTTGAGGCAGTGGCAGGCTCTTGGTGTTTCTACAGGCCTTGGCTCAGATTTCATCTGACCGGGTGCGAGCGGTCCATCGGGGTGGGGGTGCGAGTGCGAGCGGTCCTTCGGGGTGGGGGTGCGAGCGGTCCTGCGGGTGAATCGGACGTCGGGAGGGGGGGGAACTATGTAAAAAAAATGTGTACAACGCGCTCACGCGTATAACACGCATGGTTATGCACGGTTTATAAAATCGTGTATAATGCGCGCATTATATGCGTGAAAATACGGTACTGATGAAGTTGATATTTCTGCAGGTGTTGTCATACACTCCATGCATAAGTATGCTATAGTGTTTGTGGCCATGTTTTCACTATTTCAACCACCGCGGGGCCCTGAAGGCATACCATTCTTCAAATGTTTTCAGATCTCCCGGCGAGTTTTGGGGGGCGGAGCAAGCTCACACGCCCGGCCCAGCATTAAGATGTAGATCGGGAGAGGCAGGAGGAGTCGATGTCGGCGGGCCCTCTCCAGGAGCAGGGCAGGCAATCTCGGCAGGTGGGATGTAGGGCAGCAGCGGCTGCAAAATGGCTCCACGCGCCGTTGAGAGAGGCAGAGTTTTCAGATCTTCCGGCGAGTTTTGGGGGGTGGAGCAAGCTCACACGCCCGGCCCAGCAGTAAGATGTAGATCGGGAGAGGCAGGAAGAGTCGATGTCGGCGGAATGGCTCATACATTCTAAGAGTTTCGCTCACAGATTTTACATGGTCGCTCATAAAAATATTTGCAAATCTAGAAAATTGTTGGTTTTTAAAGCTTGTTGCTCACCCAAAAAATATTTTTGGAACATGTTGCTCACATGAGAAATTTGCACGTACCTGGCCATTCCTTAGAGGCAGTATTGGTCATGTCCCATGAACTTTATATTTTTGGACCACCCCATTGGCCAATATGATTAGATCTAATGAGGATGGGGACAAACTTTGTCCCTTTGTCATTCTCTGACAGCAGTGAAAATGCTGACATTAATAGAACTAAAAACAGCACTGAGTATTCAGACACTCATCTCAATTCTTCCTGATGCTAGATTTGTATTGGCAACTGGAAGAGTTGCATGTGCAAGTCTCAAATGTTTGCTGTATAAATATTACCGGTATGGTGGTATCTGAGTTTGTTTATTTAACTTTTTATACCATTCTCCCAGGAGAGCTCAGAATGGTTCACATGAATTTATTCAGGTACTCAAAGCATTTTCCCTGTCTGTCCCGGTGGGCTCACAATCTATCTAATGTACCTGGGGCAATAAGAGGGATTAAGTGACTTGCCCAGGGTCACAAGGAGCAGCATGGGTTTGAACCCGCAACCTCAGGATGCTGAGGCTGTAGCTTTAACCACTGTGCCACACTGTCTCCCTTACAGCTTCCTTAGCTGTGAAGTTACAGGTAAGTCATTTCCCCTTTGACCTGCAGGTGAATGCAATCGTATTGGATTCTCATCCCCCCTATTGTATTTTTCCATTGATATACTAAACAAACTAGAAAAAATGTTATGGGTACTTCATACTCATATAAAACTAAATAAATAAGCATTAAACCCTTATTAATGCTAGCTAAAGAGAGCTAAAAATTAATTTACTCCTCGCAGAAGCCTCAGCATCTCAGTCTTCAGATCTTCTGTACATCTTGAGTTCAATAATCAATACAGTAGAATCTCTGTAAGTTGGCCACCCAAGGGACTGTACAAACTGGTCAACATATAGGTCAGGTTTGTTACAGGTTGCCACCTCATCCATTGCAACAAAACCTTCAAAATGTACTCCTTTGAATTCTGCCATGGGAGATAGACTGCCTGATAGGGCCAAAACATCATATTCGTGGGTTGTAACAAATCTAATTTCTTGAAATACTGCTGTATCGTTTCTGGCTGAACTTTACTCCAAGCAGAACTAATCCAGAGGGCAGCATCCAGAGTATTAATTGATGCAGTGGATGAAGTTGCTTCCACAGGCAGACCACAGGTTTGTGTTTTAGTAATGACCCACTATAGGAGCTAGGTTCAGTAGTACATTTTAAATGTTTTTATGATGCCTTGATAAAGAGGTTGGATTTTTTTAGGTCATGTTTGGAGACAGAAATTTCAGTGTCACATTTGTGAGATGATTCACTTGCCAGGACAGTTGTCTGTCATCAGTAGAATTAACCGTGTCGTCCTCTTTCTCGATTGATACCCCTTACCCACTCCAGTCATCCATGCACATTTGTTTGATCTCCAAGTGAGGGGAGGTCTTCGGACTTCAGGTTCTTGAATGTATGTGGTTTTGCTGATTTACCAATCATCAAGAGCTTTTTAGTTTCTTTCCGGTTGAGCTAGTGAAAAGCAGAACCGTGAAACATTTTTTGGAAAGTTTTCCGCCTTTACATTTGTCACCCTTCATGATGAGGCTCCTGTCAGGAATCTCCTAGAAAGAGTATGCGCTTGTCAGTGTTAAAGATATTAGCAAACACAACACAAGCCCCTCGAAAAACCAAACAATATAATCTTATTACACTTTCGACCTGGTTTACAGCACAGCACAACTACCGTATTTTCGCAGATATAACGCGCGCGTTATACGCGATTTTACCTACCGCGCATACCCCTCGCGCGTTATATGCCTGAGCGCGGTATAGAAAAGTTTTTAAACATAGTTCCCACCCCGCCCGACGCCCGATTCACCCCCCCAGCAGGACCGCTCGCACCCCCACCCCGAACGACCGCTCGCACGCGCTCCCACCCGCACCCGCATCCACGATCGGAGCAAGAGGGAGCCCAAGCCCTCTTGCCCGGCCGACTCCCCGACGTCCGATACATCCCCCCCCCCCGGCAGGCCCACTCGCACCCTCACCCCGAAGGACCGCCGACTCCCCAACAATATCGGGCCAGGAGGGAGCCCAAACCCTCCTGGCCACGGCGACCCCCTAACCCCACCCCGCACTACATTACGGGCAGGAGGGATCCCAGGCCCTCCTGCCCTCGACGCAAACCCCCTCCCCCCAACGACCGCCCCCTCCCCAAGAACCTCCGCCCGTCCCCCAGCCGACCCGCGACCCCCCTGGCCGACCCCCACGACACCCCCACCCGCCTTCCCCGTACTTTGTGTAGTTGGGCCAGAAGGGAGCCCAAACCCTCCTGGCCACGGCGACCCCCTAACCCCACCCCGCACTACATTACGGGCAGGAGGGATCCCAGGCCCTCCTGCCCTCGACGCAAACCCCCCTCCCTCCAACGACCGCCCCCCCCAAGAACCTCCGACCGCCCCCCCAGCCGACCCGTGACCCCCCTGGCCGACCCCCACGACCCCCCCACCCCCCTTCCCCGTACCTTTGGAAGTTGGCCGGACAGACGGGAGCCAAACCCGCCTGTCCGGCAGGCAGCCAACGAAGGAATGAGGCCGGATTGGCCCATCCGTCCTAAAGCTCCGCCTACTGGTGGGGCCTAAGGCGCGTGGGCCAATCAGAATAGGCCCTGGAGCCTTAGGTCCCACCTGGGGGCGCGGCCTGAGGCACATGGGCCAAACCCGACCATGTGTCTCAGGCCGCGCCCCCAGGTGGGACCTAAGGCTCCAGGGCCTATTCTGATTGGCCCACGCGCCTTAGGCCCCACCAGTAGGCGGAGCTTTAGGACGGATGGGCCAATCCGGCCTCATTCCTTCGTTGGCTGCCTGCCGGACAGGCGGGTTTGGCTCCCGTCTGTCCGGCCAACTTCCAAAGGTACGGGGAAGGGGGGTGGGGGGGTCGTGGGGGTCGGCCAGGGGGGTCGCGGGTCGGCTGGGGGACGGGCGGAGGTTCTTGGGGGGGGCGGTCGTTGGGGGGGGGGGGGGTTTGCGTCGAGGGCAGGAGGGCCTGGGATCCCTCCTGCCCGTAATGTAGTGCGGGGTGGGGTTAGGGGGTCGCCGTGGCCAGGAGGGTTTGGGCTCCCTTCTGGCCCAACTACACAAAGGTACGGGGAAGGCGGGTGGGGGTGTCGTGGGGGTCGGCCAGGGGGGTTGCGGGTCGGCTGGGGGACGGGCGGAGGTTCTTGGGGGGGGCGGTCGTTGGGGGGAGGGGGTTTGCGTCGAGGGCAGGAGGGCCTGGGATCCCTCCTGCCCGTAATGTAGTGCGGGGTGGGGTTAGGGGGTCGCCGTGGCCAGGAGGGTTTGGGCTCCCTCCTGGCCCGATATTGTTGGGGAGTCGGCGGTCCTTCGGGGTGAGGGTGCGAGTGGTCCTGCCGGGGGGGGGATGTATCGGACGTCGGGGGGGGCATCAGGCTTTCAGGATGGGGACAGACCTTCAAGGGGGGACAGGACTTCAAGGGGGGACAGTGCACGGAAAGTCAGGGGGGGTGAACGGAGAGTCAGGACAGCGCACGGAAAGTCAGGGCAGTGCACGGAAGTCAGGGGGGGTGAACGGAGAGTCGGGACAGCGCACGGAAAGTCAGGGCGGGCGAAAGGAGCGTCGGGCATCATGCGCGTTATATGCCTGAGCGCGGTATAGAAAAGTTTTGGTACATATCATCGTGATTTCTGCGCGCTATACCCCTGTGCGCGTTTTACACAGGTGCGCGTTATATCCGCGAAAATACGGTACTCATGAAAGATCAGCAGAGTCCACAAAGAGAGTACTAAACATTCCACAGGTATAGAGTTCCAGAACAAGGCAAAAAAACCTACAATTCGCACATCAGCAAAGCTTCTTCTATGAAAATTATTAAAATTAGGAAAAAGCCTCAGATCTCCCCCTCCACCAAACCGAGAAACTCAGGTTGAAAACAGGTGGAGTTTTACAGGGTGTAATAAAGTCACTGGCATAAAAAAACCTCCTCAATAATTTCAATGGAGAAAAGCCTTGTGCAATGCAAGTGGGATATACTCTGCCTTGTATCGGGACCCCTATAATCTGAAAATGATTTGAAAAGCTAAATTCTATTAAGTGGACAGAGAGACACCGCACATCGACGGTGGCCAGCGTTTCGCTAATTACAAGCTGCCTCAGGACGTGAAGTCACAGTCAATCCTGCAAAACACAAAGTTATATAAGATCAAATACTTAACGTTTGAAGGATAGCTGCTCAAATCTCTCGGCGAAATGGACCGGACACTTTTCAACGTACTCTCAAATCAACTCCTCGATCAAACATGGAGGTTCCCCAAACACAGAGGGTGGAATATGCCCCGCCTATTTAAATCCCATTGGTTGTAGTCACATGGGACAAAGATAGAACAGGATTGGATAAGATCCTATATGTTGAAACCTCTCCCGAAAGTCCTAACCCATCCCCCACACACACCTCACCACTGCTACTGTCAATCACAATGCATGATGCCATTCAGTCCTAGAGTTTAAACCCTTTAGGTTCCTCAGTTTCCAAAGCACAAATCCAAAAAAGTTCTCTTTGTAAAAGCAGACGCTGACGATTGTGATGGTTTGTAGGAATATAATCTATTACACAACACCGTAGGTCTTCAAAAACATGATTGAACTCCAAACAATGAGCAACGATTGGTGCCTGCAGTTTGCCAGTGTGGAGACAACTTTTATGTTCTGTCATGCATGTTTTAAAGGGGCGTGTTGTTTGACCCACATAAATCATCTGACAGGGACACATAATAAGATAAACGACATGGTCCGTGAGACAAGTGGTATGAAAACGAATAAAATGCATTTTGCCCAATGCCGGGTGTTTAAAACCACCAGATAAAACCATCGTTATGGCACAAATTTGACACCTCTGACATTTAGAGTGACTTCCTTCATGCTGGCTGTATTGAGGTTTTGAAACAAAACTATCTGAAGGACTCAAAAGTTCCTTAAGATTCTTTTGCCTAGAATAGGCCATACGGAGGTGGCAATCAAAAAATGCAGGATCCTGACTCAAAATGTTCCAATGTCGACGTTAAAATTTAACCACGCATTTTGTTGATGGTGAAAACTGCAATACACAAGTAATAGTTTGCGCATCTGGGGTTCGTACTTTAGACAGAAACAGAAACCTCCGATCTACATGTTTGGCTCGTTTATAGGCTTTCTTTAAAATTTGTGGAGGATAGCCACGATTCAATAGTCGCTGAGAAAGATCCTTGCTCTGCCAACGAAACTCCCTGGAGTCAGAAAAAATGCGTTTGAACCGTAGAAACTGGGACGTGGGTAAACTCTGCTTGAGTGGCAATGGATGATTACTGGTGAAATCTAAAAAAGTGTTCCTATCCGTGCTCTTACGAAAAACTGTAGTTTACAGCTTGGAACCCTTTTTACTGAGGAGAATGTCTAAAAAAGAAATTCTAGTAGGATGGACATTGATATCAAACTGTATTCTGGCGTGGCGAGCTTAAGCCAGTTATAAAACTCAAAAAGAGTCTCATAGGAACCGATCCATGCTATGAAAATATCATCTATGAACCGGAGCCATAGTTTAATATGCATGCTATATGGGTTGGAAAAAATCCATTGATTTTCAAAGTGCTGCATAAACAAATTAGCCACTGAGGGGGCCATAGTGGCACCCATTGCCACGCCAGAGACCTGTTGAAAAAAACCTTTCGCCATAACGAAAATAATTTCTTTGCATTGCCAAGGCTAGAATCTGTACAATGAAAGAAGTGGGTACCTTCCGTTCAATAGCAGTGGCATCTAGGCAAGTGTGAATAATAGAAATGGCTTCAGCCTGAGGGATCATGGTGTATAAAGATCTAACATCGAGTGTGACCAAGAAGATAACTGCTTGCCAATCGGTTATTTCTTCAAGTCTCAACTGAAAATGTGCAGAATCTCGTAAATAAGAAAAGCCTCTAGGAACAAGTGACTGAAGAAAGTGGTCAACAAAGCATTATAGGGGCTCTAAAATGGAACCATTACTGGATACTATAGGATGGCTGTTGTAGTGACTTATGTACTTTAGGCAGGACATAGAATACTGGAACTCTGGGATGTTCTTCATTAAGATACTTATATTCCTGTCTGGTGATATGTTCATTCAACAGAGCAGAAAATGTTATTTCTCTAATTAGAAGACTAAGTTCTGTGGTAAGGTCAGAGGTTAGTTCAAGATAATCTGTCTGAACAGATAATTGTCTGATGATTTCATTATGATAGCCAACCATGTAGAGGACCACCACCGCACCACCTTTATCGGCCCGACATATTCTTATGGAGGTGTTACCTCGTAGCCGTTCCAAGGCTGTATATTCCTCCTTAGAAAGATTAAAATGCTGAAATTGCCTATGATTCTCCAACTTTCAAGTGTCACGTAAAACCAAATCCTTAAAAGTTGTCAAATGAGGACTTGGTGTGGTGGGTGGAAGCCAACGTGATGGTCTACGAAAAGCAGAAGGGATAACTGGAGGGCAAGATTTCGAAAAAAAGAATTCCTGTAAATGCAGCTTACGGAAAAATCTATCTAGATCTTTACGCAGATGCAAATATTGTAACGGCTGAACAGGAACAAACGTCAACCCTTTAGAAAGTACACCAACTTCCAGTGGTATAAGTGAGTGGTGAGATAGATTAATGACTAAACTCTCTGATTGGTCACTTGACCTCTCTGTGACCGAGTGTTGGGCCGATGTTGTTGTTGATTGCGGTTCCGCTGACGGCCTCGATTCTGTTGATATTGTCTGTTGTGTTTGTTCTGTCGGCCTTTGCCCTGTAAAAAATCCTCATCAGATGTAGACAAAGAACTGCCATCGGACTTATCAGAACGTGCAAAATCAGGGTCTGTTGGCTGAGATTGAACCTCTAACCATGGGTAAATGGGACCTTTGGTGTAGTCCGCCTCATCGCGTTTAAATTTTTAAATTTTGTATTTTTGTAATCCTACCTTGAAACTATTTATCTTTTTCTGTATATCATTTAATTGTGTATCAAAAGATTCAGAATCCAGAGTACTCTTCAGTTCACTCAGTTTTGTGTCCAATTCAAACTGAATGGACTCTGCAGATCTTTCATGAGTAGTTGTGCTGTGCTGTAAACCAGGTCGAAAGTGTAGTGAGATTATAGTGTTAAAGATATTGTCATCTTTTAAGCCTCTGGTGATGTTCAGGAGCTTTTTTATGAACTCTTCTACAACCTCTACTGGAACTTCATTGGTTTCACCACACAAGACTTTCTGGGAGATCTCATGTCTCAGTTTAAATTTCTCAAGCCAACCACTTGATGCTTTGAAATCTGTCATTCCGAATTCTTGTGCAAATTTTATAGCAACTGTTTGGATCATCAGCCCAGAGATTCAGGTGTTAATGCCCTTATTTGTTTAAACCAGCTTAATATGGCTTCATCGACTTCGAGGGAAGTTTCCTTCTTTTCTGCTGTAGGTCTCTGCTTTCCTTACCATATCTCTCCAAGTACTCATGTTTACATTTTTGGATGTTGATAATTGTGGTCTTGCTAACACCAAATGCTCCGCTGTCTTTCTTTGGCTGCAGCTTTCCAGAAAATGTAGAAGATAAAACCTTTTCTTTCAATGTCAGCTGTTTGAGCTCTTTCCTTTGGGCCATCATATCTCGATTAACTGTAAAATTTTTCAGTAATTGTAGGATGTACCTAAAATTCAGACCAGTCCTTCACATTGAAAAATTTTCAGCAACACATGATAAGCAATAGAACATTAGGCCTAATCCAACACGTGGTAATAATAAAACATGAAAAAAGAACTTGTACTAAAGAAAAAAATGCAACTAATGGGCAAAGTCTATCCCTTGTTGTAGAGTGAACTTAACTGGTAAATTTAATGTGTCATAGTCCAAGTGGTCAAGATACAACTTACAAAGGTTAGTCTTCCACTTAGTATATGTGGTGCATTTCCGGTCTGTGAAAATTAGGTCAACTTAAGGAGATGGTCAACTTTGGAAGTTCTGCTGTAGTTTTGTTACCATTGAATTGATGTGAGCAATTCATTGATGTCTTTAGTCTTTGCACACAGCTTTCTTGTCTACTAAACTTTATAGTGCAGACTACTGTGCAGAATCCAGGTTAAGATTTTTACTAGCCAACTTAGGTTTTACCCAGGTTTTCTTGGGATCTGCTTATGTATTAGGATCTGTTCTTACCCTTAAGTCTTAGGAACAGTTTAAGTCTTAGGATCTGATTAAGTCTCAAGATCTGTTTTCCCAGGTTTTCTTAGGATCTTAAGTTCAACCTGACTCAGGTGATAACTTTTTCATTCTCTGTTGATCACTTATTGCATGATGGCAACTTTAAGTAAGCATATGATCTGGTCTCTTATGTTTTATTGGATCTGTTACAAAAGCTGGTCAACTGATGCATTATATACTATCCCTATCCCAGTCCTTACAAGGACTCGCTTTACTAATTCAGTACCTCTTAAGGCCACAAATCGGGCTCTATACGACTGTTCTGAATGGGGTCCCTTCCAAATCCCGACTGTACCCCCTTCACGAAAACCTAGCAGACCTTATTGCAAAAAACAGCAGATGCTGAGGAAGATTACCTACGCATTTGTCACTGACCTTCCTGACCATCTAATCCTTCAAGGTTTCTATTTAAATATACGATCTATTAGGAACAAAGTGCAATTGGTCAAAGACTGGTTGGAAGAGACCAACCCTCATTTTGTCCTCCTAACTGAAATTTGACTGGTCTCAGATAACGACATTATTCGCGACTATCTTGCCTCCTGGGTTTAAAATTATATCTCAACCTAGAAACAAGGGAAAAGGGTGAGGAATAGCTATTATCCTAAGAGATTCCTTTGAGGCTACTACCCTAGTTTCTAATTCCTTAACGGACCTTGAAATCCTCTCTTGTAAACTCCGGTCTGACCAGTTAGAAGATGGCTTAATAATTACCCTATTTTACGTTCCTCCCAAGAAATGGCCCACAGCCAAGGATAATTTCTACGAGTTCCTCCTTACAAACTCAATAACAGGCCCTTATAACCTACTGACCGGTGATCTGAATATTCACCTAGAGCAGACAGAGCAGGGTGACTCCAAAGATTTACTATCCTTCATCTCCTCACTAAACTTCTTTGCGCCAGCCCCTGAAAAGACCCATCAAAAAGGCCACCAATTAGATTTAGTATCCTTTTCCTCCAAAGAACTAGTCAATCCCAGGATTAACTGGAAACAAGCTACCTGGACTGATTCTTTGTGGTCTGACCACCGATTATGCAATTTCCAAATTAGCTGGCAAGCAAGACGCCCGCCAACCAAACCCAAGAAGAATAAAAGGAATAAGAAAATGACAACTAGCAGAGGCCCGGTGAATCCAGTGGAATTCTGGTCACACTACGACTTAAACTCTAACCCAGATACTGACTCCTTCTTGGTGGATTCTTGGACTAATACGAGTACACAGATACTAAACAAAATGGCCCACATCAAACTAAGAAAAGTGAGAAATAAGAATTTGGAAGGCTGGTTTGACGCTGAGTTAGGAAACGTGAAAAGGGAATTGCGGAAACTCGAAAGACAATGGTTGAAATTAGGAGATAGTGTAGAGAGATTGAATTGAAGACTAAAACTAAAAGAATACAAAAAAACTAATAATAAAGAAATGTACTAATTTCTACGGCCAAAAAATAGGCTCACCTAACACGAATAGCAGAAACCTCTTCAAATTAGTCAACAAGCTTTATGATACTCAGGCCTCCTCCTGCTCCACCTTAGACTCTCCACCATCTGCAGACGCTCTGACCAAGTTTTTTAACAACAAAATAAAAAACTTAAGATCCGAACTAACGGTCCCCACTACCAACCTCAGGACCTACCCAGTTGCTCAATACAAAGACGGACTTAGGGCAGACATGTCCTGGAATAACTTTACTACTCTGTCCTGGTAACAGTTCTGCAAAGCTTACATGAAATACGCTGACTCCTACTGCAGACTAGACTGCTGCCCACCAAATATTATGAAAGTAGCTCCAGTCACCTTCAAAGCCAAGCTATACAATTGACTTTCCTCTCTACTACTGATCGGTACATTTCCCGAGGATCTAGGTCAGATTTGATTACCCCAATTGTAAAAAAATCCTAAAGAATCCACAAAGCTGACATCAAATTACAGACCTATTGCAAGCACTCCCTTATTTGTAAAGCTGATGAAAGGTTTGGTCAACCAGGACCTAGTAATGTACTTAGACAAATTCTACATACTACACGACAACCAATCAGGCTTTCGATTGGGATATAGTACTGAAACAGTCATTGTTAGATTTCCTTCATAGCCTATTTAGTCAAGGCAAAAGTGCTCTAATTCTGCAATTAGACTTAAGCAGTGCCTTCAATTTGGTCGATCATGCCATTCTGATTGAGTGTTTGGAATCAATTGGCCTTTCAGGTAATGTGTTAAAATGGTTTCAGGGTTTTTTAACTAAACGATCTTATCAAGTCTATAGTGATAATAAACAATCCAGCAGCTGGGTAAACTCTTGCAGAGTTCCGCAGGGCTCTCCCCTACCCCCAACATTGTTTAACATTTATCTCACCTCACTAGGGAACTTATTGCAAAGCATAAAAGTCAAATTCTATATCTATGCAGATGATATCACTATTGTCATCCCTCTTACATCCCTGTCATCAGAAACAAGCAATCATCTGTCACTCATCCTGAAACAGATCGGATTATGGATGACTGAATTCAAACTAAAACTCAACTCAGACAAAACCAAATTTTTCTTAACAAGCCCAAATTATAAAATTAAAGACTTGACAATTTTGGTGAATAGTCAGGCCTTCCCTGTTGAAGATTCCTTAAAAATCCTGGGAGTGACTGGACCACCACCTTACCCTAAATATACACACAGATTTACTGGTTAGGAAATGCTTCTCGATATTATGGAAACTCAGAACCATCAGAAAATATTTTGACGCAGTCTCATTCCGCTTTCTGGTTCAATCTTCCATTCTTAGCACACTTGACTACAGTAACATCATTTATTTGGGAACCTTCAAAAAAACCCTCCAAAGACTCCGAATCATTCAAAATTCGGCAGTTTGTCTGATTTTTGGGCTGAGAAAATGGGAACACGTTAGCCCCTACTACCAGAAACTTCACTGGCTGCCCCTGGAAGCATGAGTTTTGTTCAAGTTATTCTGCCTTTGTTATAAATCAATTTTTGGCCTGGCCCCTACATACCTGGTTTCCCAATTTCATCTGGACAGTCCTATTAGGCCCAAACGCAGAATTCACATGTTCTCCTTCCCATCCTTAAAGGACTGCCGCTACAAAAGATTCCTGGACAGAACTCTTGCCTCCCGGGCAGGTAAATGGAATGACTGGCTGGGTAACATTATCATGCATTCCTCATCCTACTTCAATTTTAGAAAAGCAATAAAAACAAATTTGTTCAATCGATTGTAACCTAATTATCTTATAATGTATCACTGTACCTCAAATACGATGACTTTGTATTGTACCACTTCACTGTATTGTACCACTTCGCTGTTTGTCCAGCACCTCTTATTGTAAACTGCCTTGAACTATCATGGCTTTGGCGGTATATAAAAAATAAATTATTATTATTATTAAGCCTCCATCACTTTATTTTATTAAGTCAAACTAAATTAATATCTCTTGACCACCTTGAGTCCCTAAGCAAATATTGTAATTTAAAGAATTAATTGGAAGTAAAATCTGGATTTGGGAATTGTCTGTTTTTAATAACATTAACTGAAATTGCAAAAGTGAGATTTTTGCTTCCAGTTTATAAGTCTGTGTTTTGAAAAAACTGAAATTGTCTATTGGGTATTAACAGCATATTGAGCAACACTAATACATTGCTTTATGTGTAAGTACTGTGAATTGACAGAATTTCATTTAATAGGCTCAAATAATAATAAGTTTATTGTATCTTGTTCAACATGTAAGTTTCCTCTAAGTATGATCGGTTAAATAACATTATTTTGTTGTGGTCCTTGGGGTACACCGATTGTGGTGGTGTTTTCAGGATATCCATATAGTATGCATGAGAGAGTTGTATGTATTTCTTTGGTAAGCAAATCTATCTCAGGCATATTCACGACAGATATCCTGAAACCCTAATGGGACTTGATATGCTTTGAGGCACTTTGGAACTATTGAGACTTTAAATAATTCTTAGCCCCCTTCAACTCCTGAAGCTTATGTGTATAAAATTAGATCAGCAAATACGAAGATCTGTAGTTCTGCTCTGGTGAAACCGAAATCTCTGAAATACTGGTAAAAATTAAATTAAAAGCTGCTTTAGAGCAGGGTTGTTAAGTTTCGATCCTCAAAGACCGCAATTCTGTCAGGTTTTCAAGATTTCCCCAATTAATTTTCATGGGATCTGTTTGCATGCACTGCTTGCATTGTATGCAAGTAGATTTAATGCTTTTTTTTTTTTTTTTTTTTTGGAAAATGCTGAAAACTGAATCTGGCAAGGGCCAAGGTTGGGCACCCCTGCTTTAGAGCAGTGTTTCTCAACATGTGGTACAAGTACATGGGCCATTTGTTGAGAGTACATGGCCTGGCCACCGCCACTGGGGATCCCTCCCTGCCCGCCCACTGCTGAAGCCGCTGCCGGGGATCCCTCCCTCCCTGCTGTGGCAAGTCAGGCACTGCTTCCAACTTGCCCCATGGTAAGAGCAGAGAGAACAATGCTTCAGGTGGTAATAAATCCCATCAGAGGAATTTCCCTAGCTATGAGGCTGCCCATCCCAGTTCAGAAACCTAAAATGCCATCTGCCTTTAAACAACATATGTTCCTTAACTGCTATTTTCAGCTTGACCAAAGGGGAAGGCAAAGATAGTACTGGCCCATTTCTGCACCACAGAACCTGGGGCGTGGCTTGCCACAATATAAAACCAAAGAAAATTAACCCCAAGATATCCACAGAGAAAAAAGTCCAGAAGGAATCAAAAAGAACACTCTGGAATGACGATATTCCTGAAATGGACTTTATTATGTCAAAGTTCCAAAAGTACAATAAAGCAATCCACATAAAAATAAAATAATCCACATAAAAAACCTAAAGAACCTAGTCCGTTGAAAGCGCAGGACCCAACACGGTCACATTTCAACAAGATAGTCTTCTTCAGGGGTCCCTGAGAAGTCCTATGGTGGTAAATGTGTAGAAAAACTGATATGTGGAGACTCTTGAAAAAAAAATGCTGCTGGAATCAAAGCAAATGATTCCAGCAGCGTTTTTTTCAAGAGTCTCCACGTATCAGTTTTTCCACGCGTTTACCACCATAGGACTTTTCAGAAACCCCTGAAGAAGACTTTGCCACAATATAAGCCAGAGCTTCAGACAGGGAAATGGGAGGCTCAGGAAGGTGGATGGAAACCAGCCCGGCAGAAGGTGCAAGAGAAGCAGACCAGATGGTGAAACAAAGCCCAGCCCAGAAACCACCTAGAATTCTTTTGATTAAGGCGGTATAGAAAAATAAAGTTATGTTATGTTATATAAAAAAAATAAAGAGGAGGGAAATAACTCACTCTGCTTATCTTGTTTTTATGCAGTTGCATCCGAGAATTGATGCCAGAAGAGAAGATGAAAATCTTGGAATGCTTCTAATAGAGTTTTTTGAACTTTATGGAAGAAATTTTAATTATTTGAAAACTGGTATTAGAATAAGAAATGGAGGTGCTTATATTGCCAAAGAAGAAATCATGAAAGCCATGGCCAATGGATACAGACCATCCATGTTATGCATCGAAGATCCTCTCTTGCCTGGTATGGTCAAATTTTTACCAACATAAATGCCATTGCAGAGGGTATCAATTTATTGTTGGACAGCCATTCCTAATGTTAGGCCAGAAAACTGCATGTTCTAGTGATACTGTGCTGGTTGGTCAGATCTTAAAATTTCAGCTATGAGGAATAGGAGGTTTAGTTTATGGTTTATTCAAATACTGCCTTTCATTTACAAGTAATAAACTGAACTAGAAAGATGGTATGTAAAGCAAAAGATAAGAGATTCAAAAGACTTAGCTGATGCCCGGTGATGTGCAACCTGAGGGAAGGACCATCTTGGCTCTGAAAAAGCCTGGGAGAGATACATGTTTTAGGCAGGACTTGAATCTTGAGTCTACAGACTTCAATCTTGAAGGATAATGGAAAAGGCCATTTCAAAACACACTGTAGGCCATCCCTGGACTTTGAGCTAAGCAAACAAGTATGATCATTTGAAAATTAAATCACTGTGGAGGCAGTACTGTATGAGTGAACAGCACTGCTGTGCTCTATACAAAAGGATCATGTGGTGAGAAGACAGCATTATTTTTCTATTATCTGCTCTAATTTAGAAACACTCATCTTTGGTTTTCTCTTGCGCCTTTGAATTTCAAGATGAATTAGAATTCAAAAGGGCCTGGGATAGGCACATGGGATCTCTCGGAGAGAGAAAGAGATAATGGTTACTGTGAATGGGTAGACTAGGTGGGCCATTTGGCCTTTATCTGCCATCATGTTTCTTTATATTTTGCCTAGCCATTTTATTGTTAAATCTTATATTCAAGGTGAAGATGTGCTAGGTTCTGGAGAAAATTACAGTTTGTAGCCACTAGTCAATGTTTAACTGTTTGATGCTTTTGATGCTTAAGATAAGAACATAAGAATAGCCTTACTGGGTTAGACCTATGGTCCATCAAGTCACAGTGGCCAATCCAGGTCACTAGTACCTTGCCAAAACCCAATGTGTAGCAATATTCCATGCTACTGATACAAGGCAAGCAGTGGCTTCCCATGTGTCTTTCTCAATAACAGACTATGGACTTTTCCTCCAGGAACTTGTCCAAACCTTTCTTAAAACCAGCTACACTATCCACTCTTACCACATCCTCTGGCAATGCATTCCAGAGCTTAACTATTCTCTGAGTGAAAAAAATTTCCTCCAATTGGTTTTAAAAGTATTTCCCTGTAACTTCATTGAGTGTCCCTTAGTCTTTGTAATTTTTGATGGAGTGAAAAAATGATCCACTCAGGATTTTGTAGACTTCAATCATATCTCCCCTCAACCGTCTTTTTTCCAAACTGAAGAACCCTAACTGTTTTAGTCTTTCCTCATACGAGAGGAGTTCCATCCCCTTGCACAACTCTTGGCCATACTGAGAAATTCAGATATAATTTTTTGAATTGCATATGAGTATTCTGGCTTCTGGGCTGACTCTCAGATCCACCCTGAACCACTTGAGCCTCCACTCCTGGCAGGTGATATATGCCATCACATGCATGATCATGTATCTTTAAAGGTTTATATCTTCACTTCTATTTCCTTTGGCTCCATTATACTTTTCTCTTCCTGATGCTAAGTCTTACCAGTCTTATTGCCCAGTTCAAGCTACTACATACCCTTCAGGGCACCTGCCTGACTAGCCTAACTTTGGGACAGCTTAGGGAGGATTCCCTTGGAAGAGCAGCTTGCCCTGAATTGTCAGATGCTTGAACACAGGTTGAGTAGCCTCATGTTGGTCCAGATTATTACATTACATTACATTACATTACTGGCTTATATTCTGCCTGTACCTTGCAGTTCTAAGCGGATTACATCAGAAAGATAGCTGGACATTTCCAGGAAGAGAAATACAATTAAAGAAGTTGGTCCTAGTACAACAAAAAAGATAGCTGGACTTTTCCAGTAAAAGGAATACAATTGAAGGCGTAAGGTCTAATGCAATTTTGATGAGATGATTCTGAGAGGGGGTGAGAGGGGAAAAGGGAGGGATTAGGACGTTTGGGTGAATTTCTTGAATAGTAGGGTCTTGATTTCTTTGCGGAAAGCCTTGAGGTCAGTTGAAGCTGTCAGTAGGTTGGTGATGGTGGGATCCTGTTTAGCTGCATGTGTTGCTAGTAAGTTGTCATACATCTTTTTGCGTTTAGTTCCTTTAAAAGGGGGGTAGGAGAAAGGGGATTGGGTTCTCCTCTGTCTGGTTGAGAGGTTCCTGTTTAGACGGTTGTTTAGGTGGGTGGGTGCCGTTCCGTTTAATGTTTTGAATAACGTGCAGTATAGTTTGAATTGGATGCGGGCTTGTATTGGAAGCCAGTGAGTCTAGGAAGGCGTTGGTGATGTGGTCAAATTTTCCAAGGGAATAGATCATTCTGAGGGCAGTGTTCTGCACGGTCTGTAGTTGTTTTATTAGGTAGGTGGGACAGGAAAGGTAGAGGATATTGCAATAATCCAATAGATTTAGGACTAGGTATTGGACTATGAGTCTGAATTGTTCTTTTTCAAAGAATTTTCTGATTTTGCGAAGGTTGCGCATGGTGAAGAATGCTTTTTGTGTGATTTTGTTGATTTGCACCTGAAGAGTGCAACCTCTGTCTACTGTTACTCCAAGGAGTTTGAGAGTGGGTTGTAAGGGATATTTGGTGGTTTTTATTTCTAGCTCAGTTATAGAAGGGGTTTTGTCCTTTTCAAGCAATAGAAATTTAGTTTTATCTGGGTTGAGCTTCAGTTTGTGTTCTGTCATCCATTTTTCCACTGCTTCTAGAGTTTTTTTCCAGGATGCCTGATTTGGTGGGGTCTTGTGTGTCAAAGGGGAGGAGTATGGTGATATCGTCTGCATAGCTGAATGAAGTTACTTTGAGTTTGTCTAACAGGATACCGAGGGAGGAAATGTAAAGATTGAAGAGCATGGGTGACAGTGGGGAACCTTGGGGTACTCCGCAGGGATTGGTCCAAGGCTCTGATATAAGATCTTTTGTTTTTACTCTGTATGTTCTTGTTTTAAGGAATCCTTGAAACCAGTTGTATACTTCGCCTGAGATCCCTATTGCTTCTAATATCTGAAGAAGTATAGTGTGGTCGACCAGGTCAAATGCGGCAGAGAGGTCGAGTTGAATTATCAGCATCCTTCTTCCTTTGCTAAGGTGCTGTCTGGTTATGTCTAGAAGGGAAACTAGCAGTGTCTCAGTGCTGTGGTTCGATCTGAACCCCGATTGAGTTGGGTGAAGTAGGTTGTGGTCTTCAAGGTAGTTGGTGAGGTATTTGGCAACCAGACCTTCTATTAGTTTAACATATAATGGAATTGAGGCGATGGGTCGGTAGTTGGAGGGGGTGTCTATTGGTCCTTTGGGATCTTTCAGTATTGGGGTGATTATGATTTCCCCTAGGTCTTGTGGGAATTGGCCTTCCGTGAGAGTTGTTTGGATCCATTGCAAGAGGCAAGCTCTAAATTTGGGGGATGCATTTAACAGTAAATATGAGGGGCAGTTGTTCAGGTCGCATGACGCTCGACTGTATTTTCTGTAGAGCCGGTTCATGTCCAACCATTGCACCTTTGTAAAGTTGGACCAGTGCCTGTCAGCTGCAGTGGCTTCTTCTGTTGTAGGGTTTATTATGGTCTCGTCTAGGAGGGTTGGTGAGTTGTTGAAGGAGGCTCTAATATTGGCGATCTTGTTCTTGAAATGGTCCGCTAGTTGGGTGGCCGTTGGAGGGTGAATTCCTTGAGTGGATAGGAATGGTTGAGTGTCGGTGAGGTTCTTCACAAGTTGGAAGAGTTTCCTTGTGTCTAAGGATTCTGTGCCTATTAGTTTGGAGTAATAAGCTCTTCGTTTTTCTTTAAGTTTGATCTTGTATTGTTTTATTAGGTTTCTCCAAGTTACTTTGGTTGGTTCTTGGTTCTTTTTTTGCAATGCTCTTTCGAGTTGTCTGCAGTGTCTTTTTAGTTGAAGAAGTTCTGTGTCGAACCATTTGTCTGAAGATCTGCAGAGTTTGTGTTTTGTCTTTTCTGGGGCTAGTCTGTTCAAGGTTGCTTCGCTCAGGGAGCGCCACTGGTGAATGAATACATTGTGATCTATGGAGGCGATTGAGAGGTCTACTGTGATCCAGAATGTAGAAGGGTCGATTTTTGGTCGGGTTTTGAATGAGGTTTTGTGGGTTTCGTGCTTGTTTGTGCTTTGAGTCCAGTTGAAGTTGAAGGTGAATTTGAAGTGGTCTGACCAGAGGGAGGGGTGCCAGGCCCCATTGGAGACATGAATGTTTGGTGCGTGGGGGTGTTGGGACATGTAAGCTGCAATATCAAGTTGGTGGCCTTTTTCATCAGTGGGTTGAGGATACAGAATTTGGTAGGAGAGTGCATTGAGGTATGAGATTATGCCAGCAGCTTGTTTGGAGGAGGTGTCTTCTAGGTGGAGATTTATGTCTCCGAGGAGCAGGTTGTGTGTTGAGGTTAATGAATTCCGGAAGATGAAATCTTCAAGATCGTGTTTTGTGGTGTTCCATTGTCCTGGAGCTATGTAGCAGAGGATGCAGGTTAGGGTGTCTTTGAGTGAGTTACTGGAAAGTTGGACGGCAAGCAGGTCTGATTGTGGGGTGGAGTGTTTGTCTAGGACAGTGATGGTAAGGTTGTTTTTTACTAGGATGGCCAGACCGCCCCCTCGCTTTTTTTCTCGGCAGATTAATTCAAGTTTGTATCCCTTGGGGCAAAATTCTGTAATAGGTGCCAGTGTCTTCCCCTTTCCCTTCCCCCCCCCCAAAAAAAAAAAAAAAAGAAAAGTGTAAGAGCTAGTGGGGTCGAGGATTTCAGGCCTGTGAGGTCTGTGTGAAAGGCAGCCCGAAAAGACAAATCCCAGAAGGAATTTCAAGCTTATGGGAGGCAGAAGTCTTATCCATGTTCTAGCTACAGTGAGAGCTGATTTCAGCACTTTACTGTTCTGTGAGTACAGTGCATTGCTGTCTTTCTAGTACAACAGACACTCCATTCTTGAATCTTCAGGTAGTGAATTTCTCCTTGTGAGAACTCCTTGTAGGGAGCTTTATTTGCATACTTTTTGCTCTTCCTCTTATCTCTTAGCTATTCTTCAACTCCTCGGTTATCTTCCTACACGTGAAAAAAGGAGCTTGTGTTTTCTGCCCTCAGCATTTCATCATGGATGCTAGCCTTTATGGCTGGGGAACATTACGAGGGCTGTCCAGTTCAAGGACATTGGTCTTCTTCCCAGAGGAAGTGGTAAATAACAGCTTGGAACTTCTGGCGCTCCTGGAGTTGGAGAGCATCCCTCAGAACAGGACAGATTGTTTTCTCAGACAGTGCTACAGCAGTGGCCTATGTCAATTGCTTGGGGGGGGGGGGGCAGCACCAAGAATGCTTCTCGGCACCTGGAAGCTCAAATGCTGTTTTTATGGGCAGAGGGCCCATCTGCAGGCACTTATGGCGACGCATTTGCAGGAATGGACTCTACCCAGCCTTTAGGTCGCTACTCTTGTACTACTATGTTTCCCTGAAAATAAGCCCTAGCATGATTTTCGGGGTAGTTCTTTAGTATAAGCCCTACCCCAAAAATAAGCTCTAGTCACAGGCAGAAGTGCTTTCCCCGCCCCCCCCCCCACCATGCAACCGAACCCCCGCTGACACATCTCTTCCCCCAGTAGAATGCCGCCAAACACTAGACCGATATCTTGCAAATGGCAGCATCTGCAAAAATCTAATCAGGCTGCTTCGCTGCCTTCTCTTCCTCCTGGGCGTTCCATGAATTGCGTTGCTGATGACATCATCAGTGATGCGGCAGAGGAACGCTCGGGAGGGAAAAGAGAAGGCCGCGAAGCAGCCTGGTTAGATTTTTACAAATGCTGCCATTTGCAAGGTATATCGGTCTAGCGTTTGGTGGTGTTCTTCTGTGAGGAAGAGATGGAAGTGTCAGTGAGGGTTCGGCTGTGCAAGGAGGGGTATGGGAGGAAGGAAGGAATTGAAGCTGTGCAAGGGTTTTGCTGCGGATGGGATGGGAGGGAGGGGAAGGCACAAGGGGATGAGTGAGAGGGGAGGAAAGATGCTGCACATGGGGGGGAGAAAAGAAAGAGGAAGAATTGGGGTGGAGGAGAGGAAGAAAAAGATAATTGTACATGAAAAAAAGACCTACCCTGAAAATAAGACCTAGTGTGTTTTTTGGGCCCAAAATTAATATAAAACAGTGTCTTAATTTTTGGGAAACACGGTATGTGCTAGTTCTGTTCACTCTCTAGATCAGGGGTGTCAAAGTCGGTCCTCGAGGTCCACAATCCAGTCGGGTTTTCAGGATATCCCAAATGAACATGCATGAGATCTATTTGCATGCACTGCTTTCATTGTATGCTAATATATCTCATACATATTCATTGGGAAAATCCTGAAAACCCGATTGGCTTGTGGCCCTCAAGGAGGGACTTTGACACCCGTGTGTTAACCACATCAAACTACCAGGTATAACTACTCCGGATTCTGTATGTGTAGTGACAGTCCATTCCCATGAACTGGACTTGGAGAAGTAAACTTTGTGCACCGCCCATATGGAGGCAGAGCCCAGGGCACCCTCCAGTTTCTCATATGCAAGCAAACTGTGCAGAGGTGTTTCTGATCGCTGCTTAGATTTCTTTCTTCCGTTTAAAGTTCATTTTTTTGAGGCTTTGGTGCCTTGAGACCTCATTCTTGTGGATTCTCTGCCTGAAAAAGGATACAGGTTCTGCTGAGCCAGACTGCATCACTGCAGGGCAAGCCTTTGGGTGGACCTGGAGAGCCAGCCTGCTGTGCTTTCTTCTGGGCCCAGGGTCCATTCCCCTCAGTTGGCTCACTTTCTGAGTTTCTCAGTGGCTTGAACACAGGCTGTGGGCACCCTTTGATATCAGGGTTCAGGCTACATATTTGCCCATCACTGTCATGCTTTGAGTGTCCCTGGGGGTATGCTGTTGGTCTGTCTGACAGCTCAAAGATTCCTTGGTTTGGAGAGTCACTGGAAGTATCTGAGGCAGAAAGTCCTTTCCACCTGTTCAGCTGCATTAAAAAAAGCTGTAAGCATGCGTCAGCAGAAAACTGTCTACAGCCTCATTCATTTTTATGTGAAAATCGAGGTTGTTCTGAAATTCCCAATTCTGAGGGTTTCTCGCCTCCAAAATCCCTTTTTCTGTGTTTTTGAACTTTTTCAAAAAGTTTCCATGACCTGTTTTTAAACGCGATTTTACTGGAGCTGACCATCTTGGATTTCAATCAATCTTTTTTTCAAAAGCCTCCAATTTTGCTTCCAGTCAGCTGGGATTGACACTTCAGTGGATGAAGATGCCAATTTGTGCCGAGTTGCCAGGAAAAGAGCACCCGTGTGCCGCAGCACATGCGAGGGAGGGATCGGGAGCCTCAGGCTTACCCTTGTCCTCCAGATCTGGTGACCTGTTATGGATCCTTAAAGTGGACATCAAATACTGCCTAGGTCTCTTCTTACGAGGATGCAAAGCAGAGGCGCATGTTGTTTGGGGACCCTGTGAGAGTCCAGCCAGAGGATTTGCAGGCTTTATATGGTTCCCCTGCATCAAGCTTCTTCCCAGAATTTGTGACTCTTATGTGGAGAGCCTTTCTGATACGACCAGGACAGATGGTGCAGCGTATGGGTGCTCAGCCATCAATCCAGGGAGCATCTTTTCTCCCCAGTGTATACTTCTTGAATAAGCCAACCGGCCCCTGACTCTGGTGACCTTTTGGATTACTGCAGGTCGGATGGATTCTCAAATTTCATGCCACTTTTGTCCCAAGATTCTGACTCTGGGCCAGATTCTCAAAACTAAAATCTGCCGTTAAACGTCCTCGCTAAACTGGCTCCATCCAGTTTAGCAAGCATGTATTTGTTGCTGATTATTAAAACGGCTTTGCCGTGATCTTTTCATTGTTTTCTGGCAGTCTCCGATACTGCCATGCAAATGTAGTACAACGGGGTCATTACTAATAAAATGAGCATTCTGAGTGATTCTCTAATCTCGTTCTGCCACATTTGTGGCCAAAATTTGCCGACAGGTCTGAGCTGTCATTGCATTACTTTCTGATCAGTGCCTGAGCGCTGATTGGCTCAGGTAGGCATAGACAGGAAATTAAGGCAAACAAATTAAAATAAAAACCCAAATCAAAGATCAGAAGGAGATGCCCACCCCCCACCTTAGCGGGAGAGATGCCCACTCTCTCCTGCCACCAAGAAACGCAACACCTCCCATGCCTCCAACCACATCTCCCCCTTACCTTATTTACGATGGCTGGCTGGAGGAATGCCTACTCCGTTCGGGCAGGAGGCCCAACTCTTCCCCTCCCCAGTGCATCCTAGGATGCACTGAGGAGGCACCTAAGGCTCTGATTGGCCCAGATACCTAAAGCACCTCCCATAGGAGGGGCCTTAAACAACATGGCCTACTGGCCGGAGGGAGTTGGCATCCCTCTGGCCAGCCATCGTAAATAAGGTAAGGGGGTGGGAGCAGGGGTTCATCGGCTGCAGGGGTTCATCGGCTGCCCGGGGGGGGGTGTCGGGGCGGGAGGTTTCTGGGGTTCTGACCTGACTTCCCCCAGACCACCAGGGCCCTCTCTTGAGGACTTGTTGGTGTGGAATGGGGGTCCAGGTTTTGGTCAGTCAGGGATGTGGGGGTGATCTGGGTGGCCAAGGCAGGAGAATGGGCATCTATCCTGATGATTATTTTAAAATTGTTGAGGAAGGGGGGCCATCATCGGGGGATCAGGGTGTGTGTGAGGGCATCTGGGTGGCCGAGGCAAGAAGGCATGGGTGATCCTCGTGGTGGGGGGGGGGTGTTCGTGTGGCCGCAATCTTAGCTGGGGGTTTGGGAGCATGGGGGAGGGGTTCGGTTGGCTGTGATCTTCACGGGGGGGGGGTGTTTCAGGAGTGGGGTTAGGGGTTTCTGAGCAGGAGGGAGTGGGCATCCCCGCTTGCCTCTCTTTATGTCATATCTGTCAGTAAGGTCTCGCCAGGTCTAGATCTGTCTATTTTTTGGGGTCCTTAGTAGCCATTGCTAGATTTAGTGCATGCCTTAGCGATGTTAGGTCATCGATTAGAGTGCTTGTTTTAATATTAATGACCTCATTTTAATACAAATGAGGTGGTTTGCATTGGAGAGTCGGAGAATCACCGAATGCATGGAAAAGCATGCAGTGAGCCATTCTGTACATCAGTCTTCAAATTAGGTCAACGTTAAATCAATTCAAACTTATTTAGCAATGATTGTTAGATGATCGGCGAGTTTAGTGCATCCAGGGCTGACTATTTTTAAAGTTGGCAAGTGATTCAGAGGTGCATAGGAGGGGAAGGGTGGTAGTCATTTTTTCCTTAAGAAATTCATTGGACCTTGAACTGATTTCTACTAGAAAGCCTCTAATTTTTTTTTAGCTTCATAATGTTGTGGGTAAAGTCAGCAAAAGAAATCTGGATCTGGAAAGAGAATCAAGTCCACAGGCTTGATTGTTTTTAACTTTGAAAATGTCTTTTTCCCTTACAATAGGTGTGTCATTATGGACAAGCAGGTTATCTCCTCATGGCCGTGAGCCATATGCAAAAGGACTCCACTCTGGATTTTTTTCTATGATCCTCCTACTTCACCAGGAGCTCTACTGCAACCTGCAGTCTTTCCCTTCTGCTCGCAAGCCTGAAGGAGTGTTTCTGTACTGCTCGCCCCTTTGTTTTATTCAGTATTTTATTTCAATTATATTTGATGTTTTAAATGCTCAGAGCTCTCCAGTTTCTGTACTAGCTCTGCCTGCATAGAGAAGAAGCAGACTGAGGTCTGCAGCTGACAGGCTGGTCCCTGATGGTACCTGTTAGCCAGCCTGCACATGTATTTTTGGAGCTCTGGACCATATCCTCTTCCCTTCTCACTTACTGCTTAGCAAGGGTTTGAGAGCAGGCTGTTAGGCACCCGTAGGAAGCTCAACAGTGTTTCACGGTGTGCCTGCTGCATTTTTACACCTCCCCTTTCTGTAGCGGGTCCATCTGTCTACTGTGGAGGGGGGTGGGATACGGTCAGACACAGTGTCTGGTTGGCAGCCTGAACTGCATTAAAGGAGCTTTTCACATTATGTAAGGACACAGAATGAGGCAGTGATTTCTTCTCATTACAGCTACTGTTTAGAGCTGAGGCAGGCTGCAGCACATTGCCAACAAATTCACAATGAGTTAAGGCTGTGGAGTGGGATATAAGGTTTGTTAGTGGCCCCCACAATATATGGTTGGTGGAGTCACTTGAGAGGTGCCCTTACAAACGCCAGGTTCAGTTCCCTCACTGAACATTCACCAGGAAGTAGAATCAAAAAGGCACAGCCAGAGGTGATTGCATAAAGAATATATTATAGAAATAGGCTTACAGAAAAGCAATATTTATAAGCATTACAATTAAGCATTACAATTAATGAGAGAGCAACGCAGTTTCCCAGCCTTAAAGAGTTCAGAGGAAAAGAGAGACATAGAAGCCTGAAGTTCCAGGGAAAGGCAGAGAGAGAGAAAAGGGGGATGGGGTGATGGTCCAAGCTTCGTGTTCCATACATAAAGAGAAGGATAGACAGAGAAAGAGAGAGCTCAAGAGATAGAAGAGATGACCAGAGTGCCAAGAGCCAAGAGATAGATTTTTGTGTGTTGCAGAGAGGAGGTTTTTATAGCTTGGAATCTTATTCTGAATATAGAAAACTATTGAGCTTCAATAGAAGTTAAATCTCCCCCTCCTTAGTAAACTTGTGCTAGACAGCCGAAGAATAGGCTATGGTCAAATGTAATTTCCAGTATGCCTTTGACAATAGTTTCTGATTAACTTTAGTTATTTGTGCACCTGGACCCATTGTCCTAAGCACCCTCTTAATCAGACATTAACACCTTTTAGCTAATCATGATTCAATCAGGGCTACTTAAAACAGTCTTTTTGGGTTATAAGAAACAGTCTACCTACACTCAGGGTCTATCTACATTCACATGCCAAAGTCAGATTGATATCATTTCCCATAGGCCTTTGCTGACATAAGTTATGCCAACTGAAAATGCTGATTGCTAGTGATAGCTATGCTGACATCTGAGAGGTCTGAAAATTGCATTATGTTACTTACGTACCTTCCAGATTTAATCCCAACCCACAGTCTGGGAGTTGCAGAAAGCCACATGCTCCTCCCCTTTACAGACAGTTTCAATTTCTGCAAGCAATCCTTGCTGAAGTCTTTTGAATTGGTCTGCTTATTTTTCTTTTTTTTTTCCGCTTAAAGTTACATTACATTACATTACATTAATGGCTTATATTCCGCCTGTACCTTGCAGTTCTAAGCGGATTACATCAAAAAGATAACTGGACATTTCCAGGAAGAGAAATACAATTAAAGAAGTTGGACCTAGTACAACAAAAAAGATAGCTGAACTTTTCCAGTAAGAGGAATACAATTAAAGGCGTAAGGTCTAAAACAATTTTGATGTGAGGATTCTAAGAGGGGGCGTGAGGGGAAAAGGAAGGGGTTAGGACGTTTGAGTGAATTTCTTGAATAGTAGGGTCTTGATTTCTTTGCGGAAAGACTTGAGGTCAGTTGAAGCTGTCAGTAGGTTGGTGATGGTGGGATCCAATTTAGCTGTATGTGTTGCTAGTAAGTTGTCATACATCTTTTTGCGTTTAGTTCCTTTAAAGGGGGAGTAGGAGAAAGGGGATTGGGTTCTCCTCTGTCTGGTTGAGAGGTTTCTGTTTAGACGGTTGTTTAGGTGGGTAGGTGCCGTTCCGTTTAATGTTTTAAATAATATGCAGTATAGTTTGAATTGGATGCGGGCTTGTATTGGAAGCCAGTGTGAGTCTAGGAAGGCGTTGGTGATGTGGTCAATTTTCCAAGGGAATAGATCATTCTGAGGGCAGTGTTCTGCACGGTCTGTAGTTGTTTTATTAGGTAGGTGGGACAGGAAAGGTAGAGGATATTGCAATAATCCAATAGACTTAGGACTAGGTTTTGGACTATGAGTCTGAATTGTTCTTTTTCAAAGAATTTTCTGATTTTGCGAAGGTTGCGCATGGTGAAGAATGCTTTTTGTGTGATTTTGTTGATTTGCACCTGAAGAGTGCAACCTCTGTCTACTGTTACTCCAAGGAGTTTGAGAGTGGGTTGTATGGGATATTTGGTGGTTTTTATTTCTAGTTCAGTTATAGAAGGGGTTTTGTCCTTTTCAAGCAGTAGAAATTTAGTTTTATCTGGGTTGAGCTTCAGTTTGTGTTCTGTCATCCATTTTTCCACTGCTTCTAGAGTTTTTTCCAGGATGTCTGATGTGGTGGGGTCTTGTGTGTCAAAGGGGAGGAGTATGGTGATATCGTCTGCATAGCTGAATGAAGTTACTTTGAGTTTGTCTAACAGGGTACCGAGGGAGGAAATGTAAAGATTGAAGAGCATGGGTGACAGTGGGGAACCTTGGGGTACTCCGCAGGGATTGGTCCAAGGTTCCGATATAAGATCCTTTGTTTTTACTTTGTATGTTCTTGTTTTAAGGAATCCTTCACCTGAGATCTCTATTGCTTCTAATATCTGAAGAAGTATAGTGTGGTCGACTAGGTCAAATGCGGCAGAGAGGTAGAGTTGAATTATCAGCATCCTTCTTCCTTTGCTAAGGTGCTGTCTGGCTATATCTAGAAGGGAAACTAGCAGTGTCTCGGTGCTGTGGTTAGATCTGAACCCCGATTGAGTTGGGTGGAGTAGGTTGTGGTCTTCAAGGTAGTTGGTGAGGTATTTGGCAACCAGACCTTCTATTAGTTTAACATATAATGGAATTGAGGCGATGGGTCGGTAGTTGGAGGGGGTGTCTATTGGTCCTTTGGGATCTTTCAGTATTGGGGTGATTATGATTTCCCCTAGGTCTTGTGGGAATTGGCCTTCCGTGAGAGTTGTTTGGATCAATTGCAAGAGACAAGCTCTAAATTTGGGGGATGCATTTGTAAGTAAATATGAGGGGCAATTGTTCAGGTCGCATGACGCTCGACTGTATTTTCTATAGAGTAGGTTCATGTCCAACCATTGCACCTTTGTAAAGTTGGACCAGTGCCTGTCAGCTGCAGTGGCTTCATCTGTTGTGGGGTTTATTATGATCTCGTCTAGTTCGCTTTTTCGGTGGCTTCAGTGCCTTGAGACCCCTTTCTGGTGGTCTCTTGTATTCTTCAGACCCAGCTCATTAGACGTAGCTGGCGGGTGCGTCAGGTTTTTTTAGCTTAGTTGCGGCAGTGACGGAGCTCCCTTTTCAGGAGCCTACTCGTCCAACTATGGCAGAGCTCAATTACATTATGCCATTCAGATATGCCACCTTTATCTCCTGACTCTGTCTTTGTTTTGGATCTGTCTGATTCCCTTGCTAGGAGTAGTTTGCCGGATCACTCTAGGAGTTTGGGTTTGGTAGAGGACCCCTCCATCAGCAGGCTTTTTATGCCGGGTTTTCTTCCCTTTTACTGCTGGGGTTCTGAAAGAGCAACCCCCCACCCCCACCCTGAATCTCTTCCATTTTCCAACATCCACAGCTTCTTGGTCTGGAATAGGATGCTCAGGCTGCTCTTTGACTCTCTCAAGCTATGTTTAAGCTTTCTCTGCTGGTTCCTGCCTTTCAGCAGTTTTGAGCGCCCTAAGGTGGATTCTGCTGTGGCACAGGATACCCAGCGCACAGACCACCCTGGTATTAAAGTAATAGTATTTTTAAATCTTTATTCATTTTTAAACTTATAATAAGTGTGATAACATAGTGATAAAGTAGTAGTATTTAAGGACTCCCAGGATCGCATAGTAGATATCTTTAAAAAAAAAAAATTATCAAAAAACCCTTTTGAAGTGCCTTCTTCATTCTTCAAGGCAGCGGCAGCCTCCTTCGTGGTGCATGCTTATCACACATGATTGCACAGGGTGTCCTCTGCAGAAGTGGATATCTGTCCCCAGCCAATGCTGGATGGTGTGCATTATGGTGCAGACACCCTTTCTGATTTCATTTGAGTTCTTACCACTTATACAGTGCCTACGTGCCAGCTTTTTTAGAACTGTCCTTGGGCTGGGAATGCTGCCTCCAAGGCCATTTTGAGTAGACTTCCTTTCAGGAATCGGCTTCTTTTTGGAACAGGTCTGGCTGACCACCCTACATCTCTCCCTGTAAGCAAGTTTTGCCAGACTTTGGGAAGGGTCAGTGAAAAGGTTCTGGTCCCAATACTGCCTCACACGCTCAGTCGTTTGTAAGTCAGATGCATCTGGGGACAGTCTCTTTAGGAAGAAAGGACGCTCATGCTCAGGTTTGTCCCAAAGAAATTGTCCATTTATTATGAGTTTTTCAACCATTTTTATAGCATTATACATCAGGAAAGACCATATTTGGTAACAGGATACATAAAAGCAACATGACTGTAGGAAAGACCATATTTGGTAACAGAATACATTAGAAAGAGGTAGCAAACATAAGGGGGGGTTTAGTGGGAAGTTTCCATCTAAGGTCTAGCAATGTTTCTTATCTCTCTAAAGCACAAGATGTAAGACACAGAGCTCAGAACACAAAGAGAAAATGACCTTGTGATTTCTTGGCACATACAAACTGTTTTCAGCTAAACAGTTCAAGCAGGAATAGAAAACTTACAAGGAATATATGTGCCCCTTCAGTCAGTAGTAATTTTTATTCTTCCTGCTGTTTTTGTCAGAGCTCCTCAGGCTCTTCCTCCCAGAGAGGTTCTCAGAAATAGTCTCTTGTGACCCTTCCACTTCCAGCCGTCCAACAACATCCAGATCCAGGGCAGCTAATGCTCCTATACAGCCTTCCAGAGGGCCGTCTAGCTCAGTTTTATTAGGAGTGGGCTTGCATGTCCTCGGCTACATGGGTGCTAGACATCTTTATGGAGGGGCACAAGATTTCTTTTGCCTGCCTCCGGATTTGTTTCTGGACTTGCCAGCAGGTCAGCTGGGAGAGGAGTCAAATGTCCACACCTTCTTTGCAGTGGTTCTTCAACGTCCTGATACTAGTCCCGTTCCAGAACAAGGCTCAGGTTTCGGCAGATACTTTTATTCTTTCTCATGTCAAAGTACAAAACAGTGGACTGGAGGCCTGTTCTGGCTCTCATCAGTTACTCGTTTCCTGGTCATTCCTTATTTCTGATGGGAAGCTGTAAGCACAGTCATTGCTGCTGTCTCCTGGGGAGTTCCAGCACCCTTGGATCTCACGGGTCCTTTCCTCCTAATTCCGATGTTTCCGGGGTGTTAGTGATTTTTGTGTTTCCCTGTTATGCAACAGCTTTTCCAGTTCGCAGCTCTGCCCTTTGACCTTACAATGGCGCCTAGGTTTTCACCTTTGATAATCTTCGTTCTGTTAGTACCAGTAGGATTCAGTATGGCCCAACCTCTGTGTAATTTCAGTTGTTCTGAATCGCCTGCTTTTTGCCTTGGTTACCATCCTTAAAGGAAGAGGCCTTCCAGCCAGTTGACGGATCCTGTGGGGAGTTTTTGCCTTTCTGCGAGTATGCAGGTTACTGAAGGCTGTTTCTTGTGGGTGCTCGTTGAACACAGTAGGTTAGTTTTTTACATTGTTCATCAATGTTTTTTCTGTGTTACTGTTGGGCCTGTATATTACTTGTTTTTCATGTTTTGCAGAGCAGATGTGTACAGAAATTATGTTGTTGGGGAACTTGACTCTTGACTCCCTTGTCATGGAGTTATTCAGATATGTTGCTTGCTTTGGCACTAAACTGAATCTTAACTCTGTAAGGAGGAGAAGCTTGTGCTCAGAAGTGTGTGGCTTTCTGCAACTCCCGGATTGCGTGTTGGGAATGAACACCTAGAGTACTGAATCCTTCAGGTGCTAACAGAAAGAAGATTATCGAAGGTGAAAACCTAATCTTCCATTAAGGATTTTTACATGTTTCCCCTGAAAAATCCTAAATT
Source organism: Geotrypetes seraphini (assembly GCF_902459505.1). NCBI lineage: Eukaryota > Metazoa > Chordata > Amphibia > Gymnophiona > Dermophiidae > Geotrypetes > Geotrypetes seraphini. The sequence goes on along the minus strand of NC_047085.1, from coordinate 279,333,139 downwards.
TGCTGGGTTTTTCTTTGAGAAGTTATTTATTTTAGCATTTTTAGGCATGAAAATCTTGCCAGTGGCCATCCTGGATTTTTAGCATCTTTTTTTTTTTTTTTCCAGAAGATCCCTGCACATCCAAAATTTAAACTTTTGCCTCAAAACTGGTTTGGATGAGGTCCTTGGGCTCTACTACCCCAATTCATGACAAAATTGTTCAAATTCTGTCCCTCAGGAGCATCCTTATGCAGCATCACACAGACCAGAGAGGCGGGAGCAGCCAGCATAACCTCTCCTGAGCATACTTGGCTGACAAAAAGGGCACCTAGCCCTCTGGGGTGGCTTTTCTATTTTTGGGGCAAAATGATGCAGACGCCCCAAATCACAAGCAGTGCATAGTAGTCATCACACGGTGACTCGCTCCTCGGTATGGCTTCCATCTCCAAATGTATTAAATTATTGTGGAAAGCCTTTCAGAAGATCCATACTCCCACACCATCCCACTGTGAGCCAGACTTGCCTACTTAAAGCTTAGAGCCCTTTCAAAGCACATCTATTTCACAGTCTGTCGCTGCTGAGGTCTTAGGAGACATGTTTGCAGGTGTTACAGATTATTATTAAATGGATGGATTGATTAGGATGAATCTCCACCAATAAAATATATCGCCCTCTGATTTAGCGAAATATATTTTATAAAGAACTTTAATTTGGGGAAAGAATATATATAGCGCTGCCTGTTTCAAACTTACTGTATATATAGCGCTGCCTGTTTCAAACTTAAACATATTTTTTGCACTATAAGACGCTCCTGACCATAAGATGCATTCTAGATTTAGAGGAGGAAAACAAGAAAATAAACATTCTGAACCAAATTGTATACTAATATATACCCGGCACCTTTAAATTCTTTCCCAGGCGTTCCCTCCGCTTCCATCAATCATCATTTTTACATACCCCCAGGCACCTTTAAATTCCTTCCCAGCTCCCCGGCACCTTAAAATTCCGTCCCAGCCCCTACCCCCCCCAACAGCGGTACCTTTAAATTGTGGTCGCTGGACGGCAGCCATTCAGGAAGTGGCATGCGCCCAGGCAGCAGCGCGCTTGTGCGCCGCTGGATCCGACATACTGGTAATCAGCAGGAAGTCATCCAGCGACCACCACAATCAGGAAGTGTCATGGGCTCAGGCATTAGCACGCTTGTGTGCCGCTTGCCCCAACATAATCAGTAGGTAGCCATCCAGCAACCACCACAATTTAAAGGTACGGAGGGGGGGGTATATTCGCTTCATAAGACGCACCCTTATTTCCACCCACTTTTAGGGGGAGGAAAAGTGCATCTTATGAGGCGAAAAATACGGTAACTCTATAATAATGTATATATTAAAAAGACCAAGATTGAAAGCATTTGCAATCAAACTAGGATTTTATTTCTTATAGAGCAGAATTAATGACAAAATCAAGCAGGTAGCGCAAGTAGGATCGTTTAAGCAAGGATAATGTACTACAGACAAGATTTTGCTAAAACACAATGATTAGTTTACATGGTTCAAAAGATAACTCACATTTGCTGGTAGAAAAGTCCTTTACCGCATGGCCTGGTTGGAGAGCTAAACACATGGTTGCAGCAGATGATCCGAAAAAGAGAGAAAGTCCAGCGCTGGTCCGAGGGGAAAGGAAAAAGAGGCGGAGCATAGATACATCTTCTGGCTTTATAGATGTGGGTGGTTCCCATGAGGCATCAGAATTCAGGGGCAACTGTCCAATCCTAAGGCATGAACTCAGGGGCTATGTTTCTGGCATCACATCCAATCACAGAGCAGTCTTTCAATTCCCTCTGTTTCTAGGTAGATGATGTCATCTGATTGAATTTTCTCTGAGTGGCTCACAATGGCTGAGTAGGATCTGATTAGATTCTATTGTTCTTACAGACGAGGGTAGTTCATAGTTGAATTTGGTGTGAAGAGATGCTGACCTACACCCTGTTCCATTTATACTCCTATTATGGTGCAGTAAAGTTTAAATAAATAAATAAATATAGGAATATATATATTTTTTCAATTGTGATAATAACTTAAATGACAATATTCATATCACAATTTATAAGAATTGATTAATAATTTAAATAATGCTCAGACCCACAACCTTAGTGTTCTAGTGTAAAGACACACAACACCAGTTGCCATCAGACCATCATGGCACTATTGATGTCTGTACCACCATATAACAATCCAACATCCATTTACTATAAAATAAACTTATCTTTATGGTGGTTACTACTTCTCCGATGGTGATTTTATAAGCAGCTGGTATCATAAAGTGCTTGTGCATGTGCTAATAAATAATAACTTCTGGAAGCCAAAAATTACAAATATTATAATAATAATACTTTTTTTTTTTTTTTTTTTTATATACTGCCAAAGCCATGATAGTTTACAATAAGATCTTCCCTTCTACTTGAGTTTCACCTTGTGTTTCCTCAGGAAGGGATTATCTATCAAAAAACATATAATATAATGTAATTTAACATCTCACTACAAAAACATTAACACTAATGCTGTTTATAAAATATATCAATACAGGAGATTATCGCTGAAAAATAGCTGGAAAGCGATGACCACAAATGCTCGCAGTCTAAGCAACAAAGTTCATGATCTGCAAGCCCTGATGTTAGAGGCAGATCTAGATATTGTCCCTATCACAGAGACATGGTTCAGTGAATCACATGGATGGGATGCAAACATACCGGGATATAATCTTTTTAGGAAGGACAGAGATGGTCAGAAAGGTGGAGGAGTAGCTCTCTATATAAAGATCAATATCCAAGCAACAAAAATGCAAGGGACCTAGGGAGAGGAAGAAGCGATATGGATTGCTCTGAAAAGAGAAGATGGAACTTCTATCTATGTGGGTGTAGTCTACAGACCTCTGACTCAATCGCAGCAAATTGATAAGGATCTGATTGTGGATATCCAAAAGTTTGAAAGGAAAGAGGAGGTTCTGCTGTTGGGAGATTTCAACCTGCCGGATGCGGACTGGAATGTTCCGTCTGCAGAATCGGAAAGAAGTAGGGAGATTGTGGATGCCTTTCAAGAGGCTCTGCTCAGACAAATGGTGACGGAACCCACAAGGGAAAAAGTGATATTGGATCTGGTCCTCACAAATGGAGAGAGTATCTCTAATGTTCGAGTGGGTGCTCACCTGGGAAGTAGCGATCATCAAACGGTTTGGTTTGATATAACGGCTAAAGTGGAGAGTGGCTGCACGATACTTAAAGTCCTAGATTTCAAACGTACGGACTTTAAAGCTATAGGAGAGTACCTGAAGAAAGAGCTGTTAGGATGGGAAGGACATAAGAGAAGTGGAAAGACAGTGTTCTAAGCTGAAAGGAGCGATAAAAATGGCTACGGACCTTTATGTGAAGAAAATCAATAAAAACAAGAGAAAAAGGAAGCCGATATGGTTCTCCAACCTAGTGGCTGAGAAAATAAAGGCAAAAGAGTTGGCGTTTGTGAAATATAAAAAAAACCAAGAAGAGGAGAGCAGAAAGGACTACAGGGTGAAACTGAAAGAAGCCAAGAGAGAGATACGTCTGGCGAAAGCACAGGCGGAAGAACAAATGGCTAAAAATGTAAAAAAGGGAGACAAAAATTTTTTCAGATATATTAGTGAAAGGAGGAAGATGAAAAATGGAATTGCTAGGCTAAAAGATGCTGGGTTCAAATATGTGGAAAGTGATGAGGAGAAAGCGAATGTGCTAAACAAATACTTCTGTTCTGTGTTCACAGAAGAAAATCCTGGAGAAGGACCGAGATTGTCTAGCAAAGTTACACGAGGAAATGGAGTAGATTCTGCGCCGTTCACGGAGGAGGGTGTTTATGAGCAACTTGAAAAACTGAAGGTGGACAAAGCGATGGGACCAGACGGGATCCATCCCAGGATACTAAGGGAGCTCAGAGAGGTTCTGGCGAGTCCTATTAAAGACTTGTTCAACAAATCTCTGGAGACGGGAGTGATTCCTGGGGATTGGAGGAGAGCGGATGTGGTCCCTATTCATAAAAGTGGTCACAGGGATGAAGCAGGAAACTACAGGCCGGTGAGCCTCACTTCAGTTGTTGGAAAAATAATGGAAGTGTTGCTGAAAGAAAGAATAGTGTACTTCCTTGAATCTAATGGGTTACAGGATCTGAGGCAACATGGCTTTACAAAAGGTAAATTGTGCCAAACGAACCTGATTGAATTTTTTGATTGGGTGACCAGAGAGCTGGATCGAGGACATATGCTAGATGTAATTTACTTGGATTTCAGCAAAGCCTTTGATACAGTTCCTCATAGGAGGCTGTTGAACAAACTTGAAGGGCTGAAGTTAGGACCCAAAGTGGTGAACTGGGTTGGAAACTGGTTGTCAGACAGAGGCCAGAGGGTGGTGGTTAATGGAAGTCGCTCGAAGGAAGTAAAGGTGAGTAGTGGAGTCCCTCAGGGATCGGTGCTGGGGCCAATCCTGTTCAATATGTTTGTGAGTGACATTGCTGAAGGGTTAGAAGGAAAAGTGTGCCTTTTGCAGATGATACCAAGATTTGTAACAGAGTAGACACCGAAGAGGGAGTGGAAAATATGAAAAAGGATCTGCAAAAGTTAGAGGAATGGTCTAATGCCTGGCAACTAAAATTCAATGCAAAGAAATGCAGAGTAATGCATTTGGGGATTAATAATAGGAAGGAACCGTATATGCTGGGAGGAGAGAAGCTGATATGCACGGACGGGGAGAGGGACCTTGGGGTGATAGTGTCCGAAGATCTAAAGGTAAAAAAACAGTGTGACAAGGCAGTGGCTGCTGCCAGAAGGATGCTGGGCTGTATAAAGAGAGGCGTAGTCAGTAGAAGAAAGAAGGTGTTGATGCCCCTGTACAGGTCATTGATAAGGCCCCACTTGGAGAATTGTGTTCAGTTTTGGAGACCGTATCTGGCGAAGGACGTAAGAAGACTTGAGGCGGCCCAGAGGAGGGCGACGAAAATGATAGGAGGCTTGCGCCAGAAGACGTATGAGGAGATACTGGAAGCCCTGAATATGTATACCCTAGAGGAAAGGAGAGACAGGGGAGATATGATTCAGACGTTCAAATACTTGAAGTGTATTAACGTAGAACAAAATCTTTTTCAGAGAAAGGAAAATGGTAAAACCAGAGGACATAATTTGAGGTTGAGGGGTGGTAGATTCAAAGGCAATGTTAGGAAATTCTATTTTACGGAGAGGGTGATGGATGCCTGGAATGCACTCCCGAGAGAGGTGGTGGAGAGTAAAACTGTGACTGAGTTCAAAGAAGCGTGGGATGAACATAAAGGATCTAGAATCAGAAAATAAGATTAAATATTGAACTAAGGCCAGTACTGGGCAGACTTGCACGGTCTGTGTCTGTATATGGCCGTTTCGTGGAGGATGGGCTGGGGAGGGCTTCAATGGCTGGGAGGGTGTAGATGGGCTGGAGTAAGTCTTAACAGAGATTTCGGCAGTTGGAACCCGAACACAGTACAGGGTAAAGCTTTGGATTCTTGCCCAGAAATAGCTAAGAAGAAAAATTAAAAAATTTAAATTGAATCAGGTTGGGCAGACTGGATGGACCATTCAGGTCTTTATCTGCCGTCATCTACTATGTTACTATATTATAATAAATATTTCCATAAATTACCTAGAAACAGCCTCCAAAGAAGGACCCATTCGACCTGCTCCATCAGAACAGGCTACTAACTGATATCAAGCTGCTGACCTCCTACCTCAACTTAAATAGGGAGTTCTGACTCACATGCCCAAACTCCTCCCTCTAACTCATTATTAGTCAGCAAACTTAATGCCTTGTGAAAGGGAGATACGGCACTCTACATCTGAAACCAATCAATCTCATTATTGAGCCCTCTGGGACTTAGGGTTTTACAGTTAAAAATAAACCGGTGTTCTTTCTCCATTAAAATCTGTGTAACATCCCCCTATATCAGGGGTCTCAAAGTCTCTCCTTGAGGGCCGCAATCCAGTCGGGTTTTCAGGATTTCCCCAATGAATATGCATGAGATCTATGTGCTTGCACTGCTTTCAATGCATATTCAGTGGGGAAATCCTGAAAACCCGACTGGATTGCGGCCCTCAAGGAGGGACTTTGAGATCCCTGCTCTATATGTAGGTAAATGTAACAACACCGTATATCGTAGTTCTTCACTCACATGTCCCATATTAACTAGTGGGAAACCAGAGGAGCTGACAGCCGGCCACATCGGATGTTACTTAAGTGTTCCGCTATTCTGATTTGAATACTTCTTTTAGTGTGACTGATGTAATATTTATCACAGGGATATATAATACAATATACCACTGCCTTAGACATACAATTGGTGTCCGTAAGTAATTTAAACTTTTTCTTATATCTAACTCCGTTTGGTATCTCCAATTCCTGACCCAACTTAATATATATTTACAATATACTCAGCGGTCACATGGCTTATGGCCACTTCAGGTTCTGTCTGTTCCTCTGGTTTCCCACGGGTTACCCCTATGCTGCAACATTTCACCTACTTTACGGCCATGACGGTAAGCAAACTTAGGGGGTTCAATTAGATTAGGGATAACTTGCAACACTGACCAATGCCGTTGAATCATCTGGCAAATCCTGTAACTATCTATTGAAAAAGGGAGGACACATACTGTAGAGCAGTGGTCTCAAACACGCGGCCCGGGGGCCACATGCGGCCCACCAGGTATTATTTTGAGGCCCTTGGTATATGTATCATAATCACAAAAGTAAAATAAAACAGTTTTTTTTTATCATATGCCTCTTTAACTATAAATTAAGACTTAGCCAAAAGGAAAGATTTATAAACTATAAAGAGTTTTACCTCATGCAAAATTGTCATTTCTTTAATAAGACAGTAACTATTTTTTCTGAGGCCCTCCAAGTACCTACAAATCTAAAATGTGGCCCTGCAAAGGGTTTGAGTTTGAGACCACTGCCGTAGAGTTACCATTTCCCCCTTTCTTGTTAGGCTGTATTAACCACTCACGATGACAATTGCTAGCCCTCTTCCATGCTTTTTAACTACTTTATGAGGATATCCTCTTTGTATAAACCTGTAATAGATTTTTTCAGCTTGATTATGAAATTCCTTATCTTCTGAGCAAATTCTCCGTAATCGGAGAAACTGCCCCACTGGTATGCCTTGACGGATGGAAACTCTGAAATTGTAACAAAGAATTTCTATCTGACTGCTTACTATACAGGGTGATTTTTAATGCTCCCTGATGTTTAATCAGCCTAAGATCTAAAAAAGATATGTTTTCTTTACTGCTGTTTTTTTTTTTTTTTTTAAATGAAAGCTTTTATTAACAATAAACACAGCAAGTATTACATATACATAGGAGATACAACAGCAATGGAACAACAAGCAATATACCACACTCCAGAAAACGTCCGAAGTGAAGCCCAGAGCAGAAACATATGTAATCCCTACAGTTCAACAAAAACAGACTAATATACCCACCAGAACACAGCCCATACCCCCCTCCCCCTCCCCCCAGGGACAAAACGCCAAACCCACAGCACCCAATAGGTTGAGATACATCCAAGGTTATACGCAAACCAAAAATGAAAGAGAAAAATGATTATGAATTCCCCCAAGTCCCAATCTTTCCAGTCCAGCCCCAAGCTCAACTCAAGGCCCCCAGCCACCCCTGCCACAACCCCCCACAGAAGCCCGAAATCTACGCCAAATGTGAGCATATCCATGTAATTTACCATGCCGTAGGGCCGTTAAATGGTAAAGGAGCTGCCAATTGCGCAAGCGTTGCTGCACCATGTCCCATGTGGGAGGGTGCGGTTGATTCCACAAGGAGGCTATTGCCAATCTAGCAGCAGTAAATGCCAACTTGCAAAACAGAGAATCCCCCCAAGCCAGATCCAATTGATGCCAGAACAACAGGGCATGTCGCCAATCAACCGGAATCTGGATACCCAGGATTCGGGACACTCGAGAGAAAACCCCAGTCCAGAACCCACACACCCTCCCACATTGCCATCACATATGGAAGTATGTACCACCTCCCCACAGCCCCTCCAACAAAGAACACTCGCACCCTCCTGCCAACGTGCCACAGCCTGTGGGGTATAGTACCAACGAAAGAGGACCTTGTATCCATTCTCTATCAGCAAGTCAGCTATACCCGCTGAGGAGATCTCTGACCAGATGTCCCCCCAGGTGTCCCAGGAAATAGCAGAACCCCAATCACCCTCCCAAGCCCTCATGTAGGGATGTTGGGCTCCCCGACTATTAAGGCACCGATACACTGCAGATAGAGCTCTGGAGCACTGGACCCAGCACCAGCTCAAAGGGAGTCTTGCCACCCCTCAACTCCCCCAGTAGACCCGAGGTCCGGATATAGTGAACAACTTGTATATAGGGAAACAGATCCCGGACCCCAAAGTCAAACTGGCCTCGGAGCTCTGTGAAGGGTCTAATACGGCCCAAACCGGATCCCACAATTGTCCCACACATACTAAGCCCCTAGATTCCCAAGTAGCAAACACTCCCCCTCCCCTTCCCGGTGGGAAGTCAGCATTATTTCTTAACAGGGTATACCAGGAGTGGCGCCTACCCAACAATAAACCCCTTCGGGTCTGGTTCCATACCCTCAAACTGAGTTCTAACCGAGGACAAACCGCCCACCCACCGCACCCTGCCAGGTAACCATGGCTGATGTAATAAAGGCACCCCATCACTTAAACTGTGTTCTATCCTCACCCACGGCTTCGGTGTCTGCGTCTGCCACTCTAAAAGGGCGCGCAGCTGGGCAGCCTGATAATATTTTACCACATTGGGAACCCCCAGTCCCCCATCACTCCTCCCCATACATAAGACCTTCCTACTCACTCTAGGCCTCCGATCAGCCCAAATAAAATCGAAGATATGTCTTTGGACCCCCTCCAACGCTCTCCTGCCCACCAAGAGCGGTAACACCTGGAATAAGAACAAAAGACGCGGCATAATCATCATCTTCACAATTGCCACCCTGCCCAACCAAGAGAAGTACTGATTCTTCAAACTAAGCAAGTCCTGTCGGATGCGGCGGAAGAGCGGAGGAAAGTTCAGATCATAGAGATCCACTCCCGGCGGTCCGAAACATACCCCAAGATACCGCAATGAATGCTGGACCCACCGAAACGAAAACCGGTCCCGAAGGTAAGACACTCAGTCATCAGACAGGTTAATATTAAGGAGCTCAGATTTTCCAACATTGACTCGAAAGCCCGATACCGCACCAAATTCCTCCAACTCTCCTAATATAGCAGGTAAGGAGCCTTCAGGATCCTCCACCGTGAACAGAATATCATCCGCGAACAGAGCCAACTTATAGTCCCCTCCCGGCACCGCAACCCCCTTAATATCCTGATTCATCCGCACCCGCTGCGCCAGGGGCTCCACCGACAACGCAAAAAGGAGCGGAGACAGAGGACACCCCTGACGCGTTCCCCGTGCTAGAGAAAAAGTCTCCGAGTAACCCCCATTCACCTTAATACAGCTAAGAGGGCAATTATAAAGGACCTGTATCCAATCTCGCATGCGTGGACCCAAACTCACCGCCTCCAAAACCCGAAACAGGAACGGCCAGGAGACCCTATCAAACGCTTTTTCAGCATCGATAGACAAAAACACCGTTTCCCTCACACCCTCCCTGGCCCGCTCAAACAGGTTATAAATCCGGCGAGTATTATCACCTACTTGACGTCCCGCCACGAAGCCCGACTGGTCCGGATGAATCAGCCGGGGAATCCAGCTCATCATTCTGTCCGCCAAGATCCTAACCCCCAAAAGCGAGATCGGTCTATAAGAAGCACATTGAAGGGGGTCCTTCCCCTCCTTGGCCAACACCGTTACACCCGCCAGTCGCATGAAGAAGGGCAGGGCACTATTCTCCTGCAAGGAGTTAAGAAAGCATAACAAAGGAGGTAGCAGAAGATCCTGAAAACGTTTATAGTACCGAACGGTAAAGCCATCCAACCCGGGCGACTTACCCAGTTTCATAGAACGCAATGCTCCACGAGCCTCAACCAGCGTGAGAGGACGGTCCAACCGCTCTACATCCTCACGTGCAATCCGGGGCAACTCCGCCGAAGTTAAATAAGCATCCAGGTCCGTCAAGGGCCCAGGAGCTTCCGGAGAGTATAGATGGGAGTAGTATTCCACAAAGCGGGCACGAATAGCATCCTCCTTCTGCAACAGCTCGCCTGAGGCCGCCCGAAGCGAGAGGATCTGATTGCGCGTCTGCCTCACTTTCAGACGATGGGCAACCAGTCGACTAGCCTTGTTAGAAAACTCAAAATATCTCTGTTGAAGAAGTTGTAAATTATGGTGTAATCGCTCTAAATCCAAAGCTTGAAGATCCCGACGCGCTTGAAACAATCGCCCACGCAATGCTACATCTCAAGGGCTACGCTTATGCATGCTTTCCAACCGACCAATCAAAGTCAGCAGCACCGCCGCATCTTCCCGTCTCTTACGCTGTTGGGCCGAGGCCAGGGCAATCAATCTACCCCTAAGGGTAGCCTTCAACCCCTCCCATAACGCTTCCAACGAAGCTCCACACTCCACATTCACATCCAAATAGTCCTGTATCCATCCCTCAATCTGTTCCCCCACCTTCGGGTAGTCTAGGAGACTATCATTAAAACGCCAGAATTTCTGTCCCGAACCACCCCCCGTCCCCTGCAACCGCAACCAGATCGGGGCATGATCCGACCACGTAAGGGATTCAATCCCCGCTGACTCCACCCGACGGAGTAGTCCCCGCTCCACAAAAACATAATCAATTCTGGAGTAGGAGGAATGTAGGCCCGAAAAATATGTATAGTCCTTGACTGATGGATGTAACCACCTCCAAAAATCCACCACATTCAGAGTAGCCAATGCCTCTCGCAACAGTTTACGATCCCTTCTCCCATAGTAATCCGCCCTCCCCGAATTATCCAAATGTGGTGTCACAGTAAGGTTAAAATCCCCTCCAAACACCAGGGCCCCCCCCCTTAAACCGGAGAATCCGAGGTACCAGCTCACGAAAGAAGGCCCCTTGACCCTCATTAGGAGCATAAATATTAACCATAGAGTACAAGACCCCCTCAATCAGGGCCTCCATCATGATATATCTACCCTGAGGATCCCGCACCACCCTATGGACTTCACACCGAATCCCCTTACGAATAAGTATTCCCACCCCTCCCCTCTTGGAGGTGCCCACCCGGGAAGCCCAAAAAGCATGTGGAAACCTAGAGTCACTAACCATAGATTCATGAGACTGAAGTAGATGGGTTTCCTGGACAAAACAAACATCAGCCCTCAGGCGCAATAGCTCTCTATAAAAAGCTCTTCTCTTATTAGGGGAATTCAGACCCCTGATATTATAAGATACCAACCGAAACCCTTCCATATTCCAAGTAAACCAAGGACAATGCAAACCCAACCCCATCATACTCGTCCCCATATGCCTCCCTTCCCCCCACCCCCCCTCCCCCAAAGTGAGAGTCCACAGATCTCCCACCAGCATACAAGAAAGTGAACCATCCCCATGGCCCCTTACACAAACCCCACAGCCAAATGTCAACTGTCAAGTATAGTACCCACAACAATCCCTATAAACCACCCCCCCAGCCCCACATACCCCCCTCACCACCATTCGCACTCCCCCCTCCCCCGCCCCTCCCCCACAGAGCAATGCTCCCCAACATAGCACACATACAGCCCTGCCACATTCCCCTTCCCAGCTTAGTCCAAAACCAGTCCATGATCTGCTCCCCCAAAATTCCCAGTCAACACTCAAAACCCAGATACCCATCTCCGAGGAAGGGGTAAAGAAACAACCCACTCAGGCAGGAAAAGTACATATGAAATGGGAACAAAGTAAACTCTGTCAATCAGCCCTCAGGGGGGGCGCTTGAGGAAGAAGCGGTAGCTCGGAGAGGGTGTCCTCCCCCTCGACCACCCCTCCCGCTCCTGGATCCACTCTCCAGGCGGTGCCATCGGGAGGGCGCGGGATGCCCCGGTCGGTTGAGCACCGCACCCCCTGCAGGGGCTGCCTCTTCCGGAACCTCGATACCTGCTTGTTGCAACACCCCACGAGCTTCCCGAACTGTGGTAACTTTGGTATGAACTCCATTGATGGTGATAACCACTCCAAAAGGGTAAGTCCAGCGGTAGCGCAGATTGCTACGCTGCAAGGCCTTGGTCACCTCTCTGAAAGCCCGACGTTTCTGGAGCGTGCCCGCAGCCAGGTCTTGGTAAAACTCCAGCCGATGACCTTCCCAAGTAACATTGCCCAACTCCCGTGCTCTGCGGAAAATCTGCTCTTTAAGGGCAAAGCTCTGCAAACATAGCACAATATCCTTAGGTTGATCTGTTGTCCGGGGTCCCAGAGCTCGATGCGCTCGCTCAATTCCTGGCTCCAGTGCGTCATCCTGTAGCAGCCATCTGAGCAGCTTAATATTAGTAGCGCGAACATCTTTAAATTCAGGCAGATCCGGCAGGCCCCGCACCCTCAAGTTATTCCGCCGGGTGCGGTTCTCCAGGTCCTCGACCTTGTCCAATAGAAGTTGATAGTCCGCAGAAGCAGTTTCCAGAGATCTCTGCACTCCAGTCACATTTTCCTCGCAGCTATCTAGGCGCATCTCCACCATCTCGACCCTCGTGCCCACCTCCACCAGGTCAGTGCGCAGCTCCTGTACTGCCTCCCGAACCTGCACCGCCACTGCCGATATTTCGGATTTCACCTCCGCTATCCATCGCTGCATGTCCGCTTTAGTTAGCGGTTCTAGTGAGGCACTCTCCGGCAGCAGGTCCGTGACCATATCAGCCACAGCCGCGATGGCTTCGCTCAGTTTCGCCACCTCCCCGCTGCTCATCTCCAGGCCCACGCTGCCACGTGCAGCTCTGCCCATCGCTTGCTCCAGCGTGCGCTGGCCCAATTTTTCGCTGGGCAACTTTTTCCGCGTTGCCATGGGTCCGCTGTCTTCCCACACTCCTCACCAGCACCCGGGGGTACAAGAATTGCGCCGTTTACTCAACAAAATGATAGTTTAAACGCTGGCCCGAACGGAGCTCTCAATTCAAGCTTCCATCCGCGGCGATGACGTCACTTCCTCCATTCTTCTTTACTGCTGTTAACGAAAATTTGATATTACTATCAAACCCATTCAACTCCTGCATAAATAAATGTAAATTGTCCTGAGTTCCCATCCAAAAAAATATCACATCATCAATATACCTTTTCCATAATAAAACCCCCTCATATAAAGCAGACCGGTATACATACTTTTTTTCAAATTGGGTCCTATATAAACAGGCTATTGATCGGGCAGCTGCTGACCCCATAGCTACCCCCTTTATTTGAACATAAAAATGTTGTTCAAAACTAAAGTAGTTAACATTGAATTATGATATTTACTAGCTGTTTAATGAATGATACTTTATCTCTAGCTATACCTAACAAGTCCAAATAATAGCTGGCCACCTCAATGGCTGCTTGCTGTGGAATGTTCATATATAGCGCGGCCACATCAGCAGTCACCATCACTGTATCTTCTCCAATTTGACCCATATCCTCAATTAGCTGTAAAAAATGAGAGGAATCCTGGACATACGATTCAGCTTCAGATACATATTTCTTAAGAAAGCTGTCAATATATTTAGAAAGCGGCTCCATAATAGAACCGATACCAGCCACAATTGGTCTGCCCGGGGGGTTGCATAGTGATTTGTGTATCTTAGGAATAAAATAAATAAAAGGAGCAATGGGATATTCCTTGCTAAGATACCTAAATTCCTTTGGACTAGTCAGATTATTATTCCTTGCAGATATTAATATACCTTCCACTTTTACCCTTAATTCTTGTGTTGGATCGCTATCTAATTTTAAATAAAAGGTCTCATTTTCTAACTGATTTTCCGCCTCCTGTTTGTATCGTATATAATCTTGGAGAACTATGCCTCCCCCCTTGTCCGCTCTATGAATGATAATGGATTGGTCATCTTTCAATGAATTCAGAATATGAAGCTGTTGTTTAGACAAATTAAACTTGGTACGTGATAATTGTTGCTCCATCCTATGTAAGTCTGACATAACCAACTGTTCAAATGCAGCCAATGACACATCTGGAGGACCCGGAGGAATCCACTTAGATTTCAAATATAACGTATGTTCATCACCATCTTCAATCTGCTGATGTTCCATATTCTGAAAAAATGATCTCAATCACAGGGTACGAAAAAACCGATGCAAAGCTACACGGGTGTCAAATTTGTCATATCTATTGGTGGGAACAAATGACAATCCTTTAAGTAAAACTTGTTCCTCCTCAAAATTAACAAACGAGAGGACAAGTTAAACACCCCTTTGGGTTATTCCATGTCAAGTGATCAAGGGCTCCCTGCATGACCATCGCGGATTTTGATAAAACTTTATGCACAAAGTCCCACATGTATCAAACGAACTTTGGTAAAGTTTTAGTTTCGCCTGTGGAATATTCGTGGAGATATAGCCATTTGTTTGACCCCATACTGCAATGACATACAGTACGACAGTGACATTCTGACAACTTTGAGACACAATATCTCACGAGCTATGTTTCCAAAAAAACTGAAACTTAGCTACCCTGCACAACTTTTGGAGCTCTATTCAGTGCTACCAATAATAATTTTTGTCGAGCACTGAGTGAATGGCTGAATTACAGTAAACTTGGCCGAAAAAATTAGTGCTCCAAAAAAAGTCAAAGTTTGACATTACTTAGCTCCCACAATAATTGAGTAATAAATGCGAAATTTGGCGCATAATGTCTCAGTACAACGTTGTTTTCAAAAGTACAATTTCAACCTCCAAGCTCTTTCCATTAGTTTACAAATTAAGTGTAAAGTTGCTAATTTGTGTAAAAAGGCCAAAAATAGGGTATTTTCAGCCTGCTTTTACAGAAAAATACCTTTCAGAAACTCTTTCAAATCAGTCTCATTAGAAAGAGCATATTTCAAACCCCCTAGAAAAGTGGGCTTCATTTTTCAACGCAGGTTAACAATGCCTGAAAAAGGGGGACAAAGTTGGGAGATGTCACCATGGCAACGGCCTACGTTTCAAATTACAATTATGTCACTTTTCACACTGTTTTTCCCTGTTTATTTTTACTCAAGCTTTGGGTACAATTATAGTGTTCTTAATTAATGATTATTCCTAACTAGAAATTGAGGTGATAATTTTGTTGCATGTAGATCACAAATTACAACTTGTTTTCTTTTTCAGATCCACATTATTATTAATTCAGTTTAAAATGGATGCCAACGAATCGACTAATAATAATCCTTTTCTGCCAGACTGTGCCATTGGGCAAAAATTGTTGTCAAAGTGTCATGACGGCACATTTTATTCTAAAAAATGTGGGCTCATTTTTTTACATAATTTGTCAACCGATGAAAAATTGCTTATCACTCGGCGCTCTGAAGTTGAACTGATGGATAAAGACCAAATCTGCCTCCACCACAAAGCAAAGTATCTCGACAAATACGAATTAAAGCAAACATCGTGTTGTAATCCATTTGAAAAGAAAAATCACATTGTTCAAAGTGGATTGTTAAAAGTCTATCTTGCCATGTCTAATGATTTTAGAAAAGTGGCAAATATCAAGCCAGGTCAGAAACTTTGCAGTAGGTGCAAAGCCCAATATGTTTCAATGAGTGAAGCTACTGCAGCATCTTCATCTTCAGACGATTTTGATATCAGCATCTCCGATGCAGTTGATCAAAGCTTGACTGCTTTAGGAACCTCTCCATTGAAAATTCGAAGGTTAGCTAGTAGAGATAAAGCCGGCTATGTGATACGAAAATTGAACGTGTGCAGAATGTGATAGCCAAGAAGATTACATCTGCTGCTGGAGTTTCAGCTGAAGAAGTTGGGCCGTCTCGTCAGTCTGTAGAATGCAAGTTATGTGAAGATTACACTGACCTCATTGAAGAAATGAAAACGAAAATTGCAATATCCAACAGGTCAATGAAAGTTCAATTATTGACGATGGCCCCAAAAAGTTGGTCAATAAAGGAAACAGCAATGAAGTTTGGCGTTTCAGAGCGCATGGTCAGAACAGCCCAAAAAGTAAAGAAAGAGAAAGGCATTTGTTCTATACCTGATGCAAAAATTGGCAAGTCCCTTCCAAAAGAAATTGCAAATAGAGTTCAAGATTTTTACGAAGACGATGAATTCAGCAGAATATGTCCTGGCAAAAAAGATTGCATTTCAGTCCGCCTCAATGGTTTAAAAGTACAAAAGCAAAAGCGGCTGCTGTTGTGTAATTTAAAAGAGCTGTACGTGGCGTACTGTAACAAATACGGAACTGAAATTGGTTTTTCCAAATTCTGTGAGCTCAGGCCAAAGTGGTGTGTAACCGTTGGTGCATCAGGTGCACACTCCGTGTGTGTCTGCAGGACATCAAAATGTAAAGCTCATGCTACAAGGCGCCAATGTCAAAGAGAACTACAAAGTTCTTATGGAAAAAACTGTGCGACCTAAATGTCAATGACTGTATGCTACAACGATGTCAAAACTGCCCTGGTGAAGAAGCACTAACAGCATACCTGGAAGAAATATTCAAGGATTTAGATCCAGAAGAATCAATAGAATTTAAGCAATGGGTTCACGCTGACCATGAAACATTAGAAACAAGCGTACTAACCATGGACAACTTTATTGAAAGACTTGCAAGCAAGATTTGGAACTTGACAAGCCACCATTTCATTTCAAAACATCAAAGTGAATATTTGAAGATGTTGAAGACAGGCTTAAAAGAAACGGAAATGATCGTTTTGATGGATTTTGCTGAAAATTACTCATTTGTTATACAGGATGCCGCCCAAGGCTTTCACTGGGAAAATTCACAAGCTACGGTACATCCTTTTGTTGCATATTACCTCAATGAAGTGGGCACATTGCAAGTTGTAAACTGTTGCATTATTTCTGATCATATGCAACATGATACGATATCTGTACACGTGTTTATTCAAAAGTTGATCGAATTTTGGTAACTCAAACAAACATTACCAAAATATACTACTTCAGTGACGGCTCAGCTGCACAATATAAAAACTACAAGAACTTTGTGAATTTGTGCAATCACAGAAATGATTTCAACATTGAGGCTGAATGGAATTTTTTTGGAACTAGCCACGGAAAATCACCCTGCGATGGAGTTGGTGGAACAACTAAACGACTGGCTGCCCGGGCTAGCCTCCAAAGACCATCAACAGATCAAATATTGACGCCAAAGGATCTATTTAACTTTTGTGACCAAAATATACACAGAGTTAAATACATTTATGTTCCAAAAGAAGAAATTGAAGAAAGCAAAAAGTTTCAAGAAGAAAGATGGCATGAAAGCAGCACAGTAGCCGGTACCAGAGAGCACCAGCAATTTGTACCAGTCAATTCAAACTCGGTTCGTGTCAGCAAAGTTTCAAATGACACAATAAATTTTGTTGCCAAAATTTCTGATACTGCCATTCCAAATTTGAAAGTGTCCAAAATCTTTCCTGGTTGCTACTTTGCCTGTACTTACGATAATCAATGGTGGATAGGCAACGTTGTTGAAGTCTCAATTGAACAAAATGATGCATTGATAAAATTTATGCATCCTCACAGTCCAGCTCATTCGTTTTATTGGCCAGAAAGGCAAGACGTTTGTTGGGTTCCAGAGCAACACCTCATCTGCATGCTTTGTGCCCCTTCAGTTACATCATCCGGCCGCCAATATCAATTTCCAGAAACTGCATTGAAGAAAGTGGCTCAAAAATTTAACAGAATGTTATAAAGATTGCTGGCAGTTAAAATCAAAGTGGACTTCACTTCGGCTTGGGAACCATATAAGATACCCAATTTAGGCTTGGGAACCGAGGATAAGACACCCTAATCATTGGCTTTGGAACCAGAAAGATACCAACAAAAGGCTTTGGAACCTTCACAAAGAAACCAAATGCGAGGCTTGGGAACCTGGACGAAGTGGCCCACCCGTGGCTGGTATTGCACAGCTATCGGGCGTGACCCCTATGGCGATGGGGTTGCCAGTTCAAACTCTTGAACTGGTAGTGACAATGTCACCATGGACCAACGCAATAGAGTAGTAGTAATACTACGTCAATACAAAACTGTAACTTTGAAAATGACAGAACTATGTTGAAATAGAGGTTGTTGCCGTGGCAACGTCTCCCAACTTTGTCCCCCTTTTTCAGCCATTGTTAACCTGCGTTGAAAAATGAAGTCCACTTTTCTAGGGGGTTTGAAATATGCTCTTTCTAATGAGACTGATTTGAAAGAGTTTCTAAAAGGTATTTTTCTGTAAAAGCAGGCTGAAATTACCCTATTTTTGGCCTTTTTACACAAATTAGCAACTTTACACTTAATTTGTAAACTAATGGAAAGAGCTTGGAGGTTGAAATTGTACTTTTGAAAATAACGTTGTTGCCAAATTTCGCATTTATTACTCAATTATTGTGGGAGCTAAGTAATGTCAAACTTTGACTTTTTTTGGAGCACTAATTTTTTCGGCCAAGTTTACTGTAATTCGGGCATTCAATCAGTGCTCGGCAAAAATTGTTATTGGTAGCAATGAACAGAGCTCAAAAAGTTGTGCAGGGTAGCTAAATTTCAGTTTTTTTGGAAACACAGCTCGGGAGATATTGTGTCTCAAAGTTGTCAGAATGTCATTGTCGTACTGTATTTCATTGTGGTATGGGGTCAAACAAATGGCTGTATCTCCACAAATATTCCACAGGCGAAACTAAAACTTTACCAAAGTTCGTTTGAGACATGGTGGACTCTGCATCTGAAGTTTCATCAAAATCCGTGATGGTCATGCAGGGCACTTTCCAAGAATCTGATCACTTGACATGGAATGACCCCTTTATTTACTTGCGCATATTCATTTTCTTGGGTTTGGTTGCCCTGGTTTCTTTGGGATGTTGGATTGTTATATGGTGGTACAGACATCAATAGTGCCATGATGGTCTGATGGCAACTGGTGTTGTGTGTCTTTACACTAGAACACTAAGGTTGTGGGTCTGAGCACTATTTAAATTATTAATTAATTCTTATAAATTGCAGTAAAGTTTAAACCACAATGGGAAATATATTGAAATTCACACAAACCTTAAAGATATTAGAGTACACTATATACATAAGGGTGCATTGGGAAAACTGTGTTTTGGGAACAGCATAAAGTGTGGACATTGTACCTTGGAAAGTGTCAACGTATCGGAATCATGAAATTACAACATACTTGTTTAAAAAAATTCATCTAATTGGCCTGGTAGGGTACCAGGAGGTATCCAAGTAAAATAAACCTTGAAAGAGAAAGTGAAAGAAGATAGGAAAAAGGAAAAGAGACCATTCCATGTTTTGAGGTTTCCTTATATCACGCACCTACCAAGTCCGTTTTAATTACGATCTCTCTGATACATGGAGCAATCCATCTGGTGTGCCACAGGGATCACCATTATCCCCTTTGCTCTTCAATGTTTACATGTCCTCATTGGGTACGCAATTGTCCCAGCTGGGGATAAAACTATTTAGCTACGCTGATGACTTCACAATAATTATCCCATTCACTACCTCTGTCTCAGAAGTCACCCCCAAAGCAACTAAAATCAGTACTAAATCAGATGGAGCAATGGATGACTGAATTCAGACTAAAGCTAAATTCAGAGAAAACAAAATTTTTATAGCATCACCACACCCACTTGACACTAAAGCATCATTGTGCATCAATAACCTTAGTTATCCCATTCAACCCACTATAAAGATATTGGGAGTAACACTGGACCAGAGCCTGACCATGAAAGACCAGGTAGACTCCTTGATTAGAAAGATCTTTTTCACCCTCTGGAAGCTTTGGTCCATCAGCGCTTACTTCAATTCCTCATCATTTCGAATTCTGGTACAAACCCTTATACTGAGTCAACTCGATTACTGTAACATTGCCTACTTGGCACTCTGCCAGAAGAATATGCGGCGATTGCAAATGGTACAAAATGCAGCGGTTAGGCTACTTTGTGGACTGAAGAAGTTTGACCACGTGACACCTTTCTATCGATTGCTACACTGGCTACTGATGGAAGCATGTGTGAAATTCAAGTTTGGTTGTTTTTGCTTCAAGGTACTTTACGGCTTAGCCCCTAAATATATAACAGACCTTTTCTCTTTCACAACCACCAGATTTAGGAGAAGCTCACATCCGAACTTTGTTTCTCCACCGGCTAGAGGTTGTATATTTAAGTCATCACCAACATCTCTTCTCACATCAAGCAGCATTATGGGGCAAAGATCTAGAACAACTGCTCGTGCCTACTACTTATAGGGAATTCAGGAAACGCCTAAAAACACATCTGTTCCTGAAACACTTAGATAACCGACCTATACAATCTTAGTCCTCAACAAATGATCTCTAGAACTGTTAATCACTAATTTTGAACTTTGTTTATTCCACTCAACCTGTTAATTCTGTAATCATTGTAAACCACATAGAACTTCACGGTCCTGCGGTATATAAACTGTTGTTGTTATTATTATTACAGAGTGTGGCAACATTTGACAATATAAATGGAAACAATACTCATGCACTTAAATGTGCTCAAGAGGACATTCAGAAGATATACCTTTTTATGTTGTGCACACAACTATTATGTCATTGTGGACAGACTATAAACATGTACTGATTGTAATACCAAAATAACTTATGTTAGAAATGTGCACTGTACTGAATATAACTGGTAGGTTATATAAAGAGAGAACCTTTTTTCCTTTATATATAGAACCATGAAATCAAATACCATTGAGCACCATTTTACCAAGTATAAAGCTTTCTATTTTTTCTTTCTTCTAAACACCATCTTATAAGATAACCCATAAGTTATAATTGGACTGTGTGAGCTTAAATCATTGTGAGCATGGTTTTCATAAGAATCTTTCTTGCTTATGAGAAAATATTTTTGGAAAGGGGCATGAAAACATTTGGACTAGTAAAGGGGTGGCAAAACTCTGGAAATGGCCAATGTGTAATGTTTCCTGGGGTACCCCCATAAACTAAAACACAACACAGAGACCACATAGCACAAACAGACAAACATAGAGCTCCAGTAAGCTTTCTTCCATCGGTCAATTATTCAGGGCAAATTTTAATCTGTAAATAAACACACTATTAATCGAAAAGAATCATAGTCATAGTGGATATCTATTGGATTCTCAATATAAGGTTGCAGCGCTGGAAGTACTTCTTGGTGTGCATACATGAACAAATTAACTTTACAGATTAATAAAAAAGGCATAATAAAAATGATCTGGGATAGTCATGTCTGGATGCTAAGCTTCTGAAAGAGAAAGAGAAAAAACTTGTTAATTGGTTCTATTGCCATTACCAGGCTCTGTCACACAATCATAAGAGAATTCAAGCTTAAGAGAATGTTCTAATCTACAAAAATACAAGAGAAGTTTAGTTGAAGGTACAGTGGTTTACAGTGTTAGCTTTTGAGGTATTTTCAAGTGTCGCAGTACTAGGGCTAAGAGGAAAAAGAAACATTTCAAGGTCACTTTGATCTCAACTTTCTTTTACTATCTGCAAAACTTTTCTACATTATAAAGGTCACTTAGATCAATATTTTGCATACTATTTTCTTGTCCAGTCTACACCATATGTCTGCCACCTGGGTCCCACTGCAATCTGCAGAGTGGCCACACTTGTGGAGAAGTCAGTCCAGACTGGACATGTCCCTTCATGTGTCATAGAAATCTGTACTTTTAGGAAGGGCTGAGACAAGATTTCTTTTTGAGAGTAGGAGAGGCAGCTATACCTTGCTGCTTATCTGGAGGCAGATTTTTCTCCTTTTGGAAAGTCTTGAGTAACAAGGTACAAAACTCATGCTATGAGGATATGGCTTGGTTTTTCATTCCAATACTTCATGTTCTCACCATAAGATTTCAAAATGTCACAATCTAGCATGCGGATTTCACCATCTAAGTACTGAGGTGCTGATTTTTCCATTAAATGCCTATTTTCATGAGTGCTTAGATCAGAACGCCAGCTAGATTGTGCGTTTATGTACTGTGGTTTTGGATGCAGTGCTGGGGCCTGTTTATTGATAGACTTTAGATCTGTATAAAACAGGTCCAGCTGCAGCTACTAGGTGTGAAGCATAGGACTGATATTTCTGGACATTCATGGCTTTTATACCTAGATCCCTGGCAGAAGCAGGTCAACCTGCTGCCCAAGAACATAAGGCTCTTGCTATGGTAGGATGCATGCCCTGACAAATCTTCCTAAGGTCCTCTATCTATGTGGCAGTATAAGAGATCTTCTGGCAGTAGGCCTTTTGGATCTCTTTCATCAGCTAGCTTTAAACCCGCGAGTTAAAACCCTCTACTAAGCAGCCATTAACATTTTCTGGGCTAGATCTCATGCTTTCTAGGCTGACCAGAGCTGGGGATGTTAAGAGAGTACTGACGACACCTGGATGTGTGGATTCTTGGGAACCGTGAACCAAATGTGTCTTCTCCTCCCCTTTCTTGGCTGCTATTTCCATTGCTGCTATCTCCAGCTGCGCTCGTCATCCGGCGATGTTACTCCCTATACATGGGAGCAGGCGGCATCCCATGGGTAGCGGTGTCCACTGTGCTTGGCGGTTGCTTTGGAGGAAGTTGATTTCACGGCTGCAGAGCAGAGAGGCAGCGAGCAGGATGGTATGTGAAGTGATTTCACGGCTGCAGAACAGTTGGCAAAGACGTGAGCGACTGGTCTTCACCAATCACTTCTTTTGTGATCGGCCAGCCCAGTCGGAGTGCCTTATTTTTTGTTTGTGAATTGCTGCCTTCCCTACTTTTGGATGTTTTTCCCCTCATTTGTATGCGCGGATCAGAACCTGATCGGGAAGCAGGTTAGTGAATCGGGTCCGGGTTGCTAAGTGGTCGGGACTTGAATCTAGCCCTATGTCTCTGGCATCACAGAGCAGTCTTTCAATTCCCTCTGTTTCTCTATCATCTGATTTGAATTTTCTTTGAGTGGCTTGCAATGACTGAATAGGGTCTGATTAGATTCTATTGTTCTTGCAGACTAGAGTAGTTCATAGTTGAATTTGGTGTGAAGAGATGCTGGCCTATACCCTGTTCCACTGATACACCTTCTATTATGGTACACTAAAGTTCTGTTTAGCCCTGTTATCCACCCTGGCCGTCCTTTTGTACTCCATTGAATAGGTGCATTTAACACTTTTCTGAACAGATGGCTGAAGCAGTGCTGGCTCAAGTCCTTCAGAATCCAAGTTAGAAATCATTTTACTTTAAATCCATCAAAATAATAATTTCTTGGGTCAGGCTATAAATTTATTCCATGCTACATAGGGCTTACCAATGAGGATATTTTTACTGTTACCCTCATCTCTGAGGATGCGTGTCCTCTGTCTGGAGATCTGGGTATGTGGTTGGCACTTTAAATCCTTGACTTTAGAACCTGGGGATGATACCATGGTTTTGCGCTTTTTAAGTCCGCTGCCTTACCGGATCTCATTTCGGAGTCTCTGCATGAGCTCAATTTAGATATGCAGCCAGCTCCTTATACCTCCTTTCTCATGAGTGTAGTGAGGGTTCAATCTCTGCATTTCCCTGGCATCTGGACATTAATGTATTTCAGAGCAGTGGGATTCTCCTGAAGGGTTTCTCACAGTAGCAAGAATCATGTCATGGCTGTATCCTATGGCATAGGAGCATCGGCAACTAAAGTAGATAACTTGGTTGCACAGGTTCCTAAGGGAACCTCCCTTTCGAGCGAAGGTGGTGTGATAGTCAAGGATATGCAGGACTGCCTAGTGGAAGTTCTCAGGAGACTTTTTGAGGCAGTGGCAGGCTCTTGGTGTTTCTACAGGCCTTAGCTCAGATTTCATCTGACCGCTAGATTTTGGACATCATTCAGTCTGACTACATGCTGAAATTTGCCCAGCCTCTGATGGATTGGTTTGTGGACTCGTCCACAGGGCACCCAGAAAAGCAGTCTAAGTGCAAGCCACTGTGTGAAGGTTAATTGACATTCAGGCTATAGAACCTGTGCAGCCTGAAGACTTGGACTCAGGAAGATACTCCATATACTTTATCATATCACAGAAAGGCTCCGACGAGTAGAAACCCATTCTGAACCTTACTCACATAAATGCAGCGCTCAAAGTCCTGCACATTTGCATGAAGATAGTTCAGTTTATCATAGCGGCAGTGACCCCAGGAGAGTTCCTAGACTCTCTAGATCTGACAGGGGCCTACTTGCATATTCCTATTTTCCCAGACCACAGGACATTTCTCAGATTTCATAATTTGGCCTGGCCACTGCTTCTCACTCCTCACCAAAGTGATGGTTGTAGTAGCAGCTCACCTGTGCAAGATGGGATTGCTAGTGCATCCCTACCTAGACGACTGGCTGGTCAGGGCCCCCTCATTGTCTGAGGGTCAGTGCACAGTGGGTTCAGGTGATCTGGGTTGGATTGTAAATTACCAAAAGAGCAATTTGA
This sequence comes from Geotrypetes seraphini, assembly GCF_902459505.1. NCBI lineage: Eukaryota > Metazoa > Chordata > Amphibia > Gymnophiona > Dermophiidae > Geotrypetes > Geotrypetes seraphini. The sequence continues at coordinate 279,308,567 of NC_047085.1, read as the reverse complement.
CACTGACTCAACCCCTGGAACCAGCTGGGAGTCGTGATGTGGTTGCTGGGTGCAACTATCTACCAGAGGCACGCAGACAGAAGCTGTGCCCTCAGATTTCTTGTCTCTTGGGCAAGTCAGCCCCTTCGACGTGGGTCCTGGGCTCCTTGGTGGCCATAATAAATGTGGTGCTTTCACTCTGGTCTCCTACTCCTCGTTTGGGGAGCTCTTTGCAACCATTATCCAGTTCAGGGGCTTTGGATGCCCTTTCAGAAGAATTGGTCGATTAACAGACTAGAGCTACGTGCCCTTCAGTTGGCTCTGCTGAGACTACAAAGTCTCTAGAAGGTAAAGCAGCAGTGTCATATGTCATTCGCCAGGGAGGCACCGAGTGCATCTTTGTCTGGAAGCCCACATGCTTTTCCACTGGGTGGAACATCATCTCCAGGCACTGTCGGCAGCTGACGTCGCGATAGTGGACAATGTTCAAGCAAACTTCCTCCACACAGACCTTGGATCCGGGTGAGTGGACACTGTCAACAGCAGCATTTCAGGCCATTGTTCAGGCTGAGGCTGTCCCCAATTCGACTTCATAGAGGCTGCGAAGAACAAGAAAGCAGACAAGTTCTTCAGTCGAAGGTTTGACCCTAGAAGCAAGGGTCTAGATGCTCTTGTCCAGCCTTGGCCTTAGGGTATCCTGTTGTACATCTTTCCTCCCTGGCCCATGATAGGCCGAGTCCATCAACAGATTGCAACCCATCAGGGAAAGGTCATTTTGGTGTCTCCGGATGGGTCTTGCAGGCTGTGGTACGCAGATATAATGTGTCTTCGCACAGGCCACAGCCTCCGGTTGCATGTGCATCTAGACATCCTTGTGCAGGGTCCAGTACGCATGGAGGATCCAGATCACTTTGCTCTTTCAGCATGGCTCTTGAGCGCAAAGCATTAGAATGCAAAGAGTATGCCAAAGTGGTCTTTCTCACCCTTCTCAAATCTAAGAAGAAAACTAGTGTCTGCCTACGCTAAAGCGCAGAAGACTTTTCAGCATTGGTGCATCTAGGAGCGTGTGGAGCCGTTTTCAGCTCCAGTTTCTGTGGTGTTAGCTTGTCTCCAAGCAGACCTTGATAAGGGCCTCACTGTGGCTTCTTTTCAGGTCCAAGTCAAAGGGCTTTCTTATTTCTGATCTTCAGCTTCCTTCCTAGCAACCGGAACTGGTCTTTCAGTATTTCCCTGCTGTAATTCCTGTTGCTCATGTCAGTTGTTCCAACGTGGATCACCACCGCCTTATCTCCTCCTTCTGCACTGTCTGATCCTGTTGATGTGGCTCACTATATCCTCCACCTTGGCTCCTGGTATACAGGTTACCAGTCGATCTTGTCTTCCTCCTGCTATGTGGCTGTTGACTTGTTGGATGATGAAGTCTCCCACAACGATTGCTTTCTTCTCTATCTTCTCTTGTCTCTCTAGCCGCAGGACCATGTCCTTGGTGCACTTCATCTTTCCTCCTCCAGGCATTTTCCTGCCCTGGACTCGTCTTCCTGTGGGTTCCCCCCCTCCCCCCCCCCCCCCCCCCCCCCCCCCCGCTGTTTTCAGATCCTGCTGCTGTGTCTTCTAGTCCTTTCTTGTGATAGTCTTCCAGTTGGTCCTCACTCTCTGTGGATATATCTTGGCAGTTCCTCTGTTGTTCCACGGCCTCTCCGTATGCCTCCTCGATGAACTTCTCTAACTCCCTGACTTCTTTTTTGATGTTCCTCTCTTCAGTGATGTTCTCCACCTCCCTGACTTTTTCAATGTTCCTCTCTTTCATGAAGTTTTCAGCCTCTCTTATCTCCTCAACTGCTCGAAGTGCTTCTAGTTCTAGCACTCTGCTCTCCAGTAGCTTGATTTGCTTCTTCAGGCCCTCCAGTATCGAGTGCATACATAAGACTGCTTTCCAGAGGTGAGGTAGTCATACATATGACAAATGGTGCAGAAGACTGGGTAGCTCATCATCCTGCTTCTATCTGCTGCTTCCATTGCTGTCCGCTTGCTGGTCTGTTGTCTGAAGTGGCTTCTCCTTGTTTCCCAGTCTTATGTGCTTCTTATTCTTCCCTATATGCTTTCTCCCACTGCGTATAGCATCCTTGGTGCTGTTATTGTGTAGTCCCTCTCCTAATTATATACCTACTTCCCCTGCTTCTGTTGTGTATGTCCTCTGCGTCTGCTGTGTTTGCCCTCCGACTGCTGTGTTTATTTATTTATCTGCAGTTTCTGTCTGTCCTGTTGCCCTTTGTGGTACTTGCCTGTGTAGGTATCGTTCCCTGGTGTTTCTTCAGTGTAGTGACTTGTCCCTTCTTAAGGCCCTTCGCTAAGGCGAGCGCCTTTAACGCTCGCCTTCATGCGGCAAATGCCTGAGCGCTGTTGGCCCCTCCCTTTTAAGGGGGAGCTCCGGTGGATGACGTCGGGGGGTGAGCGGAGCTACCTCTCGCCACTGCCCCTTGCTCTCTCCTGCCTTCTCCTGCCTTCTCATACTCCCCTCGTCTCTCTTCTCCTGTTCGCCTTCTCCTTCTCCTTTTCTCTCCTCTCCTGCCTCATGCTCGCCTGCCCAAGTCTGTAGCTGAGCGCTGCTGGCCCCTCCCCTTTTAAGGGGGAGATCCGGTGGATGACAGGATTGGGCGAAGCTACCTCTCGCCACTGCCCCTTGCTTTCTCCTGCCTTCTGCTCCTTCGTCCCCTCTTCTCTCCTCTCCTGTTCGCCTTCTCCTCCTTTTCTCTCCCCTCCTGCTCGCCTGCCCAAGTCTATTTTGTGATTACAATATGTCAGATTCAAAATGTGTATCCTGTAAAAGCTTGAGTTGGACAGCAAGCATGAACTAGGACCTAAGGAAAGAGGAAGTGTCTCTTTTTTTAATTTATTTTGTTTAAAGAGCTCGCATGGGGTTGGAGAGGTTGTAACCCTATACTTCTATTAAGACAAAGTATCTTAATAAAAAATTTGGCCTGCAACTTAGCCTGTGTTTTAGATTTCAGCCCCTTATGTGATTGAGTTTGACAACCCTGCTCTATATGTTTGTGCTGATTTGTATGACTAAGCGAGATGCGCCCGCTTCCAAGGTCACGATTTCTAGATAGATCCATAAGGTCATTTTGTCGGCCTGCTTTATCTGTGGGAGACTCTCCTGTTTCCATTAAGGCGCATTTGACAAGGAGGTTACTTAGTCGTGGACAGAACTAGGGCAGTCTCTTCAGCTAAGATTTGTAGAGCCGTGACTTGGTCCACTCTACACAAATTTGCAAAGTTTTACAGGGTAGACGTTGTTGCATGAGTGGACTCTGCTTTTTGTTCCTCTGTTACAGGCTGGCACAGTCTGCCCACCCTAGTTATCTGGGACTGCTTTTGTACATCCCACTTGTACAGAATGACACACCTATTGGACTGGAAAAAGATTGTTCTTACTTTTATATCATCTTTTCCAATAATGTCATTTTGGAACGCCACCCTATCCTTCCTGCATTTGCCTACTGTCTCATTCTGTTTGTTCTTCTCCACGTATGCATCATGGATGCCAGTAAGCCCTTTGGGCCCTGAAGAATTCTGTTATGTTGTTAGTGTCCTCATAACAAATCTTTACATACGTAACCTGATTGCCCCAGCACTGAGCGCAGCTCATTGGCTACCTGTCAATAATGTGTATTCAAGGGCCACAACATGATACCAACCTATATGGCTTCCAAACTGCTTTGGGGGAGGGGTGTGCTGGGGGGGAGACAGAAGGGGCCATGGAGAGATAGGGATAGGGAAAGGGGGCTGCTTGGGGGGGGAGGTGTGCTGGGGACAGATAGTTTTGCTCTGGGGGGAAGACAGAAGGGGCCATGGAGAGGGAAAGGGGGCTGCTTTGGTGGAGGGGTGTGCTGGGGGGAGACAGAAGAGGCCATGGAGAGATAGGAGTATGAGTATGAGTATACTCCAAACCGGCAACGTCACTCACAAGAAGAAAAACTATGCATACCTTCAGGATGCTCCCTCTGCCTTGAGAACGCCCAGAAAAGATCCTACTCGCACTACCTATCACACCTCTGAAATCAACTACCACCTCACATCAGATCACTAGAAGGACTACTGAACTTCAGAAAGGTAATAAAAACTCACCTCTTCCTCTAACCTTATATAAAATATATAAAAGTCTAATTATCACTGACTATGCAACAAAATCAACCATCACTGATACTACCATGCCCTGCCATACACTCCATACCATGTAATACCTAACACATTATCATCATGTGCTGTTATGTACTACTAGTCTTTAGGTGAAATCTGTTTTTATTAAGCAACAAACCACAACGGGTACAAACAGCAAGCAAAGTCATACGTAAAAAACAGGGCTCCCCTCCCCAAGAGGACTGGACTCTTATGTCCTCTCAGGTTACAAAACACCCCACCCCCCTATGCCCCTCCAAAAGCAGTCCCCTCCCAACACCCCCCCCAACACCCCAAACCCCCCCACCCCCCAGCTCAGACAGGTGAAAGGGAATACAACTGCAGTCTATTCAAGATACGACTACGAACCCGGGGAGACAAACTATCCAAATAAGGAGTCCAAACATGAACAAAGTCTCCGCTCCGTCGACGGGAGGAAGAAGCCAGCGCGGCCTCCCATTCCAGAAGAGCATGTAATTTATTCCTCCAGTACCAGAAGGAGGGAGGGACATCCGCCAGCCAGAAATTCAATATACACTTTTTCCCCAAAATATAACATTTGCTCAAAAACAGTTTTTCCGCAGAGGTATACACAGAAAACAAAGAAAAATGAGCGAACAGCATATGGAATGCAGAGACAGGAACAGAAACCTGTAGGAGACCCTGAAGAAAGGAAGCCAGAGCCCCCCAAAAGCTTTGAATACACTCACACTCCCAGAGACCATGAAAATAAGAGTTCACCTCCGCATGACAGGTGAGACAGTATTGGGTATCAACACATCCCATATGGTAGGCCCGGCTCTGGGAGGCATACGCTCTCAACAAGGTCCTGAAGTGGCACTCTCGAAGCTCCGCACTATACACCAAAAGAGGAATACGGCGAACTGCCCGAAGCAACAAACCCTCCCCGAGCTCCCGCCCCAAATCCCTCTGCCAAGCCCTCAGCACCAAGGTAAAATCCCTCAGAGGCCCAAGAGCCCCAAGCTGTTTATGATATAAGGAGACTGAGATCCCCGAGACAGAGTCCTCCCCCCCTCCAAAAAGGCGCGAAAACTAATCCCAAAATCCAAAGAAAGAGAACTCCACGGAAGGGACTGTACATAATGCCGGAGTTGACAATGAGCAAAGATAAGACCCGAAGAAGGCAAACCACAACGCAACAACTCATCGCAAGAGAGCAATGTCCCATCATCCCGCATCATATGAAAAAGAAACTCAAACCCGTGAGCTCGCCAGCGCCCGAAGACAGAGGGAAGGAGCCCTGGAAGAAAGGAAAGATTACCGGTCAGAGGCAACAGCACACTAACATGAGGATCCTGCCGCCATAAAGGCAGCACCCGTCGCCACACTTCCCAAAGGGGGCGAAACAAAACACTACGGCGACAGAAAACCGGCAAAGCCGCCAACCGAGAATGCAATAGAGAGAGGAGATGAGAAGGATAAAAATAATCTCGCTCCAAGAAAACATCAGTATAAAGGGCAGTACCCATGACCCAGTCCCTTACGTGGCGTAAAAGACACACCTGATTATAAAGAGCAATATCCGGCACCCCAAAACCGCCCCGGCCCCAGGAGCCCACCAGAAACTGCCACCGCAACTTAGGTCTCCGACCTCCCCAAAAGAACCGGGACAACAAGGAGGAGAGAGCCCGGATATCCTTACGCAAGAGAAACAAAGGTAAAGTCTGTAAAACATAAAGCCACTTAGGGAATAAAACCATCCGAAAAAGTTGCACCCTCCCCATCAAAGAAAGAGGCAGATTACGCCAGGCGGCCAACACGGAACCCGTAGTGGAGAGCAAACGAGCGACGTTCAACCGGTAAAGCTCCCGAACATCCATAGACAGCTGAACGCCCAAATAGCGAAAGGAGGAATCCGCCCAGTGCAAGGGAAAGGCCCCCCTCCAAGAACGCCGCAGATTTTCATCAGAGGCCAACGCCTCCGATTTCTTTAAATTTAAGTTGAACCCGGAAAAATCCCCATACTCCCGAACACTCTCCAAGAGAGTAGATAACGAATGCTGCGGGTCAGTCAGAAAGACCAAAAGATCATCGGCGAAGGCCGCAATCTTAAAATGAGAGGCCCCCAGATAAAGACCACTAATATCTACATTGGATTGCAGCTCCCTGATCAAGGGATCCAAGGAAAGCACGAACAACAAAGGCGACAGGGGACAGCCCTGACGGGTCCCCCTATTGATGGAAAAGGGCTCCGACAAGCCCCCATTCACCGAGATCCTCGCCACCGGATCACTATAAAGCGCAAAAAGGGCCAAAACCATATGCCCGCAGCGTAGCAAAGAGGAACCCCCACCGCACCCGGTCAAAAGCCTTTTCGGCATCAAAACTTACAAGTAAAGCGGGGGTGCCATCCACTCCAGACTTCTCCAGGGCCATCAAGATACGACGAAGGTTCTTAGATACCGGCCGAGCACTCACAAAACCTACCTGCTGGTCCGACACCAAGGAAGGCAGCACACGGGCCAAGCGATTCGCCAACACCTTAGCCATCAATTTTGTCTCAAAGTTCAGCAGGGAAATGGGTCTATAGGAGTCCGGCAGAGTGGGGTCCCTACCCGGCTTAGGAAGAACAATGATCTCAGCTGAGTTCAAGTAACGGGGCAAAAACCCCTTAGCCACATTCAAATTAAAGATTTCAGACAACAACGGAGCGACCTCATCCACCAACAACTTATAAAATTCACCACGGTAACCATCGGGTCCCGGAGCCTTGCCCAATGGGCTAGCACGAATCACCCACGCCACTTCCTCCGCCCCCACCGGGCGCTCCAACAACGCCGCATCAGCAGGAGAGAGATGGGGCAAATCCAAGCTGTCCAAATAGACCTCCCCAGCAAGATCATCCGGGCCCGGCGAAGCATACAAGTCAGCGAAAAAGTCCCGCAAAATACGACTAAGATCCTCAGTCTTATGGTGAAGCGTGCCCCGTGCATCGCGCAAAGCCGTGACCCCCGCAGACCCACGAGAGGAGCGAGCTAAACGCGCCAACATCCTGCTACTCTTATTGGCAAACCGGAAAAGCTGAAAATGATAATGGTCCCGGGATCTCTGAGCCCCCCTATGCAGAAGTTCATTCAAGGCCTGTTGCACCTCCAAAAGCTGCGTCTTAAGCGCCAAAGTGGCGGCGCGAGCAAAACGGCGCCGCAAAATCCGAACCCTATGCTCCCAGGCCAGAATCTCTCGATGACGCGCTCTAGCCTCAAAGGCAACAAACGACATGATTTCCCCACGCAACACGGCCTTCGCAGCCTCCCAATAGAGGATGGGATCCTCCCGATGCTGCAGATTTGTGGTTTGAAAATCCCTCCATTTAGCCAACAAAAAGTCGTGAAAGCGGGTATTACGGTATAAATGACAGGGGAACCGCCAAGAAACACCTCCCCTCCGAGGCGCACCCCAAAGCCAACGCAAGCCCACCCATGCATGATCCGAGATCTCAATCGGACCCAAGATGGCCTCCCGAAACATAGGAAGGAGATCCCTGGAAAGGAGAATAAGATCAATGCGTGAAAGCGTCCCATGTGCGCGAGACAGATGAGAATAATCCCGCTCCACCGGGTGAAGAACCCTCCAAACATCCAATAAGTTCAAAGAGGAAGCAAGCAGGCCAGCCCCAGTACAGGCCCTCAAGGACTCTCGTCCCACCGAAGAAGAACGATCCAGCCGTGGATCAGGGACCTCGTTGAAGTCACCCCCGAGAATCAAAGGAATATCCCCAAACTGCAACAAAAGGTTACGCAACTTCTGAAAAAATTTGGCAGAGGGATTGTTAGGAGCATACAGATTACATAGCAATAAGGGTTTATTGTTGAGAGAGACCGAAGCAATAAGGTACCGACCTTCAGGATCCCGAAGCACTTTGCGAGTTTGGAGGTGAAGGCCTTTGCGAAAAAGTATCACCACCCCACCCTTCCCCCCCAGAGCCGGAGCCTCCAAGTGTGTACCCACCCACCAAGAACAGAGCTTAGCATGCTCCACAGAGGACAACCGGGTCTCCTGGAGAAAAGCAATAGAGGCCCTCCTACGATTCAAGGCTTGCAAAATTTTATACCGTTTAATCGGTGAGTGTATCCCCCCCACATTCCAAGATATCAAATTAGGTTCCAGAAAAGACTAGAAAAAGAACCAATAGCAGATACAAAATATCCCATCTGAAAAGGCCAGAGGAGCAACCCAGCCACCACCCCTCTAACCACACACACAAAAAACACCGCCAATCCCCCACCTGTCGAACACAAAAGAATCCCCGTCCCCCCCGATCCCCCCACCCCCTCCCCCTGATCCCCCCCATCCGCCCCCCACCCCCTCCCGTATCCCACACCAAACCATATACCGCACCCCAATTGGTGCCACTTCCAGAAAGCAGGCACGCCCACTGCAGGCCCCCCACAGAACACCTCAGCCCCCAGACACACCCCATAACTGGCAAGCCAAGCTCCACCCCAAGAAAAACAGAGCCAGAGAACAGGATCCCCAGACCAAAAATACCTCCACCCGCACCCCAGGCATCCAACAAGCAAACAGAACACCCACCAGCCCCCCTACAGACGATCAGACTGAACTCACCGCAACCACACCGCAAGACCCGACCCAAACCTGTCCTGCACGCAAAAGAACATACCCCCCACAAACCACTGCCACTCCAACCCCCACCCACATGCACCAGGACACCAAACACACAACCCCCCCCCCCACACACACACACACACGCACACAGCAAAGAAAAACAAACTCATAATGCAGAAACCCCAACAAGTGAAAAACAGTGGGCAACATGGGGGAAATCAGCAAAAGCCCCCACATCCATGGAGGAAGGCCCTCGAAGGAGACAGTGCAGCACTTCTGAAGCCCAGGACCACAACATCCCACTCCCAGCAGGGACAACGCTCCCAACGAAGCTCAGCGGAAGATCACGGCGCCACCTCCGGGAACTGCTCCTCCACAAACCGCTGAGCCGCCTCTGGAGTGTCAAAATGGTGCGGCCTGCCGGAGCGCAACACCCGCAACCGTGCAGGGTATTGAAGAGAGAAAGGAATATTGCGCCGGGCAAGACTGGAACAAAGGGGAGAAAACTTCCGTCGAGCCTGCGAAACCTCCGCTGAGTAATCCTGGAAACAGAGGACCGATTTGTTGTTGTAGAGCAGCTTCTTCCCCTGGCGCAGCGCCCGCAGGACCGCAATCTTGTGGCGATAGTTGAGCAGGCGGCAGATAACCACCCGCGGACGCTCCACTCCATCCCGCCGGGACCCTAGACGATGCGCCCGCTCAACATAGATGGGACCCAATTGTTGCGGAAGGGCCAAAGACTCCAGCAGCCAGCTCTGCAGAAAGTCCCCCAAATCAGCGTCCCCCAGAGACTCAGGCAAGCCCACGAACCTCAGGTTATTCCGGCGGGACCTGTTCTCCAGGTCCTCCACCTTGGCCCGGAGCGCCGCCAGAGAAGTAGAGTGGTCCACCTGCTCCTGCGAGATCCGCTGCACCGCATCCTCCGCAGAACTGACCCTCTGCTGCGTCTCCCGAACCTCCGAGGTCAGGGCTGCAAACCTCTGGTCCAATGTGTCCAGCTTGTCGAGGATACGCTGCAGTTTAGCTCCCAGCGTGCCCTCCAGCGCGGCCTGCACCTCAGCAGTGACCTCCGCGACCCACAAAGAGCTGGGGGTTTCAGGCGATTCCGGCGATGCCGATGCCACATGCGCCGCCATCTTGGAATCGGGTTGCTTTCGGCGCTGACGGTCCGTGGCTCCCTGACGCGCGGCCATCCCCCCGTCAGCCACGAGATCACAGCAGGAACGCCCGACCGCACTCCCCTGCACGCCGACACCGGAAACTGAGATCTTCAATGCAGATTATCGATCGAGTCTGCAGCGGGCGCGCCGGAGCCACGAGCCCGTCCTGCTCACAGCCCCATGCTTCCGCCGGAAGTCCTATGTACTACTAGTCTTTAAGCCTGTTACATTAACGGGTGCTAGAATAGATGTGTCTGTCTGTCTGTGTTTCTTTATCTCTTTCTTCTTGGCTGCTGTCTGTGTCCTTCTGTCTCCTCCCCCCCCCCCTCGAGCAAAGCTGTTTGCCCTAAGCACACCCCTCCCCCCAAAGTAACCCCCTTTCCCTCTCCCTGACTCTCCATGGCCCTTTTTGTCTTCCCCCCCCAGAGCAAAGCTGTCTGTTCCCAACACACCTCCCCCCCCAAAGCAGCCCCCTTTCCTATCTCTCCATGGCCTCTTCTGTCTCCCCCAGCACACCCCTCCCCCAAAGCAGCCCCCTTTCCCTCTCCATGGCCCCTTCTGTCTTCCCGCCAGAGCAAAACTATCTGTCCCCAGCACACCTCCCCCCCCCCAAGCAGCCCCCTTTCCCTATCTCTCCATGGCCCCTTCTGTCTCCCCCCCAGCACACCCCTCCCCCAAAGCAGCCCCCTTTCCCTCTCCCTGTCTCTCCATGGCCCCTTCTGTCTGTCCCCAGCACACCTCCCCCCTCAAAGCAGCCCCCTTTCCCTCTCCCTATCTCTCCATGGCCCCTTCTGTCTTCTCCCCAGAGCAAAACTGTCTGTCCCCAGAGCTCCTCCCCCCAAAGCAGCACCCTTTCCCTATCTCTCCATGGCCCCTTCTGTCTCCTCCCCAGCACACCCCTCCCCCAAAGCAGCCCCCTTTCCCTCTCCCTGTCTCTCCATGGCCCTTTCTGTCTTCCCCCCAGAGCAAAGCTGTCTGTTCCCAAAACACCTCCCACCCAAAGCAGCCCCCTTTCCCTCTCCCTCTGGCCCCCTGTATTGATCCCCCTGCTTACCCTCCCTCCATCCCGGTGTCTTCTGGCCTGCTCCTCTTCAAAGCAGGCCGCGATTGTGGTGGCCGGCCCCAGCGAACCTCGCAGGCCGCTCCCCAACCCGGAAGCACACTCCCCCCGACGCGATCCCATGTGTCAGAGGGAACGTGCCACCGAGGCCGGAAAGCGGCCCGCGAGGCCCGCCAAAGCCGGCCACGATTGCAGGCTGCCCCGAAGAGGAGGATCAGTGGCGGCAGCAGCGGTGAGCGAGGGCAGGAGGTGTGTTCCAGCTTGCTTCGGGTTGGTGAGGTGAGGGCGGGAGGTGTGTTCAAGCTTGCTTTGGGTTGGTGAGTGAGGACGGGAGGAGGGGAGTGGCCAGAGTGATCCCTGCCTCCGCGTTCTAAAATGGAACGCGGCCACGGATCAGAAATCACAGCGGCAGGGATCACGAAGTTTCAAGAGCGCATGCGCGCTCTAGGGTTTTATTATATAGGATCTTGCAATGCCATGTACTGTCATGCACTGTCATTGCCGATACTTCGACTGCCGATAATTTACTAGACATTTCATGCTATACCACACCTATCATATATTATCATTTACAGGTATATCTTGTACTGCCATGCCATACACTGTCATATTCCTGCCATGCTCCATGTACTGTCATGCATCCTAAAATGCCCTGCTCTGTTATATACTGTCTTACCATGCTTCATACTGTCAGGAACTAAAATGTACTGTCAAGCTCCTATTAGTTACTGTAATGTCATACCAAACTCATAACATCATCACCCCATGCTGTATGAGATCTTGTCCTGTCATATCCTATTAAGTATTGCCATGCTTTTTGACTTTTAAACTCTCCTATGCGTTCCAGTTATGTCTTATATGTAGTCTTGCAGCTCATTCTGAGCTCTTTCGAGAGGATGGGATATAAATCTAAATAAATAAAGTACTTCCTGAACTCATTTGATGCTTCTGTTAGCTGTTGTTCATTGGTCAAGTGTTATTATGTTTGAGCAGAACAGTTTATTTGTTTGGGAAGTTTCCCATTTTTCCTTCACATATTTGGTTGGAGCTATTGCATGCTTGGGTACTAACTGCAGGTGGCAGCAGAGCTCCTGGTGAAATAGGAGGGTCACCGAGAAATCTGGAGTGGATTCCTTCTGCATATGGCTCGCAGCCATAGGGAGATACCCGCCTGTCCAGAATGACACGCCTATCTACTGGAAAAGATATTATCAAGGTAAGGACATTATCTTTTTTTCTTTCTTTCTTATACCATGGTGCTGTAGCTTAAACTCCACATGTGGTGTCAATAATGTTTGTTTTATATGTTTTTGCATAATGTATAAAACTTCATGAAATTTTTAATTAAATCATCTATACTAACTTATAGCTGATTCTAAATCTGCAGATAGTCTAGCATGTTTTTAATCCATTTGACTAGATAAGTCTGCATGTTTTCCTAACTAATTGTTGTGCCATTACAGGAAATGATGTTGGCAGAAGTTCATATGGTGCTATTCAAGTGCAGCAGGTATTTGATTATGCCTACCTTGTTCTTAGCCATGCAGTATCACCACTTGCAAGATCATATCCAAACAGAGATTATGAGAGGTAATATAAAATTAGCTATTAATCTTTAAATTTTTTTTAAAGCATATTTTTCAATTGCAGATATGGCAGCTGATGGACAATTTATTCATAGTTAATATCCATTCTGCAGTATGTGTCCCTAGGAGGAAGCCATAGGCATCTTGTTTCAGTGATACTGTCTTAAGGGACAGCGGAACAACTTTTTGTTTGGGGGTACCCAATCTCCTCCCCCACCCTCCGGCATCCAATATTTCTCTCCCCTTCTCCTAACCCAGGATGTCTAGAATTTCTCTCCTTCCTTACTGCCCTCCCTGGTCTCCAATATCTCTATCCCTCCTTCCCCACTCTGATCTGTGGCACTTTTTGAGGCAGTAGCTGCAGACCGGCGGTTGAAGAACACAGGTCTAAATAATTGTGGAGATTAAGATCTTTAGGCCTCGTCACCTTCATTTAGCCAGGTTTCTACTATACAGAGGACGTCTAAAGAATTGTGGAGAATAAGATCTTTAAGGACATGATGTTTATCCCAGGACAAGCAGGCAGCATATTCTTAACTGATAGATGACGGCACTGACGAAGCCCCGGTTCGGACAATTTTAGAGTGATTGCACTCTAAGAACTTAGAAAGTTCTAGTTAGGCCGCACCGCGCATGCACGAGTGCCTTCCCGCCCGACGGAGGCGCGCGGAACTTTTTCTTGCCTTCCCGCTCGCGTGTTTTTTTCTTAGGAGTTCTATCCTTTGGTTTCTCTTCTTTGTTTCTTTCTCAAAAATTTTTTTAAAAAATATATATATATATTCTCTTTTTCTTTTTTCCGTCTCGCCCCGGCGGGGCCTGTTGCCATAATCGAAGCCTCCGCCTTCAATTTAGCGGAGGCCGTTTTCACTTTCATGCCCCCACAGCCGGGATTTAAGAAGTGTCAACAGTGTGCACGCCCTATCTCCTTAACCGACCCACACAATTGGTGTCTCCAGTGCCTGGGTCCGGATCATAGGGCTTCATCTTGCACCCGTTGCGCTTCCCTTAAAAAGCGCACCTTAAAGAACCGGCAGATTCAGCAAAAACTGCTTTTCGGTGCCGACATGACTGATCTCTCGACATCCACCCCGGCGTCGGCAGACCCTTCTAAACTGACACTGACTTCCTCGACACCGAATGACATTCTTCCTGTGTCGCAACCTCCAGGTAAGCCAGCTAAGAAGCCTTCCTCATCCCTGGAGAGGCCTCCGGTCGCTGTGGCAGAGAGTCCAGCCCTGCCAACCTCGAGGCGCCCTCGTAAACGCTCCGCCCCTATCGAGGTGAGTGCATCATCATCGGTCTCCTCATCCTCTGGGCGTCGAGCAGCACCGCAGGTACCGCAGAAAAAGAAACTGATACCGGTGCCTTCTTTGGATGACCGTATTACGGCCATCCTCCAGGTCCAACTCAAAGAGCAATTGCAGCACCTTCTTCCTGCTCTGTTGGCACCGAACCTTCCAGTCCCAGTCCGGTCTGAGCTTCCGGTACCAGTTCGGTCTGAGCTTTCGGTTCCGGCCGCAGAGCAACCTCTATTGTCGGCTTCCACTCTGTCGGTACCGGTTCATTCTGCCTCTTCGATCTCCATGCCTGTCTTATCAGCAGAAACGAGAGGCCTGCACCGTGCCCTTCAAACGACCTCTGAACAGCTGCAGCTTTCTGACCACTCCCGGCACCGGCCACTTATTACTTTTCCGGGCACTGCTTCTCTGCAAAACTTTACATACTAAACCTTCGACACCGGGCTCATGGGGTCGGGGTTCTCAAGTACAGGATCCTGATCTGTGGGACGACTCCGAAGAGCCTTTGGTGTCCGATGAAGAGGCTTCTTCGGCTGAAGAAGATCCCTCTCTGCGGGACCCTTCTACTAAACCTGATCAATTCTCCTTTACACACTTTTTGAAGGAGATGTGTGAATCCCTCTCTATTCCTTTGGAGGCTGAATCCAAAAAGTCTAAGGCATTCCTTGAGGCTTTAGACTTTGCTCAACCTCCTAAGGAATTTCTCAAATTGCCCCTCCATGACGTTTTGAGAGAAACTTTTTATAAAAACCTGGAGACACCTTTAACCATCCCCGGTGCTCCTCGCAAATTAGACACTTTGTACAAAGTTATTCCCATTCCCGGCTTTGACAAGCCCCAACTCCCGCATGAATCTTTGCTGGTAGAGTCCACTCTAAAAAAGACTGTGGGCACTAGTGTCTATGCTTCTGTCCCTCCTGGCAGAGAGGGTAAGGCCATGGATAAGTTTGGCAAGCGTTTATATCAGAATGCTATGCTAGCCAATCGCTCAGGTAACTACGCATTTCATTTCTCTTTTTACCTGAAGCACCTCATCCAGCAACTATCTTCTTTTGAAAAATATCTCCCTGACCGGAAGCTCCCATTATTTCACCAATATACTACCAGTTTATTGCAGCTTCGGAAGTTCATGGTCCATTCTATTTACGGCACCTTTAAACTGACCTCGAGGGCTACTGCGATGGCGGTTGCTATGCGGCGTTTAGCTTGGTTTAGGGTCTCCAAACTCGATGTCAACCACCAGGACCGCCTTGCCAATGCTCCTTGCCTAGGTGATGTGTTATTTGGTGACTCTCTGGATACAACCACACAAAAGCTGTCTGCACATGAGACCAGGTGGGACACTTTGCTCAAAAACAAAAAGAAGTCTCCCCCTGCTCGACCTTTTCACCAGCAATCATCTTATCAATGCCGCTATTCTGCTCGTCCCCTGCCACCTGCTTCTCAGCAACCTCGACGGCCATGTCAGCAACACCAGCAGCCTCGTTCTCAACAGCAGCAACCAGTGAAACCTTCTGTCCAACCTAAGTCTACTCAACCCTTTTGACTTCCTTCTCCAGGGCTTAGCCAGTCTTCCACCATCTTCCCCTCTGCCTCAGCCCATAGGAGGACGTCTTCCCATTTTCCTCAGCCGTTGGGAGCTCATCACTTCAGACCAGTGGGTTCTAAACATCATTCGCCACGGTTATTCTCTCAATTTTCAGACTCTTCCTTCCCACAGTCCTCCAAAAGAGTCTTCTTTGAACACATCTCAGTCCTCCCTACTCCTTCGGGAGGTCCAATCCCTTCTTCTTCTGAATGCCATCGAGGAAGTTCCTGTAGATCAGAGGGGGCAGGGATTTTACTCCCGATATTTTCTGGTCCCCAAAAAAACCGGAGATCTAAGACCCATCTTAGATCTCAGGGGTCTCAACAAATGTTTGGTCAAGGAGAAGTTAAAAATGCTCTCTCTTGCCACACTTTATCCTTTTCTCACTCAGAACGACTGGCTATGCTCCCTCGATCTCAAAGAGGCTTACACACACATACCGATCAATCTGACCTCCAGACAGTATCTCAGGTTTATGATCAACTGCTGTCATTACCAGTACAAAGTGTTACCCTTTGGTCTGGCCTCTCCCAGGGTATTCACAAAGTGTCTCATTGTGGTGGCCGATTTTCTACGCTCTCACCATCTTCAAGTCTTCCCTTACCTGGACGATTGGTTAATCAAGGCTCCTTCATCTCAGGAAGTGCTTCATGCCACCAACCAGACCATCCTATTTCTCCAACTTCTGGGTTTCGAGATCAATCTGCCCAAGTCGCATCTCATCCCCACTCAACGACTTCAATTCATTGGAGCGATATTGGACACTGTTCTCATGAGGGCGTTTCTTCCATCCAACCGCCTTCAGACCCTTCTTCAACTCTGTCAACAGGTGCTCACACAGTTTTCCATCTCTGCAAAACAAATGATGGTACTCTTGGGTCACATGGCCTCGACAGTTCATGTCACCCCCCTCGCACGTCTTCACCTGCATACTCCTCAATGGACCCTAGCTACCCAATGGTCCCAGGCGACGGATCCTTGTTCGTGACACATACCTGTGACATCGTCTCTTCGACAGTCTCTGCAATGGTGGTTAAAATCTTCCAATCTCTCCAGAGGCCTTCTGTTCCATCTGCCTCCTCATCATCTGGTCATCACCACAGACGCATCCCCATATGCCTGGGGAGCTCACTTGGACGATCTCCGAACTCAGGGCCTTTGAACTGCCCAGGAAAAGAAACATCATATCAATTTTCTAGAACTTAGAGCGATGTTTTATGCCCTCAAGGCTTTTCAGCATCTCCTCTTTCCTCAAGTACTACTACTTTACACAGACAATCAAGTTGCAATGTACTACATCAACAAACAGGGTGGGACGGGCTCTCGCCTGTTATGTCAGGAGGCCCAAAAGATTTGGTCTTGGGCGACAGCTCGCCATTTATTCCTAAAAGCTGTCTACATTCAGGGAGAGCAAAATTCCTTAGCAGACAATCTAAGCAGAATTCTCCAACTTCACGAATGGACTCTCGATCCCATGACTCTCCAGTCCATTTTCGCTCAATGGGGCACTCCTCAAGTGGACCTCTTTGCTGCTCCTCACAATCAACAACTGCCCCAATTTTGCTCCAGACTCTACTCCCCACATCATCTGGCAGCAGATGCGTTTCTCCTGGATTGGACCAATCTATTCCTTTATGCCTTTCCTCCTCTACCTCTCAAATTACGAACCTTGTTCAAGCTCAAGAGGGAACAGGCCACCATGATTCTCATCGCTCCACGGTGGCCCAGACAACATTGGTTCTCCCTTCTTCTTCAACTCAGTTCCAGGGAGCCCATACTTCTTCCAATATTTCCTTCTCTGCTTACTCAGCATCAGCAGTCCCTTCTATATCCCAACCTGCAGTCTCTGCACCTGACAGCTTGGTATCTCGGGCTGAGCTCAACTCACTCTCTTCTTTTTCAGCCTGTCCGTTCTATTCTTGATGCTTCCAGGAAACCAGCCACTCTTCAATGTTATCAACAGAAGTGGACCCGGTTTTCTTCCTGGTGCCTTCGGCATCATCACGATCCAACGTCACTCGCCATAGAACTAGTGTTGTATTATCTTCTTTCTTTGTCTAACTCTGGTCTCAAGTCTTACCTCTATCAGAGTCCACCTCAGTGCCATCACTGCTTTTCAAGAGCCAGTTCACGGAAAGCCTCATACTGCTCATCCTTTGGTTTCCAGATTCATGCGGGGGCTTTTCAATGTGAAACCACCTCTCAAGCCCCCTCCTGTTGTCTGGGATCTTAATGTGGTTCTTTCCGCCTTAATGAAGCCTCCTTTTGAACCATTGCCCATCACTCATTTCAAATTTCTCACTTGGAAAGTGGTCTTCCTTATTGCTCTCACCTCTGCCAGGAGGGTCAGTGAGCTGCATGCACTAGTTGCAGATCCACCTTTCACTGTTTTTCATCATGACAAGGTGGTTCTGCGCATGCATCCAAAATTTCTCCCTAAGGTTGTCTCTGACTTTCACCTTAACCAGTCCATTGTCTTACCTGTATTCTTTCCGAAACCACATTCTCACCCAGGAGAACAGGCTTTGCATACTTTGGACGGTAAGCGTGCTTTGGCTTACTATTTACAGCGCACTAAGCCTCACAGATCATCTCCCCAACTTTTTCTGTCTTTTGATCCAAATAAGTTGGGTCATCCTGTTTCTAAGCGAACGATTTCCAATTGGCTTGCTGCCTGCATCTCGTTCTGTTATGCTCAGACCGGACTTACACTGGAAGGTTCTGTCACGGCCCATAAGGTTAGAGCTATGGCAGCATCTGTCGCTTTTCTCAGATCAACTCCTATTGAGGAAATCTGCAAGGCTGCTACTTGGTCCTCAGTTCATACTTTCACGTCTCATTATTGTCTGGATTCATTCTCCAGATGGGATGGACACTTCAGCCAATCTGTTTTACAAAATTTATTTTCCTAATGGCCAACCTTCCCTCCATCCCTCTTTTTGTTAGCTTGGAGGTCACCCATCAGTTAAGAATATGCTGCCTGCTTGTCCTGGGATAAAGCACAGTTACTTACTGTAGCAGGTGTTATCCAGGACAGCAGGCAGATATTCTTACGTCCCACCCTCCTCCCCGAGTTGGCTTCTTAGCTGGCTTATCTTATCTGGGGACCGCGCACCTCCGTCGGGTGGGAAGGCACTCGCACATGCGCGGTGCGGCCTAACTAGAACGTTCTAAGTTTTTAGAGTGCAATCACTCTAAAATTGTCCGTACCGGGGCTCCGTCGGTGCCGTGACCCATCAGTTAAAAATATCTGCCTGCTGTCCCTGGATAACACCTGTTACGGTAAGTAACTGTGCTTTTTTGCACATGGATCTTGAATTAATGAGGCCTAAGTTTAGATTTTTTGGTCTGTAGCATGAATTAGAGAAGTGGATGTGGGGAGGGGGGTAAAGCATTCTGTCTTGGATATCCATTAGTTTAAGGGGACAAAGTGAGAGAAGATTATTTAGATGAGTAAGCCTGTGCCCCCGGTGAACTGACCTTTCTTTATCAGTGACTCTTTCTCTCCCCTCTGAAAAACGTTTAATCTATTTGTACACTGCCATTTTCTTCATGGCATTATCCTCATAAGCTTGGACTAACATGTCTCTGATTTCACTTCCACTCTTGCTAAGTTTAACAATAAATTTAATGTTCATTTCTCTAATGCTCCAACATTCTCATGACAGCACACAAAAGCATGCAACAACAATAATGAATGTCACTCAGCAAGACACCGCTACACGTCAACACAAACACAACTGTGAGAGACGCATATACCAAGCGTATGAAACCTTACTGAGGAGTTTGTGCAGTGCTGCCAATGTAAGCCCATGGAGGCAAGTTTGCAAACTTATTTGTCAGACCTCGTATTTACTTGGGACCTGGGTTGACCACTGTTAGAAACAGAATACTGGGCTTGATGGACCTTTGGTCTGTCTCAATATGACAATTCTTATGTTTTTATGTTGCACATGGGGTAGAGGAAAGATGAAGAAATGCTGTGCAGGAGTGGGGAGGTGAAAAAAGAGGGAGAATGATCCAGGATAGAAGGGAGTAAGGATGCTGTACAATGGAAGGGAAGAGAAAAATGCTGGACCATTGGAAGGAGGAACCAATGTTCAGCAACTGCTTGAAGAATTTGCAGAAGACAGGAGAGCAGAAGAAAGAGAAACTGGAACCAATATGATGGAAAAATAAATCTCCAGACAAAAAAAGGTAAAAATAAAGGACTTTATTGACTGAAATGTGTTAAACTTTTGGAAATGTACTTTCCAGTTCAACAGGTAAGACATTCTAGACAGCTGGGTTATTTCCCCATACCCGCATGCTGCAGATGATATCCACTCCAGATTTTTCACTTTGCCTCAGATGTACAGTTTAGCGCCCTCTACAGTTTTTTTCCTTCTGCACGCATGACTGCAGTTGACTCTGGAAGGTGCTCTGAAAAATACTAGACAAGAGCTATTTCATGTTTGTATCCTCTAGTACAGGAGTGTTGGTAGTTTTTGGGTCAGCCCGGGGTGGATTCTTTGATGGCACAGGTGACCATGCGCACCTATCACCAGTGAAGGGGTGAAGGATATGCAAGACCATTAAGTAGATGTGGTCCTCGGAAAACTTTTTGATGCATCTACTCTAGGTATCAAAGCTGCTGTGGCAACGTCTTTTGTTTCATGTGCCTGTCTCTCAACTGCGAACACTTTTGAGTGAGGCGGTGGAAACCCTCCTCAATTGTTAATGGCTGGAATATAAGGCAGATTTTTTTTATGTTCTATGATGGATGTTTATGAGAGTTTTGGCAAAGGTGTCAGCATACTTCCTTTTGGCCCGCCAAATGCTCTGGGTCAGACAGTGGGTTGGTGATTCCACTTCCAAGAAGTCATTAGCTAGGCTGCCTTTTAAGGGGCAATTGTTGCTTGGTAAAAGCCTAGACAACCTCATGGATTCTGTGATGGACCATCACACTAAGACCCTTCCTGATAGTAGACCCAGACCCTCCAGGGGTTCTGGTCATTCTAATTTTCATAGCTCACGGCATTCCAGGCCGTATGCAAATACCTCATAAGAAGTGCCTTCACCGAATCAGACCATTGGTCCATCCAGTCCGGTGACCCGCTCACGCGGAAGCCAAGCCAGGTGATCCCCTATGAAGACCTGTTTATCCGTATCCATCAATGTGATTTGCAGGAAGGTGTGCATCCAACTTGCACTTGAAACCCAGAATGGTGGTCTCCGTCACAACCTCTTCCGTGAGAGCATTCCAAGCATCCACCACTCGCTGTGTGAAACAGAACTTCCTGATATTTGTCCTGGGCCTGTCGTCTCTCAACTTCAGTCCATGACCTATTATCCGAGTCACATTTGACAACGTGAATAACAATGCTTCTTGCTCTATTTTGTCGAATCCTTTTATTATTTTATAAGTCTCTATCATATCCCCTCGCAGTCTTCTCTTCTCAAGGGTGAATAAGCCCAGTTTTCTGAGGCGTTCTTTGTAGCTCCAATTTTCCATACCTTCTAGCTTCGTAGCTCGCTTCTGTACCCTCTCCAGCAGGGTCACATCCTTCTTTAGGTAGGGAGACCAGTGCTGGACACAGTACTCCAGGTGTGGCCTGACCATTGCTCTGTAAAGCGGCATTATAAAGTTCTCCGATCTACTCGTGATTCCCTTCTTAATCATGCCCAACATCCTGTTTGCCTTCTTCGCTGCCGATGCACACTGCGCCGACGGCTTCAGGGTCCTGTCAATCAGTATCCCCAGATCCCTTTCTTGTTCGCTCTTGCCCAATGTCATACCTAACATTTTATATTCATGTTCCTTGTTTTTCCTTCTCAGGTGCATCACTTTGCATTTCTCTATATTAAACTTCATCTGCCACTTTTCTGCCCATTTCTCTAGCCGGTTCAAATCTCTTTAGAGTTCTTCAATGTCCGGCATAGTTTCGTGTCATCTGCAAACTTGATTATATTACTTGTTGTTTCCTCTTCCAGGTCATTTATGAAGATATTGAACAAAATGGGCCCAAGAACTCGCTTGTCACCTTTTCCCAATCCGAGAATTTCCCATTTATGCTTACCCTCTGTAATCTGTTATCCAGCCATCTGCCTATCCATCTTAGGATGTCCCCATCTATTCCATGGCATTTTAGTTTCCTCATAAGCCTTGTGTGTGGGACCTTGTCGAATGCTTTCTGAAAGTCCAAGTATATTATGTCCACCGGGTCTCCTCTATCGATGTGTTTGTTCACCTTCTAAAAAAATTGAAGCAAGTTCGTCAGACATGACTTCCCCTTCCTGAAGCCGTGTTGACTGGCTCTCATCAGATCATGATTATCCAGATGTTGCACTATACTATCCTTGATTAGTGCTTCTACCATTTTTCCAGAAACCGACGTAAGACTCACAGGTCTATAGTTGCCTGGTTCACCTCTCGATCCTTTTTTGAAGATTGGGATGACATTTGCTATCTTCCAGTCCTCTGGTATTTGGCCTGTTCTGATTGACAAATTAGCAAGGGATTGTAATAACTCTCCTATTTCCACCTTAAGTTCCTTTAGCACTCTCGGGTGAATTCCATCTGGTCCAGGGGACTTATCACTTTTTAGTTTGTCGATCTGTTTGTATATCATATCCAAGTCCACATTCACTGTGGTGAGGCTATCCTCATCTTCTCCCTTGAATACTTTCTCTGCCAGGGCTCCCACCACCGCTACACTGGTTACTGGCCTTCCTAGTCCACCTCCCTTTCTGCACCCTCTGCCAGAAAGACACAATGACGCCAGCCCGAGGGATTCCTCTCTGCAGATAGGGGGCCAGCTCTCAGCGTTTCTTCCTGCCTGGATGCGCATCACATCAGACCAGTAAGTCTTGGATGTTATTTGGACGTCCTACAAGTTGCAATTTGTCCAACCTCTGTCAGATTGATTTGTGGATTCTCCTTCAGGATGCCCAGACAAAGTGCTCAGAGTTTAGGCCACCATGCAGCGCTTACTGAATATTCAAGCTATAGAGCTGGTATCACCCGACCTCTTGGGCTCAGGCAGATACTCTGTATACTTTATCATGCCAAAAAAAAAGGCTCAGAAGATTGGAGACCTATTCTGGAGCTTCAGCACGTGAATGTGACTCTCAAGATTCCCCACTTCCAAATGGAGACCGTGCATTCAGTCATTGCAGCAGTGGCTCCAGGGGAGTTTCTTGTCTCGCTGGACCTCACAGAATTGTACTTGCACACTCCCATTTTTTCAGCCCACTACAAATTTCTGCAGTTTCATGTTCTGGAACAGCATTACCAGTTCTCAGCCTGCCTTTTGGGCTGGCAACAGCACCTCATACCTTCACCAAGGTGGTAGTTGTAGTGGGGACATACCTGTGAAAGATGGACCTACAGGTTCACCCTAGCTAATCAGGGCTCCCTCATTGGCCAAGAGACAACATACAGTGGAGCAGGTGCTGGAAGACCTGGGCTGGATTGTCAACTTCAGGAAGAGCCATCTGATGCCCTGGGAGTCCTCTTCGATACAGCTGTGAGCCATGTCTATTTGCTAGAAGCTCTCAGAGAAGCCATATGTACAGATTTCTTCTCTTCTGGAGCAGCTGGCTCCTTCGGCGTGGCATTATCTTCAGGTTCTAGGATCCATGATTGCCACACTGGATGTAGTTCCTTAGGCAAGGGTGCATACGCGTCCTCTTCATGCCTTACTCTCTCTCTGGGTGCCACACCGAGACATCTTTCAGACTTGTATGCTATGGACTCGGGAGGCCTGAGCAAACATGGGACTGGTGGTTGTTGTAGTGATGACAGATGCCAGCCTTCAGGGCTGGGGAGCCCATTGCAATCATTGTCCTGTTCAGGGATGTTGGACACTCTCTCAGAGAAAGTAGTCAGTCAACTGGTTGGAACTCTGTTCCATTCGTCTGGCTCTGATGAGATTGTAGAATACTCTGGAGGGCCAAGCAGTCAGGGTCTTCTCTGACAATGTGACGGCAATAGCCTATGTCAATTGCCAGGGAGGGACCAAGAGCACTCCTCTGGCTCAGGAGGCCCACCTTCTTTTTCTTTGGGTGGAACGTCGTTATCTGGTGCTGACAGCAGTGCATGTGGTGGGAGTGGACAATGTTCAAGCAGACTTCCTCAGCAGACTCTCTAGATCCGGACAAGTGGGTCCTGTACCTGGAAGCATTCCCAAGTGATTGTGGAGTGCTGGTGTAGCCATGGTCTCAGGAGATTCTCCTGTATGTCTGTTTTCCTTAGCTGATAGTTGGTTGAGTCATTCAGAGGATCATGGCTTATTCAGACCACGTCATTCTGGTACCCGATTGGCCTTTCAGACTGTGGTACACACATCTGATGCATCTGCGAGTGGGTTGCAGTCTTCGGCTCAGCGCCTATCTGATCCTTCTCATGCAGGGGCCAGTGGCCATGCAGGATCTGGGTCACATTGCTCTTACGGCATGGTTCTTGAGCGCACAGCCTTAGAGCATAAAGGATATTCTGTCCTTGTTGTTGATACTCTTCTCAAGTCTAAGCAGTTATCCACGGTGTCGGCTTACACTAAGGCGTGGAAAGCCTTCCAACATTGGTGTGCCTAAGACCTGTAGATCTAAGGATCTGTAGAAGCATAGAAACGTAGAGTATGATGGCAGAAAAGGGCCAGCGGCCCAACAAGTCTACCCACTCAAGAACCCTCCCTCCTTTGAGAGTCTATCTTATAAGTATAATTCTGCAGCAACCCCACCTGTTTGTCCCAATGTCTCTTGAAGTCGAGCAGGTTACTGGCCTCGACTACCTGGCGTGGAAGACCATTTCATCGATCAATCACCCTTTCGGTGAAAAAGTATTTCCTAGTGTCACCATGAAGTCTTCCCCCCTTAAATTTTAGCAGATGCCCTCTTGTTGCTGTGGGACCCGTAAGAAAAAAGATTTCTTCCTCCACCTCAATGCGGCCCGTGATGTATTTGAATGTTTCTATCATGTCCCCCCTTTCTCTACGCTCTTCGAGAGAGTATAAGCGCAGTCTGCTCAGACGCTCTTCGTATGGGAGATTTCTAAGTCCCAAGACCATCCTAGTGGCCATTCTCTGGATTGACTCCATTCTCTTCACATCTGTATAACGGCAGTATGACTTCAGGCTTTCGGCTGATAAAACTCCTTCTGATGCAACCCAGCATTTGTCTAGCCTTGGCTATAGCTTTCTCCACCTGATCGGCAGCTTTCAGATCTTCCCGGATGATTACTCCCAAGTCCCTTTCTGCAACAGTTCTTACCGTTCAAGGTGTATGTTCTGCATGGATTTCCGTTATCAAGATGCATTATCTTACATTTCTTGGCATTAAAATTTAGTTGCCAAGTACTGGACCATTGTTCTAGTAAAAGTAGATCCTGCTCCATAGCGTTGGGCCTGGTTTCGCTGTCAGGTTCAGTTGCCTTGCCCACAACGTTGCATAGTTTAGCGTCATCGGCAAATAATGTAATTTTGCCTCGCAGTCCCTGAGTTAGATCCCTTGCAAAGATATTAAATAGCATCAGGCCCAAGACCAAGCCCTGCGGCACTCCACTGGTCACTCTCGATGTTTTTGATTGGATACCGTTTATCATTACCCTTTGAAGTCTGCTGCTAAGCCAGTCTTCTACCCATTTAGCCAGTGTTTCTCTAGTCCTATCGCGTTTATCTTGTTTAACAACCTACGGTGTGGGACACTATCAAAAGCCTTGCTGAAGTCTAAATACACGATGTCCAGGGACTCTCCCCCATCCAGTTTTTTTGTTACCCAGTCAAAGAAGCTTAACAGATTGGATTGACAAGACCTTCCCTTTGTAAAACCATGCTGGTGGGGATCCCTTAATCTTTTGTCGTCCAGAATAGTGTCCAATCTATTTTTAATCAATGTTTCCATGAGTTTGCTCACTATTGATGTGAGACTCACCGGTCTGAATTTTCAGCCTCTGACCTGCATTCCTTTTTGTGGAGTGGAATAATGTTGGCAGTTTGCTTAGGGAAAGATTGAAAAGCTCGACTAACGGTTCTGCCAGGACATCTCTCAATTCTCGAAGTACTCTGTGGTGTATTATCCGGGCCCATAGCTTTGCTTACCTTTAATTTTGATAGCTCATGGTAGACGTTACTCGCTGTAAATTCCATGTCTCGGAATGGGTCCTCTGAGCTCCCCTTTGTCTGTAGCTGAGGTCTGGATCCTGGCGCTTCGCAGGTGAAGACTGTGCAGAAATAGTTATTGAGTAGTTTTGCTTTGTCTGCGTCCGAATCTGCAAAGCTAACATCAGGTTTCTTTAGGCTAACGTATTTAAAAAATGATTTATCCCCTTTTTAAACCTGCCTAGCTATGTTTTCTTCCATCCGGAGTTTGGCCTCTCTGATTGTATTCAGCTCAGATCTCCCTGATTCTCACCTTCAGTCTAGTTTGGATAAAGGCCTCACTGTGTCTTCTCTGCGAGTCCAAGTGGATGTTTTTTTCTTGTCCTCATTGGTGTCTCATCCTGATATCGCTCGATTCATGAAGGGGGCTGTTTGTGTTCGACTACCAGTTAAGCATTCCCCCCCCCCCCCCCGGGACATTAACTTGGTGTTGCCTAGCCTCACCAGGCTCCTTTTGAGCTCGTTTGAGATGCTTCCCTCTTGGATTTGACGCTGAAGACCGTTTTTCTGGTTGCCATTACTTTGGTGCATTGTGTGTTGAAACTGCAGACTGTCTTGCCAAGCACCTTTTCTCTGTATTTTGGAGGCAGGGGTTTCCCTTTGGACAGTTATTTCCTTTTTGCCAAAGGTTTTGTTTTCCTTGTTAATCTGGTTGTGTGTTTATCCTCATATGTGGGTGACGTCTTCCATGGAGCCCCAGTACGAACAGTGAAAAAGTGCACTGACACTTTAAGAATTCTAATGCTTTAAGACTGCGCATGTGTGAGTGCCTTCCCGCCCGACGCCAGCTCGTGAGGTCATCAATTTTTTGTTTTCCACAAAGTGAAGAAGACGTATCTCTTGTTTCTCAGTCGAGTTGCCTTCCAGTTTATATTTTTTACAAACTTTTTCAAGTATTTCAAGTTTTTCATTTTCTTTGAAAATCAAGTTCAGAAGAAAAGTAGAAAGGAAATGAAATTTTGGATTTTCATCAAACTTTGCCCTCATGCAAATTTCCATTCTTCATACCGTGATTGATGGATTTTTGGCCTTGTTTCTGCTCTACCTCGGCTCACTTACCCTCTATGACTGTATCTCATTCCGGGGCTATGGATTAGAAGAAGATAAACACTATTTATTGATGTCAAAGTTTTTCTTCTTTTGTTTCTTTATTTCAACTTATAGGTCTGGAGTTGGACTTCCAGCAACTGTGACTTGCTGGTACCGAAATACATCGGTACCTCCATCTACTTGCATCGGTGGCATATTAGCATCAAGTCTATTTGATGCATGCCTTTCTGTAACCAATGTTTCAACCACATCGAAGCAGATGCATTGCGGTGGACGGTGCCCTGCCAGTTAAGCATTGAATCCATTTGATGCATGGCTTTCTTGGTGATACATGTTGTCATTTCTGAAGCACATTGCCTTTTCAGGCATTTACATTTCGACACTTGTGGAACCGTTGATACCATTTGATGTTACATGGTCATGGTGCTGCCTCTTCATTGATGAACATTGATACAGATTGTTGTTTTGAAGTGCATCACTTCCACGCATCGATGCTTGTGACACTTTCGATACCACTTGATGTAATATGGTTTTGGTGCCTCCTCTTCATGAATCATTCTGCATCTGTACCGATTAATGCTAAGTGTACCCTATCCAACAACAGTACTTTCTCCAGGTTTTTACATTGAGCCTTTATACAGTATTTCTTTGCAGTAGCATATTTTCTTCAATTCTGTGGCATCTACATCGATGGTACCTGTCTGGAATACATTGTCGAGGAATAACTCCACATTGACACCGGTGTGCTCCTTCTGTGTAGGTTTGGCTCCTACTGGGCGTTCATCCTCTTAGTCTTCCACACCTCAACTCCCTGTGGCACCATTGATACCCACTCAGTCTCAGGGTCGATTACTTTTTGCATACTGCTTCACATTGTATACATTGATTATGACCTATTACTCTTGACAGAGCATCACATCGGATGTAGTTTGGGGGAATGTTCCTTTTTATCGGAGCAGTACTGAAGACATCGGTGAGTTTCATCGTTCTCCCCTTTATATTCATCAGTTCCACTTCAATTCTCTCTTCATACATTTTGCTCTGCTTCGCATCGATGTTCTTCAAGTTGACAATGACTCATCCTAGGAGCATCCTTTTGTTTTCATAATGTATTGTCGCCATCGCTGATCCTCTTCATTGGAGCATCGATTACCAGCGAAACACTGAAGTTCTTCACATCGAGGCTCTGCATTGAGGTATCGAAGGTCTTCATTGGGGCACCAGAAGTTTGGGGGTTTTTTTGTTTTTTTAAATACAGCTTAAATTTGAATTCGCCCTTAGCCATGACACAGCAATCCAGCTCTAGTTTCTTAATTTTCAACAGTCTTTGAAATTTATTTTCCTATGGACTCCGTTGCGCCTACTCGCATAAGAAGGGAAATTGATGTTTTTTCACAGATGGTATCCCTGCTTATCTTGGAGCATCAGTCTGGGTCCAAAGGGCATCGATGTCTTGTTCCCGTTGTTGGTGATCTTCCTCCTAGGACTTTCATCATCTTTGAAGGATTGACACCCTTCTTCACATCGGGTTTCTGCATTGATATTAATGATTTTTCATTGGGAGACGGTGAGGCTTCATCTACTCTCAGAAATCAGCTCAGTCCTTTTGATCTGCTCCTAGAGACTGTTTTCTTTAGTACCGGGTTTACCTAAGCATAGCATTTTGGGACTGCAAAGTACCGAATCCAGTTTTCTATCAAGGCATGGATCCACATTGCAACCGTCTTTCCATACTACTACAGGAATCCACCATGGGTGTAGAGCCTGTAAGGTGGCTTTTTCCTTTTTTCTGGACATGAACATGAAAAACATGCAAGATGTAGTTGGGGAATCTAACATGAGTGTAGAGCCTGTTAAGTTGGATTCCTTATCATGTTTAAAAAAAAAATCTGGCCATATTAATCAATGAAGTTGAAAGGTTCTCTGCTTTATCCTCCTAAGCAAGATCAACCAGGTGTTTGGTTTTTTTTTACTGAAGCACGCCTGCCACAGTCCATCAATGTTCATACAGTACTTTCCAGGATGCTCATACAATTACTTTGAAGTATCTTTCCCTACATGTGTTTTTCCTGTTGTTTAATAGACATTATCCACAACACCCTTTACTCCATCTCCTTTTTTATTCTAAAGGAATCAGGAGGTTTTGAAGTGGCTACAGGGGAGGAGGAGACCACTACATCCTTTTTAGGATGTTTTTCATTTTACTCCAGTTTATCTCAGAGTTTCTTGACCGAAGGTTTCATTAACACGGTCTAAAGTTAGAGGGTTGTACATTCGAACATCAGTGCACACTACCCGAATTCTCATAGATTAAGATTATAATTCTAGACCTGTTCCTGCTCTGCATTGTGTACAGGTCACATTCATATCTTTCAGTTTCATTTTTAATCTCTAGACACAGAAAATGGATATACTCGGGTGCAATTAGCATATGCAAGTTTTTATAGCATCACATAGTACCTTTGGGTGTATTGTTCCAGTACTGAAATCAAGCCATATATTTGTTACAAGTCCTTGGGTTTTATATTGATTTTCATTCAATGTGTTACTGTTCTACCTGTTACACTACTCCACAGCACTGTTTCTCTCTTTTCCTGGGTGTCAGGGCTGACTGCAAGGTCTGAACTGTCACAACATTAATCTCCAAGATTGCTTTAGCCAACATCCCGTGTCTAGGTGAAGAACTCTGGTGATCAGATAGAGGCAGCTACTCAAAAGCTTAATCAGCATGAGCAAAACTGGAACTCTTTAAACAGATCTAAAGCTAAGAGTCGGCAGTCTAAGCCTGCTGCAAAATCTGTTTATTCATATAAAAGGAAGTATTCAGCATCCTCTTCTAAGCCTCCCCCACAGAAGAGGCAAACGCAGAGGCCTCAAAAGTCTCAGTCTTCGGCCCCGCAAAAACCAGCTTATTCTTTTTGACGTACTTTTAGAGAATATGGCCAAGATGCCTTTTCTTCAATCTCTTCAGAGGTCATTTGAAATTGTTTCATCAGCATTGGATTCTCATCACAACATACTCTTGGGTCCT
Organism: Geotrypetes seraphini; assembly: GCF_902459505.1. Lineage (NCBI taxonomy): Eukaryota > Metazoa > Chordata > Amphibia > Gymnophiona > Dermophiidae > Geotrypetes > Geotrypetes seraphini. The sequence continues at coordinate 279,278,913 of NC_047085.1, read as the reverse complement.
CAAAGTCATCAAGGAAGGTTACTTGCTCAATTTCGTTGTCACTCCCTCAAGCAACCCTCTCAGAGTAGTCTTTCACATTTCAGCAGACATCCCTTCTTCAGGAAATCGAAGCTCTGCTTCAACTAAATGCCATAGAAGTGATTTCCCCTTCTCAGAAAAATCAGGGGTCCAGGGATTTTCTAATTCCAAAGAAGATGGGAGGTCTTCGTCCAATTGTTGACCTCTGAGACAAACAAATATCTAGTCAAAGAGAAGTTTTGCATGCTGTCTTTAGGGACTTTATACCCTCTCCTAAAATGAAATGACTGGCTGTGCTCTCTAGACCACAAAGAGGCTTACACACACATATCCATACATCCTCTCACAGAAAATTTCTGCGCTTTTAAATAGCTCATCAACACTTTGAGCAGTCTGAATGGACCATTCGAGTCTTTATCTGCTGTCATTTACCATGTTATGTTTCTTTCAATACAAAGTTCTGCTGTTTGACCTGTTTCATCTCCAAGAGTATACACCAAGTACCTAGTAGTCGATGGTACTGAGGGAGTCTATGCAAGCACTGATGTTGAGTGCAATTTGAATGTGTCTCCAGTCTCCCTCCGTAAAAACTCATTGAGTTGTTACTTGAAAATTTGCACCAGTACCCCTCTTGGTCAATCTTCTTTCTGGACACTATGGAAACAAGACAGAAAGAAAATTGACTCATTTGAGCTTTGGTGCTGAAGAGGAATTTTAGGCGTGCCATGGACTGCCAAAGAACTAACAAATTGATTATGGAAGAGATCAAACCAACTATGTCACTCGAAGCCCAAATGATGAAGTTACGTCTGTCTTATTTTGGTCACACCATCAGAAGAGAGAGATCACTGGAGGAGGGTTTCAAGTGTTTCCATATTTAGACGTCTGGCTGATAAAGGCTGCATCTTCTCCAGCAGTACAATTGGAAACACAATTCACAATAAAATTTCTTGAACGCCTAGGGTTCGAAATCAGCTTCCTAAAGTCACAACTTCAACCTACTCAACTACATTTTATAGGAGCCCTGTTGGACACCATTCACCTCAGGGTGTTTCTGCCTCAAAGAGAAGACATTTTGCCTCATCTTTGCACTCTGCAATCCACAGTTCATTTTACCCCCTTCACTAAACTTCATCTCAGAACCGCTCAATGGTCCCCAGCTCTCGTTCCCTTATCTTGAAAGATCAGTCACCTCACCTCTTCGTCAAATCATTCCAGGGTTCTGTTGTTTCACATTCCTCCATATCAGAAAGTACTCACTATGGAGGCATCCATGTTTGCTCAGGGGGCTCATCTAGACAGTCTCAGGATACACGGTCTATGGTCTGCTCAAGAGAAGACATTCCACATCAACCTGTTAGAGTTCCGGGCAATTCAGACTGCTCTAAGAACTTTTCAAGAGAATCTTTCCAACCAGGTACATCTTGTTTGCACAGAAAATCAAGTAATGAGGTACTACTAGGGCAGGATTAACCAATAGGCCAAGTAGGTACATACCTTAGGTCCAAAATGGTCAGGGGGGCTCGATGAAGGAGGGCATCAACATTGTTTTTTTCCAAACGCAGCCCCCCCCCCCCCGATCAGCAACACAGCTCCCCCATCGACGGAAAGTAAAACAAGCAAGCAATGCAGGTAAGAAAGGCAACGGGAACTGTAATTGTGCAGGCGGTGCTGCTTGCCCAAAGCTTCCCTCTGACACAGCTTCCTGTTTCCGCTTGGGCGCATAGTAGGGTGGGGCGGGGCAGGGGGCCCAGTGTACTTGTGTGCCTAGGGGCCCTCGACAAATTAATCCTGCCCTGGGTACTACATCGTCAAACAAGGAGGAATAGGCTCTCTTCTTTGTCAAGAGGCAGAATGCATATGGAACTGGGCAATTGCTCAAAACATATTTCTCAAAGCCATCTATGTACAAGGAAAGCTGAGTACTCTAAGCAGAGACTAAGCAGATTTCTTCAGCCACACGAGTGGACACTCAGCTCCAAAGTCTTATACCGCATCTTCTTACTATGGAGGACTCCTCAAATAGACCTGTTTGCATCTCCCCACAATCACATATTGCCTCAGTTCTCCTCATTGTAGTACTCTCCTCATTATCTCGTAGATGCTTTTCTTTTGGACTAGACGAGCAAATTCGTCTGCGCATTTCTACGAATCCATTTAATCCTCAAGACTTTAGTCAAGCTCAAAAACAAGTCGGCCAACATGATCCTGATAACTCCTCAGTGGCCTACACAGCCATGGTTCTCCTATTTCAGCTGAGTGCCAAGGATCCAATTTGTCGAGTGAGTAAACTTCAAGCATTAGTTTCTGATCCACTGTATACAGTATTCCTTCCAAAAGTAGTCTTGAAATTTCACCTTAATCAATTCATTGTGCTTTCAGTCTTCCCAAAACCTCATTCTCATCCTGGAGAAACAGCTCTTCATACACTGGACTTGTAAGTGTGCCTTGGCTTAATATATACAAGCCACACAAGACTTCCTCAATTGTTCATCTCTTTTGATCCTAACAGACTGGGCCGGCCTGTAACCAAGAGAACTATTTCCACATGGTTAGCTACCTGTATTTCCTTCTATGCTCAGGCTGGGCTGCAGCTCCAGGGACACATTCCAGCACACAAGTCCAAGCTATGGTAGCCTTGGTGGCTGTCTTAAGTTCCACTCCCATTAATGAAATTTGCAAAGCAGCTACTTGGTCCTCAGTTTAAACTACTGTCTGGATTCCTATTCAGGTGAGATGGTTGTTTCATCCAAGCAGTATTATGGAGTTTTTCTTCTTAATGACCAACTCTCCATCCTATTATATTCAGCTAGGGAGTAAGCAGGTATGTTTTGCCAGTCGACCCTGCTTAAACAATATCTCAAAAGATGTCCAGTAATTAATTGCGCAAATCGTAATTCCTCATCTGTTTTATTTAAAAAGCCATCTCATGACAAAAAATATTCTTCCAACAGGCTCTTACATAAGACTTTGCGCAATGGGAAATCCTCTCAATGGAGGAATAACTGCGTCTTCCTAACGAGAGAAAATTCCATTATGCTGTATTATTTCTATTACATTTATACTAGTTATGACATAAATTCTACTTCCATAACATTGGTTTACATCTTTTTCATTCCATATAAGCTACATTCATACATACATACGTAGTAATTAATAGGAGTGGTTTCCGTCACAAAGGAATTCTTAAGTTTACATTCTGATACTAACTTAAATCAATAATAAAATGAAAAACAAGAAACAATTCTAATATTAAAATATACTTAAAAGAATATTAATATTATTCCTTATGTCATATATATAAAATGGAGAGATTTCTGGCAATACAGCGGGGTAGTTTCAAGAAATTTCAAGATATTTGGGAGCCATTAACAAAGTATTGTACTGATTAGATGAAATTTTCTTTTCCCTTAAATTTACAAGTTCAGTTGTGAGGGAAGGGGGGGAATTTTATAGTTATGTATTGTATAAGTATTGATTATTTGATAGGTAAGGGGGGAAGGGTGGGAGTTAAGTATTTATCACTGTTACCATTGATGATTTCATCACACTTATCAGTTTGAAAATGAATAAAGAATTAAAAAAAAAATAATATATATATATATATTTAAAAGAAAAGATATTCATGTACACAGCCTTAAATTGTCCCTCTTAAAATTCATCTGCTTCTCTCACATCTTACTAATCTAACAGCATGCAGCTAGCTATCTGACATTCTGCAGTTCTTTGTCTCTCACATGAGAAGGGGAGGGACTGAACAACAACTTTTAAAAAGTCTGACATTTCTGTATAAGTCACCTAACACAATTTGAAGTAGATATGTTTTAATCTAAAGAAAGTTCTTAAATATTTAGATACTAACTTATATTTCAATAGTTTACTAATAGTTGATGTATGTATATGTGTGTGTGTGTGTGTGTGTGTATATATATGTATGTATATATATATATATATATATATATGTGTGTGTGTGTGTGTGTGTGTGTGTGTATATCTCTCTGAATGTGTAAGTCACCTAACACAATTTGAAGTAGATATGTTTTAATCTAAAGAAAGTTCTTAAATATTTAGATACTAACTTATATTTCAATAGTATACTAATAGTTGATGTATATATATGTGTATGTGTGTGTGTATATATATATATATATATAGATATAGATATATATATGTATGTATATATATATATATATGAGTGTGTGTGTGTGTGTATATATCTCTATCTCACAGGCCTTGTGTTTGACACACGAGTATAATTCGTTCAAGAAGCATGCTCGCAAACCAAAATACTCTTATATCAAAGCGAGTTTCCCCATATGAAATTACAAGATAGAAATAAAATTATTTTTTTCTACCTTTTGTCGTTTCTGGTTTCTGCTTTCATTGCCTTTTCACTCTCTTCCATCCAGCGTCTGCCCTAAGAACATAAGAATTGACACTGCTGGGTTAGACCAGTGGTCCATCATGCCCAGCTCACGCGGCGGCCCTCTGGTCTAAGACCAGCACCCTAACTGAGACTAGCCCTACCAGCGCACGTTCTTGTTCAGCAGGAACTTGTCTAACTTTGTCTTGAATCCCTGAAGGGTGTTTTCCCCTATGACAGATTTCGGAAGAGCGTTCCAGTTTTCTACCACTCTCTGTGTGAAGAAGATCTTCCTTACGTTCATACGGAATCTATCCCCTTTCAATTTTAGAGAGTGCCCTCTCATTCTCCCTACCTTGGAGAGGGTGAACAACCTGTCCTTATCTACTAAGTCTATTCCCTTCAGTACCTTGAATGTTTCAATCATGTCCCCTCTCAATCTCCTATGTTTGAGGGAAAAGAGGCCCAGTTTCTCCAATCTCTCACTGTACGGCAACTCCTCCAGCCCCTTAACCATTTTAGTCGCTCTTCTCTGGACCCTTTTGAGTAGTACTGTGTCCTTCATGTACGGCGGTCAGTGCTGGACATAGTATCCAGGTGAGGGCGCACCATGGCTCAGTACAATGGCATGATAACCTTCTCCGATCTGTTCCTGATCCCCTTCTTTATCATTCCTAGCATTCTGTTTGCCCTTTTTGCCACAGCAGCACATTGTGCAGACGGCTTCATCGATTTGTCGATCAGAATTCCCAAGTCGTTTTCCTGGAATAAAGGGAGTGCTAAAGGAGGACAAAGTCATGGCTGACAAACTGAACACATTTTTTGCGTCTGTATTTACCGAAGAGAATATACACAACATACCGGAACCCAACAAGATATACGCTGGAAACGAAGACAGGAAACTGACATGGTTGACGGTCAGTCTAGAAGAGGTATGCAGGCAGATTGATAGGCTTAAGAGCAATAAATCCCCAGGACCAGATTACATCCATCTGAGGGTCATCAAGGAACTGAAAGGGACTATAGCTGAACTGCTTCAACTAATAACCAATCTGTCGATCAAATCAGGAAAGATTCCGAAAGACTGGAAGGTAGCAAATGTTACGCCGATCTTCAAAAAAAGTTTGAGGGGAGATCGTGAAACTACAGACCACTGAGTCTAACCTCAGTATCGGTAAAGATGGTAGAGTTGTTGATAAAGGACCGCATTGATCGCCTTGATGGACACAATCTGATGAGGACCAGCCAGCACGGCTTCAGCAAAGGAAGATCTTCCTTGACAAACTTGCTGCAGTTCTTCGAGGGAGTAAACAGGCGGCTAGAGAAGGGTGAGCCAGTCGACATTGTATATCTGGATTTTCAGAAGGCGTTCGACAAGACGATAAAAAGTTATTCAGAGTAGTGAAGACACAGGGGGATTGTGAAGATCTGCAATGTGACATAACCACGCTCGAAAATTGGGCAGCGACATGGCAACTGAGGTTCAATGTGGATAAGTATAAGACGATGCATGTTGGTAACAAAAATCTCATACACGAATACAGGATGTCCAGGGCAGTACTTGGAGAGGCCCCTCAGGAAAGAGACTTGGGAGTACTGGTCGACAAGTCGATGAAGCCGTCCGTGCAATGCGTGGCGGCGGTAAAAATGGCGAACAGAATACTAGGAATGATTAAGAAGGGGATCACCACACTGCATTAGAGCCGGATGCGGGAAGTGGACCGCCTCCATCTACCCGAATCTCCCTCGTAGTCGGCTATCGATATGTAAATTACTTGGGGGCGCCACAAAAGAAATTCAGCATGCAGGATCTTAATGAAGATACAGAGTGGAATGACATATTAAGAGATTTTGGGATTCTTCCCCCAAAAGAAGAACCCAAAGATGATCTGGAAGAAATGGCTCTACAAATGCAGAAAGAAGCAGCAGTGAAGCCTTATGAAAGAATGACTCTCAAAGATCTAAAAGAGGCTGAGGATGAGCTTAATGAAGAGGATGAAAGAGCTATTGAACAATATAGACAACAGCGCTTACAGGAACTGAAATCTCTTCAGAGAAGACAAACGTTTGGGGAGCTGACAGAGATTATAAGTGACCAATATGTGAAAGAAGTCACAAATGCTGGAGAAGATGTTTGGGTGGTGCTACATCTGTACAGCTCAAGCATACCAGTGTGCATGCAACTAAACCATCATCTCAGTTTGCTGGCTAGAAAGTTTCCAGAAACCAAGTTCCTGATGGCCATTGCTACTAACTGTATTAAAAACTATCCTGACAAATGTTTACCAACATTATTTGTATACAAAAATGGCCAAATTAAAGGCCAGTTTATTGGCATTGTTGAATGTGGAGGGACAAATCTGAAACTAGAAGAACTTGAATGGACTCTGTCAGAAGTGGGAGCAATTAAATCAGACCTGGAAGAAAATCCAAAAAAGGAAATTATTGATATGATGACATCTTCCATGAGGAACAGTTCTATTCATCATGAAGATGATGATAGTCATTGTAGTCTCCAACCCTAATTTATAATGCAAAGCTGCATTAGGTATTTTTATCGCTGGCTGCTATGGTAAAAGCTCCAACGTTCGTAGGAATTCTATGAGCATCAGAGCTTTTATCACCACGGTTTCATAAAAGGGGGGGGGGGTAATTTCTAATTCATGTTTTTAATGAAAAATGATCTACAACACTATGATCAGTTAACAAATTTACATTATAAAGCACTGCAAATAAAGCTTTGCAATATATATTTATCTTGAATTTACATTAAACTATATAGAAAAAAAATAAGAAGGGGATCCCGAACAGATTCAACTGTACCGGGCCATGGTGCGCCCTCACCTGGAGTACTGCGTACATGAAGAAGGACATGGTACTACTCGAAAGGGTCCAGAGAAAAGCGACTAAAATGGTTAAGGGGCTGGAGGAGTTGCCGTACAGTGAAAGATTAGAGAAACTAGGCCTCTTCTCCCTTGAAAAGAAGAGACTGAGAGGGGACATGATGAAAACATTGTAAGATCCTGAAGGGAATAGACTTACACTACCCCCTCCCCATTCGCGGTTTCGGCAATCGTGATTTCACATATTCGTGATTTTTTGGGGAGGGGGAAAAAAAGAAAAAAACCCATAGTTTAGCCTTCCCCCCGGCGTCCGGCCTTACCTGGTGGTCTAGCGGGCTTTCGGGGCAGGAGCGATCTTCCTACACTCCTGCTCCGTGTAGATCGCCAATAGGAAATGGGTGTGGGGAGTTCCCGTCGTAGTCTCGAGAGACTACGGGAACGAATGGCAGCTATTTCCTATTTGCGATCTACACGGGGCAGGAGCGTAGGAAGATCGCTCCTGCCCTGAAAGCCCGCTAGACCACCAGGTAAGGCCGGGATGCCGGGGGGGAAGGCAGGAGGGAGGCAGGGGTGGGTCAGAGCCGGACCAGAAGATATTCGTGGTATTTCACCATTCGCGGTCTGGCTCTTCCCCTATCCCCCGCAAATCCGGAGGGAGAAGTGTAATAGATAAAGACAGGTTGTTCACCCTCTCCAAGGTAGGGAGAACGAGAGGGCACTCTCTAAAGTTAAAAGGGGATAGATTCCGGACAAACGTAAGGAAGTTCTTCTTCACCTGAGAGTGATGGAAAACTGGAACGCTCTTCTGGAGTCTGTTGTTGGGGAAAACACCCTCCAGGGATTCAAGACAAAGTTAGACAAGTTCCTGCTGAACCGGAACGTACACAGGTGAGACTGGTCTCATTTAGAGTACTGGTCTTTGACCTAGGGGCCGCCGCGTGAGCAGACTGCTGGGCACGATGGACCACTGGTCTGACCCAGCAGCGGCAATTCTTATGTTCTCTTCTCTTATCAGACTGCTACATTTTGGTCTACAATTACCCTGAAGATATGAAAGTATTGATTAATTATTCTTATAAGAAAGCTATTTAAACTTTTCTTTTTTATAAACATGTTCTACTCAGAATTTGTTATTCCTAGATAACTCTTTTATAATCTGCCAAAACCTTGTATTGGGACACAGTGGAATACAAGTAATTAAAATCTGTAATGATGAAAAATTTAAAAATCATAATTTTAGAGCTTCCCTTAATACTTGGGGAGGGTCCCCATTATTCACATATGATATGACCTTCCTATTTGGTCAAATGATTATTTGGAGAGAGATTACATTAATTTTTTTTGTTTTGTTTTTCAGCACATTAGGGCGAATAATTAAAGTTACACAGGAAGTGATAGACTACAGAGAGTGGATTAGAAAGAAATGGGGAAACAAAATCGCAGTTTCACCTAATCTGTCTGGTAAGTATTGAACCTTCTTTGTTTTGATTTTTATTGAAAATTTTTGAAATAACGGGAAAATTCAAAAAAAGAAACATCAGGTAGTGATTTCTGAGCAATGCATCAGAGAAAACTGAACAATGCTATTGAATTCAGCATATTCACAAAAATAAGAAAATATGTTAAGAAGGAAAGATTGATTCCAATCACTTCCATTTGCAAGAACTTCTATTTTTGAGTGGAGAATCATTTTTGAGCGGTTTATTTTTTTTTGGGGGGGGGTTGTAATTTTTGAACACTAATGCCCAGCTCCACCAGATCTGGATAAATAAGTTGGAGAACCTTTCCTATTTCCTATATTTTATATATCAAAGGGCATGATGTATCCTGGCAGCAATTACAATCTGTTTGCCTAGCTCTAGCTAAAAGGAGCAATACACAGTTGTATGAGTTTGAGATGTGCTGTGCAATGCAAGACCAGTATGAAAGTTAGGACCCGGTGTGGTTCAAACATCCTGAGACCAGTGATTTCCAGGCTAGAAAGCAAGGTATTGCAGAAAAGTACTGCTGCCCACCAGGAAAGTGAGGGGATGACAGGGGGATGAGAGGGGGAATTGTGTTGGTGTGGGAGGGCTGTGACAGACTGTGGGAGAAATGGTATGACTGAATGTAGAATATGGAATGGTTGGCAGGAAGTTGAGTGCTTCAGAGAAGGCTGCTGTGTTGGAGACAGAAGGGACTGTTGGGGATTCCAGCCATGAGGGTAGGTAAAGCGCAAAGAAAATCAAATCAGGCATACCTTTGAGGGACACCAGTATGTTGAGTGTATAGATAATTGTTTATTAAGGTGCGGGTTTATTTTCATGGCGTAAAAGAAAAAACATGTGTATCTTAATAGAGGAGCCGCAGTAAACCTCAAGAGTGAGCCCATGTTTGAGGACCAACCCTGTTTCATCCCAAAAATCACTTAGGGGCAGCAGGGAAGAAACTAGACTCCTTTGCTTTTGGACTGCCTCCTATATCCAAAGCAGATTTGTTAAGATCTGCTGTAATAGATGCATACTGGGATAGACTTACAAGAGGATGGAGGTTGTCACTGGAGCCATTCTCCAGTTCTTGAAAATAAACTATGGTTTATTTTGAATCCTGGATCTGTGCAGTATGGTTGGTTATCACCACTATCTACTTAGTTTCTCTTTTGGAAGATCGCTGCTGCGAAGCGGCAGTGCCGACTGCCTCGCCCCCCGGAAGTGATACCGATAGATTTCCCTATAAATTTATCGCCTTCTGCGGCGCATGCCAAAGGAGCACGTTTAAGGAGCCTGCTCCTTATTGTGCTCCTTTGTATGCTCCCTTTGATCCATATCTTTAATACAGCCACCTTACTCTTCAATTCTAATAATGCTAGCTCTTCCACTTCTACTAATTTTACTTCATCCTACTTTCTCTCAACCCACCTCCTCACCAATTCAAAATACTATGGACTCCCAAATACCCACTCTTTGGGGCCATCATCCAACACCACAATCCTCTTCTCACCCCCGACCCAGATTTCTTAAGACCATCCCACTGACTTTCACCCAACTGATAACCCCCCCCCGCCCGCTACTCCCCTTCCTTTTAGTCCTAAGATTGGTCTCCTAAATGTTCGTTCTATCAAGAATAAGCATCACCTTGTTCATGATCCTATCCTTTAACATCATCTTCAAATTCTTTGCCTCACAGAAATCTGGCTAACTGAAGGCGAAGAAGCCTTTATCAACCAGTCTTGCCCCAATAATTATCACTACACAATTCAATGTCGTACTAATAAGGTGGAGGCCTAGCAGTCATCTACCATTCCTCTATTTCTCTCAAATTTGAGAGTTCTCCATCATCTCTCTACTCCCCTTTAGAAACCCTACAATTTACATTTTACAATAAATTCCCCATCAATTTTCAACTTCTTTATCTCCCTCTTCCAGTCACAAAAGATTCACTTTACTCCCTTCTCTCAGCAGTTTTAGACTTCAGTGTCTCCCACTGCAACCCCATTATTCTAGGGGATTTTAATATACATTTTGACATATCAAATAACGCCAACACCTCCGGCCTATCTCTAATCTTGGACGTCTCTCTGACACCATTAGTTACCACTCCTACCCAGGCAGCAGGTCATACTCTTGATATGATTCTCGGTCCCAAATCCCTTGAACCTATATTTAAAAACCAGCAAACTTTCCCTCTCTTTTGGACCAACCATTCATTGATACTCTCTAACTTCTATTGCCTACTAACTCTACTTCACCTCTAATACACACATATAACTGTCGGGACTACAGAAAAATCTTGCAATTGAGCATTCATTCTCTGACTCTGAACCTCAAAGATTTCACAAATCTTGATGTGGAAGAGCAGACAAAATAATGGGACACCACTACACATTCTCATAGACACCATGGCTCCACTCCAAACCAAGATATCTTCATTACAATCAAAAAAGAATACATGGTTTTCTCCAAACTTAGCTCTCTTACGACAGCAACTTCGATCTTACAAATGTAAATGGAGATGGCACCGTTCCTCCTCTTCCCTTATTCAATATAAAGAACTAGCCACTCATTACAAAGCAGAGATTCAAACAGCTAAGAAAAACTATTATTGAAAATATATTACCAATGTCCTCAACTCCTCAGCTCTTTATGCTATTGTCTGCTCACTTTCACCATACACAAAAAGGACAATCTCTTTAACCAAACCATCAGCATTAGATCTTGCAAATTACTTCGATGACAAAATTACAACTGTTAGAGCTAACTTTGGTAACACCACACTGTCCACACCTCCAGCTTCTCCAAATTCAAAAAACATCCTCTCCTTTAGCTCTTTCTCTGAATTCTGACTCCCTTCTCTTGAAGATATTCATAGAATCTTACAGACCATGAATCTTTCAAATAACCCTCTCGAGACAATACCGCCTTCTACCCTTAAAAAATATTTTTTTACGTTTGGTTTATTTCTTCTTGAAATGTCAAACAAAAGCCTCTCCTTAAGTACAGTTCCAAAAATTTGGAAATCCGCTTTAGTCTTTCCTAAATTAAAAAACACAAACCTACCAGAAGATCAATGTCCCAGTTATCATCCAAAGCTAACCTTCCACTGATTGCCAAACTCACAGAGAAAAATCGTATTTAACCAACTATCAGACTTTCTAGACAAGTCAAATGCTCTACACCCAAATCAAATGGGTTTCTGTACTAATCATTCCATGGAACTCTCTTTAATCGGTCTCACCACAAAAATAGTTTGGTATACCAACCATCACAGGTATCTGGCCGGTTAACAATATTAAAAAGCTTAAAAAATAAAATTTAAATAAAATAGGACAGTATGGGACCAAGAAAAGGACAAAATTTGGATAGGTTGGATACAGGGGGAGATGAAGGGAGATTTTAATTACATTTAGAAAATTAAAATATAAGGAAGGAAAGAGGGAGAGGATAAAACAGGAGGAAAAGAGGGGATCAGTTCTTAAAAGCGGTTCTCTGTTTTTATTTTCCCTTGATCAGGATTCTTAACTGCAATTTTTGCAATTTTGATATGCATCTTTGAATAGAAATGTTTTGAGGTTAGTTTTAAACTTGGTTAAGGAATTTTCATATCGAACATGTGGTAGCATTGCATTCCAGAAGAAAGCGGCAATTGTGAAAAAGATGGTGTTTCTAGTATAATATAGGTATTTGATTGAGGGAACTGTCAGTAAGTTCTGATCGGAGGATAATAATAATAATAACAACAGTTTATATACCGCAGGACCGTGAAGTTCTATGTGGTTTTTTATCCATATTTGCAAGCCTTACATCCTAAAGGCCGAAGTGCAGTTTTAAGATGGGTATCCTAATTGGGATTGAGATAGAAATGGTGTGTTTTGATGAGGTGGGGTAGAGAGTACCATTGGGTGGGGAGGGGAAGGGGGGTTGGGGGAGGGGAGGTAGAGGGTATTGAAAGTTTTGAAAACATAGTTATACATAGATTAAGTGGGGGTTGAAGGCATTATTTATATGAATTTATTATATTATTGTATTTCATGCATCATTATTGTATTAAAAGTCTTATGTTGTATTTGATGTTTGCATCAATAAAAATTGTTTGAACCTAAAAGATGTTACAAATTAATTGGAATTTACAAAGTTAGAAGCTAGAGATTAACAACTCTAGGGATCAGTTATTGTGGAGTAAGATTGTATGGGTCAGTTGCCTAAATACTTCAGGAACAGATATGTTTTTAGGCGTTTCCTAAATTCCCCATAAGTAGTAGGCGTAAGCAATTGTTCTAGATCTTTACCCTATAATGATGCATGATGTGAGAAAAGATGTTGATGATGTCTTCTAACTGGAGGGGAGACAAAATTCAAGTGTTAGCTTCTCTTATGTCTGTTGGTTGAGGATCTAAGGGCCCTAGAAGGGGTGTGTGAGATAAGATATTTGTCTAAGAAGGAAGGTGAGTAGGAGATCTTAATTTTAAAGACAAGTAGGAGTATTTTATAAGTTGTTCTATGTGAGATTGGCAGCCAATGTAATTCTCGAAGAAGCGGGGTGACGTCATATTTTTTGGCTTTATAGATGAGTTTAATCGGGGTATTTTGAATCAGTTGCAGTCAGATTTCCTTTTGAGTTATTCCATGGTATAGTGAATTGCAGTAGTCTATGTGTGAGATGATCATGATATAACGCAAAAAGAAACACGCCGACTGCAGTTCATTCAAAATACAGCTATTAAACTGTATATATAAGGCAAGGAAATATGATCACATCACCCCTCTACTTCGTGAGACCCATTGGCTCCCCGTATTGCACCGGACAACCTATAAAATACTTCTACTTGCATTCAAGATCAAACTTACTAACTCGCCAGCATTTCTTGACAAATATCCCTTATGTTTCCCCTCGAGCACTACGATCTAACTGTCTGAATTTAACTATCCCATCAATTAGGGAGCTATTTTACAGTACTACATGTACACTTCTCCCTTCATATCCATGGGGGTTAGGGGCAGAGCCGGGCAGCGAATATAAAAAAAAAAACGCAAATAATATTCAGGCTGGTTCTGCACCTAACCCCCGCTTCCTCCCGGCTATTTTAAGCCCTGTAAGCCCCCCCTTAAGACTTACCTGGTGGTCTAGCAGGTTTTCGGGGCAGGAGCGATCTTCCCATGCTCCTGCCCCTTGCAGATCGCTCACAGGAAATGGCTGCCTTGAGCTCCCGTTGTAGTCTTGAGCGATATGCATGGGGCAGGAGCGTGGGAAGATCACTCCTGCCCCGAAAACCCACCAGACCACCAGGTAAGGCTTAAGGGGGGGCTTACAGGGCTTAAAATAGCCCAAAAAATTAAAATGTTTTTTTTTGTTTTAAAATCGAGAATAACCGAATCCGCGGATGCTGAAACCGCAGATTCAGAGGGCAAAGTATAATACCATATGTGGCCTTAGAACAGGACTATTTTTATCCTATGCACCTGCTGCATCTCTTACATGCTAAGCTTTGGGACATATCTCGACCCGCTCGAGGGAGTGTGCTGTTCCGTCTCCTTTGGGCAGTGAGGAAACAAGTCCTTTCTCTTTGGGGTCAAGTTTGTTGCTGCCATTGGTGGGAAATTCAACTTTTCCGCCGGGACTTACACTTAATTTTCAGCAAGTGGAGGACTGGGGGTATATTCCAACTGTCACATTTTGCGGGAAAAGGTTATACTACTTTCTTATGAGATATTGATTGCTAGAAGGATCCCATCCTTGGGGGGGTGCATTATGCTTATGAGCAAGTCATAAGAACATAAGAATTGCCGCTGCTGGGTCAGACCAGTGGTCCATCCTGCACGGCAGTCCACTCACGCGGTGCCCCCAGGCCAAAGACCAGTGCTCTAAATGAGTCCAGGCTCCAGCCTCACCTGCGTACATCCCAGTTTAGCAGGAACTTGTCCAGCTTAGTCTTGAAACCCTGGAAGAGCGTTCTAGCTCTCCATCACTCTCTGGGTGAAAAAGAACTTCCGTATGTTTGTACGGAATCTATCCCCTTTCAACTTTAGAGAGTGCCCTCTCATTCTCCCTACCTTGGAGAGTGTGAACAGTCTATCTTTATCTACTAAGTCTATTCCCTTCAGTATTTTGAATGTTTCAATCATGTCTCCTCTCAGTCTCCTCTTTTCAAGGAAGAAGAGGCCCAGTTTCTCCAATCTCTCACTGTACAACAACTCCTCCAGCCCCTTAACCATTTTAGTTGCTCTTATCTGGACCCTTTCGAGTAGTACTGTGTCCTTCTTCATGTATGCCGACCAGTGCTGGACGCAGTACTCCAGGTGAGGATGCACCACGGCCCGGTACCGCAGCATGATAACCTTCTCTGATCTGTTCGTAATCCCCTTTTTTATCATTCCTAGCATTCTGTTCACCCTTTTAGCCGACCCAGCGCATTGTGCAGACGGCTTCATCGACATGTCGATCAGAACTCCCAAGTCCTGGGAGGTCTCTCCAAGTACCACCCTGGACATCCTGTATTCATATATGAAATTTTTGTAACCGACATGCATCACTTTGCACTTATCCACGTTGAACCTCATTTGCCCTGTCGATGCCAATTTCTCGAGCTTGATTATATCACTTTGAAGATCTTCGCAATCCTCCTCTGTCTTCACTACTCTGAATAACTTTGTGTCGTCTGCAAATTTAATCACCTCACTCATCGTACCAATGTCCAGATCGTTTATAAAGATGTTGAAGAGCACGGTCCAAGCACCGAACCCTACGGCACCCCGCTGGTGATGCTTTTCCAGTCTCAAGTATTGTCCATATACCCCCACTCTCTGTTTCCTATGCTCTAGCCAGTTTTTAATCCACGTGAGTATTTCACCCTCGATTCCACGGCTTGCAATTTTACGAAGTAGTCGTTCATGTGGAACCTTGTTGAACGCCTTCTGAAAATCAAGATATGCATTGTCGACCGGGTCAACCTTGTCTATCCGCCTGTTTACTCCCTCAAAGAAGTGCAGCAAGTTTGTCGAGCAAGATATGCCTTTGTTGAAACCGTGCTGGCTGGTCCTCATTAAAACGTGTCTGTCAAGGTGATCAATGATGCAGTCCTTTATCAGCACCTCTACCATCTTTCCCGGTATTGAGGTCAGACTCACCCGGATCTCCCCTTTAACCTTTTTTGAAGATTGGCGTAACATTCGCCACCTTCCAGTCGTCCGGAATCTTTCCCGATTCGATTAACAGATTGGCTATCAGTTGAAGCAGTTTAGCTATGGTCCCTTTCAGTTCTTTGATGACCCTCGGACGGATGCCATCCGGTCCCAGGGATTTATCACTCTTAAGCCTATCAATCTGCTTGCATATGTCTTCTAAACTGACTGTCAACTCTGTCAGTTTCCCGTCTTCATTTCCAGCATATAGTCTGATGGGTTCCAGTATGCTGTGTATATCCTCTTCAGTAAATACAGACGCAAAAAAATGTGTTCAGTTTGTCTGCGATTTCTTTGTTCTCCTTTAGCACTCCCTTTATTCCATGGTCATCCAACGGTCCCACCACTTTTTTCACGGGTCGTTTCCCCTTAATATATCGAAAGAACGGCTTAAAGTTTTTCGCCTCCTTGGCTATTTTTTCCTCGTAGTATCTTTTGGCCCCTTTTACGCCTTATGGCACCTGCGTTGATGTTTGTGCTTATTCCAGTTTTCGTCTGTTTTTGACATTTTCCATTATGTGGTATCCATCCCGGTAGGCTCCCTGTCCTGGGAGTTTGGGACTAGGTTTGAGGAATTCCTGGAGGCGCCGGCAGAGACCAGAATATCAGTTTCCTATTTCCATAAGGGCTTGTTTAAGTTAGAGCCTCCCAGAACCTTACCCCATGTACTACAGAACATGCGGAGAGACCTAAACTGGAATCTGTCATTATCCCAGGACAAGCAGGCAGGTATTCTCACTAGTGGGTGATGTCATCCGACAGAGCCCCGATACGGACGTCTCACAAGCATGTCTTGCTTGAAGAAACTCAGAAGTTTCGAGATGCCCGCACCGCGCATGCGCCAGTGCCTTCCCGCCCGATGGTCCGGGCGTGTCTCCTCAGTTCTTTTTCTTCCGCGGAGCTGAGAAGTTCACTTCAATTCTGCGCCCATTGAATCTGTTTTTTTGCCTTCTTATTGCCGAGGGTTGGGTTCTTTTGGCTCTCCCGTGCGTTTATTTTCTTTCTTTGATTTCTTTTTTTTTTTTTTTTTAAATTTACTTCCGATACCGGGTCGGCCGCGTGGCTGGGGCCCCGCGCCTTCGACCTTGCAGCGGAACTTTTCCGGCCTATGTCCCGGCCGATCACCGGTTTTAAAAAGTGCAGCAAGTGCCAGCGCGCGATTTCGCTCACGGACCCTCATCGACGCTGCTTACAGTGGGCCCGGCCCACTTTCCGAAATCGTGCCGGCCTTGCTCCACTCTGACGGCGTGAGCGTTTAAGCGCCGCTGTCTGTTGTGGGAGTCCATGTTCAAGATGGAAGCTTCGTTGGATCCTTCGGCTTCGACATCAACTGGTGCCTCGACTCCTTCGGCGAAGCCCTCTGCCTCCCCGGCCGCTTCGGGCCTTCTGAAACCAGCCTCGTTCACGCCGGTTTCGGCCTCGACCTCGGCGCCGGTGCCTTCCTCCGTCTCCTCGGAACAGGTATCGACCCCTATAGTTCCACCGGTGGTGCTTAAAGTGCCGAAGGCTGGCAAGCAAAAGCACGCAGCACCGAAAGAGCGCGGAGACCGTGCGGAAGGGCCCCCTTTTGGTGCGGATTCCTCCATATCGGCTTTGTTGAGGTCCATTCTGGAGGCTCAGTTTGTGGAACTCATGACCACCATGGGTCCCCGGCTGATTGCCTCGATCCAGGGTGACCTACCGGTTCCGGCTCCGAGGGGCGGCCTGCCCCCCCCTCCTCCACCGCACCGCTCGACCTCGTTCCTTAGCGAGGAGGAGCGGCGGGCGGTGTCCAGTTTGTCGAGGCGGTCCTCGGGTAGTGCCATGCCTCCCTTGGAACCGATTCCCTCGAGAACGGCCTCCCTTAGTGATATGCCTCCTTTGGAGCCTATTCCCTCGAGGAAAGCTTCGCTTAGCGACTTGCCCCGCTTGGAACCTGTTACCCCGCCCCATGACACAGTGTGGCGTCCACCTTCGAGGCCTCCCAGTCCTGGGCATAGCAGGAAGCAGGACGAGTTCTTCCGAACCCCCTATTAAGCCTGGGCGGTTTCTTGGGAGGCGCCGACTCTTCCGCCTCTCCGATCAACGGCCTCGAGTCCTATCTGCTCCTTGGAGGCTTCTGGGGACCAGTATTCTCACAGAAGGGCTCGATCCCCTTCCAGGCATCGAGAGGGGCATCGATCCAGACACTCTTCGAGGCATTCCTCTCGGCACTCGATCGTCTCACCTCAGAAGAAATTGCCTCGGATGGGGTATTCTGCTTCGGCTGGGTCTCCTCCTCCGGGCCCGGAGTTCGAGGACCCCGAGGTGTTTTACTCGCCCTGTTGCTCACAGGCCTCTATGGAGCCCGAAGCCTCGACTTCTTCTAGTCCTTCTCGAAGACCGGCGCTGGCGGACCAACTGTCTTTTTCCTCGTTTCTCAGACAGATGGCGGATGACATGGACATTACCCTCGATGCTGGGTCTCGATACTCCAAGGAGTACCTCGATACCATGCACTTGCCTCGTCCTCTGGCCGAGTCCTTGTGCCTACCTCTGCACAAGCTCCTCGACCAGACCTTCATGAGGTGCTTTGAGTCTCCTTACTCTATCCCTGCGGTCCCTGGAAAATTAGATGCTCGGTACCGCACGGTGCATCATAAGGGCTTCGAGGGGCCTCAGCTTTCTCATCAGTCCCTCCTGGTCGAATCCTCGCTCAAGCGGTCTCATCCTGGCCAGGTGTATGCTTCGGTGCCTCCAGGCCGCGAGGGCAGGACCATGGATAAGTTTGGACGCTGCATCTATCAGAATTCTATGATGGCGTCTCGAGTCCTGAATTATAATTTCCACTTTGCCACCTACTTGGAATTTTTTCTACCTGTGCTTCGGAAATTCACGCCCTACATCGAGTCCCAGGCTCGGTTTGAGTTCGAGGAGGTGGTTGCCTCGCTGTCCCAGCTTCGTCTTCAATTGATGCAATCTGCCTATGATGCTTTCGAGCTCTCGGCCCGAGCGGCAGCCTACTCTGTGGTGATGCGCTGTGTGGCCTGGTTACGAACCATTGACATGGACCCGAATCTTCAGGACCGGCTGGCAAACGTCCCGTGTGCTGGGGCGGATCTTTTCGACGAATCCATCGAGACAGTCACTAAGAAGCTGTCTGATCATGAAAAGTCCTTCTAGTCCATTCTTAGGCTGAAGCCTAAGCCTCAGCAGTCTCGGCCCTCTCGACCGCCATTGATCTATCAGCGGCGTTATCAGCCGAGGCAAGCTCCTCCTGCGAGGCAACCTGCGAAGCGGCAGCCCCCTCAGAAGGCTCAGCAAAAGTCTCAACCGTCTGCTGTCCCTAAGGCTCCTCAGCCTTTTTGACTGTCTCGTAGAGGGCATAACCAGTCTCGTTCCGCCTCCCCCTGTTTTTCCCATCGGAGGGCGCCTCCATCATTTTTATCATCGCTGGGAGGCCGTAACCACCGACCTCTGGGTCCTTACTATCATCAGGGAAGGATACTCTCTTCATTTCCATCGGGTCCCTCCGGACCACCCGCCAAGAGAGTATCTTTCCAACTTGACACAGACCGCCCTTCTTCTTCAGGAAGCCCAGGCCTTGCTCCGGCTCCGGGCCGTCGAGCCGGTCCCTGTGGACCAACACAACCAGGGGTTTTACTCCCGGTACTTCCTTGTTCCGAAGAAGACGGGCGACCTGCGCCCCATTTTGGACCTCAGGGTCCTCAACAAATTCCTAGTCAAAGAGAAGTTCCGCATGCTGACCCTTTCTTCTCTCTACCCCCTCCTCGAGCAGAACGACTGGTTACGCTCTCTGGATCTCAAGGAGGCCTACACTCGCATTCCCATTCATCCGGCCTCTTGCAAGTTCCTCAGACTTCGGTTGGGACATCTGCATCTGCAGTATCGAGTGCTTCCCTTCGGCCTGTCATCGTCTCCCAGAGTCTTCACGAAGTGTCTGGTAGTGGTGGCCGCGGCACTCCGGAACCGGGGTCTTCAGGTTTTCCCCTACCTTGACGACTGGCTCATCAAGGCGCCCTCGGCCTCGGAGGTCATCTCGGCGACCCTGTCCACAGTTCTGTTCCTGCAGAGTTTGGGATTCGAGATCAACTTTCCAAAATCTCATCTACAACCTTCACAGTCGCTCCCCTTCATCGGGGCGGTCCTGGATACCATCCACCTCAGAGCATTCCTTCCTCCTCAGCGCCTGGAAGCTCTTCTTCGTCTCTGCCAGTCTGTGTCTTCTCGCCAATCCATCTCAGCGAGACACATGATGGTCCTCCTGGGCCACATGGCCTCTACAGTTCATGTGACGCCGTTTGCCAGACTCCATCTCAGAATTCCTCAGTGGACCCTGGCGTCTCAATGGACTCAGGTGTCGGAGCCGTTGACTCGACACATCGTCGTCACTCCTGCTCTTCGGCAGTCTCTACTTTGGTGGATGACCTCTTCGAATCTATCCAGAGGTTTGCTGTTTCACACTCCTCCCCACCAGAAGGTTCTCACAACCGATTCCTCATCCTATGCCTGGGGAGCACATCTGGATGGTCTTCGCACTCAGGGATTCTGGACCAGTGCGGACCGCCTCCATCAAATCAATCTGCTGGAGCTCAGAGCCATCTTCAATGCTCTTCAAGCTTTTCAACATCTGCTTCACGACATGGTGGTCCTCATTCGCACAGACAATCAGGTCGCCATGTATTATGTCAACAAGCAGGGGGGCACGGGCTCGGCCTCCCTCTGCCAGGAAGCTCTCAGAGTCTGGGATTGGGCGAATCGCCACAACGCCTTCCTCAAAGCTGTCTACATTCAGGGGAAGGACAATGTCTTGGCGGACAACTTAAGTCGTCTCCTCCAGCCTTACGAATGGACACTGCATTCCTCGCCCCTTCATCAGATCTTTGCACAGTGGGGGACGCCTCAGATAGACCTCTTTGCGGCTCCCCACAACTTCAAACTGCCTCACTTTTGCTCCAGGATCTACACTCCTCATCGCCTTGAGGCAGATGCCTTTCTGCTGGATTGGGGGAATCGCTTTCTGTATGCGTTTCCTCCATTTCCTCTCATTCAAAAGACTCTGGTCAAGCTGAAGTCGGACCATGCCACCATGATTCTAATAGCTCCTCGGTGGCCCAGACAACCTTGGTTCTCCCTTCTACTTCAACTCAGCAGCAGGGAGCCATTCCTTCTTCCAGTGTTTCCTTCACTGCTTACTCAGCATCAGGGATCTCTACTTCATCCCAACCTGCAGTCTCTCCACCTGACAGCTTTGTTCCTCTCAACATAACTCCTCACCAGTTTTCCCAGGCGGTGAGGGATGTCTTGGAGGCTTCCAGGAAGCCTGCTACTCGTCAATGCTACTCCCAAAAATGGACTAGATTTTCTTCATGGTGTAGTTCTAACTCTAAGGAGCCTCAGCGAGCCTCCCTATCCTCTGTGTTGGACTATCTCAGTCTGGTCTCAAGTCGACATTTATACGAGTCCACCTGAGTGCTATTGCGGCTTTCCATCAGCCTCTACAGGGGAAACCGCTCTCTGCTATCTCTGGTATCTCCAGTCGTCAGATACCAGACGACTGGAAGAAAGCGAACGTCACGCCAATTTTCAAAAAAGGATCGAGAGGAGAACCGGGCAATTATAGACCTGTGAGTCTTACGTCTGTCCCAGGCAAGATGATTGAATCACTGATCAAGGATAGCATAGTTCAGCACTTGGACACACACGACTTGATGAAACCCAGTCAACATGGATTCAGGAAAGGGAAATCGTGTTTGACGAATTTACTCCAATTCTTTGAGACCGTGAACGAGCAAATTGATAGTGGAAAGCCGGTGGACATAATATACTTGGACTTCCAGAAAGCGTTCGACAAAGTTCCACACGAAAGACTTCTCAGGAAACTACAAAGCCATGGCATAGAGGGAGATATACAAAGATGGATAGGCAAATGGCTGGATAACAGGAAGCAGAGAGTGGGCATTAATGGGAAGTTCTCCGACTGGGAGATAGTGACTAGTGGTGTACCCCAGGGCTCAGTACTTGGACCGATCCTTTTTAATATTTATATCAATGACTTGGAAAACGGAACATCCAGTGAGATCATCAAGTTTGCAGATGACACAAAACTCTGCCGGGCAATCAGATCGCAGGAGGATAGTGAGGAACTCCAGAGCGATTTGTGTCGGTTAGAAAAATGGGCGGAGAAATGGCAGATGAAGTTCAACGTGGAGAAATGCAAGGTAATGCATTTAGGCAGTAAGAATAAGGAATATGAGTACAGAATGTCAGGTGCAAGTCTGGGAAAAAGTGTACAAGAAAGGGATCTGGGTGTACTGATAGATAGGACCCTGAAGCCGTCAGCACAATGCGCGGCAGCGGCAAAGAAGGCAAATAGAATGTTGGGCATGATAAAGAAAGGAATCTCGAGTAGATCGGAGAAAGTTATAATGCCGCTTTATAGGGCAATGGTCAGACCCCACTTGGAATACTGCGTCCAACATTGGTCTCCCTACCTAAAGAAGGATATAAAACTGCTGGAGAGGGTGCAGAGACGAGCAACCAAACTAGTGAAGGGTATGGAGAAACTGGTATATGAGGATCGACTTAAAACACTGGGATTGTTCTCCCTTGAGAAAAGGAGACTGCGTGGGGATATGATCGAGACCTTCAAAATACTGAAAGGAATCGACAAAATAGAGCAGAGAAGATTATTTACATTGTCCAATTTGACACGGACAAGAGGACATGAAATGAAGCTAAGGGGGGACAAGTTCAGGACTAATGTCAGAAAGTTCTGCTTCACACAGAGAGTGGTTGGCATCTGGAATACTCTCCCAGGGGAGATTATTGCAGAATCGACAGTCCTAGGCTTCAAAAGCAAACTAGATGCATATCTCCTTGAGAGAGGCATATAAAGTATGGTTGGCTATAAAATAAACCAGGTGTATACCTGGCAGGGCCTCCGCGTGTGCGGATCGCCGGACTTGATGGATCGAAGGTCTGATCCGGAGATGGCGCTTCTTATGTTCTTATGTTCTTATGCTCATCCTGTGGTTTCCAGATTTATGAAAGGACTTTTTCATGTCAATCCTCCTCTCAAACCGCCTCCAGTGGTTTGGGATCTCAATGTTGTCCTTTCTCAGCTTATGAAACCTCCTTTGAGCCTCTGAGCAAGGCTCCACTAAAGTTTCTCACTTGGAAAGTGGTTTTTCTGGTGGCCCTCACATCTGCTCGCAGGGTCAGTGAGCTTCAGGCCTTGGTGGCGGACTCACCTTTCACAGTTTTCCATCATGACAAGGTGGTCCTCCGCACTCATCCAAAATTCCTACCTAAGGTGGTCTCTGAATTTCATCTCAACCAATCCATTGTGCTTCCAGTGTTTTTTCCAAAGCCTCATTCTCATCCTGGAGAATCAGCTCTACACACTCTGGACTGTAAACGTGCTTTGGCTTTCTACTTGGATCGCACCAAACCACACAGAACTGCTCCCCAACTTTTCGTCTCCTTTGATCCAAACAAGTTGGGACGACCTGTATCGAAGCGCACCATCTCCAACTGGATGGCGGCTTGTATCTCTTTCTGCTATGCCCAGGCTGGATTACCCCTTCCCTGTAAGGTCACAGCCCATAAGGTCAGAGCAATGGCAGCCTCTGTAGCCTTCCTCAGATCGACACCGATTGAGGAGATTTGTAAGGCTGCCACTTGGTCCTCGGTTCATACATTCACCTCTCATTATTGTCTGGATACTTTCTCCAGAAGGGATGGACAGTTTGGCCAAACGGTGTTACAAAATTTATTTTCCTACGTTGCCAACTCTCCCACCATCCCATTGAGGTTAGCTTGGAGATCACCCACTAGTGAGAATACCTGCCTGCTTGTCCTGGGATAAAGCAATGTTACTTACCGTAACAGTTGTTATCCAGGGACAGCAGGCAGCTATTCTCACGTCCCACCCACCTCCCCTGGGTTGGCTTCTTTGCTAGCTACCTGAACTGAGGAGACACGCCCGGACCATCGGGCGGGAAGGCACTGGTGCATGCGCGGTGCGGGCATCTTGAAACTTCTGAGTTTCTTCAAGCAAGACATGCTTGTGAGACGTCCGTATCGGGGCTCTGTCGGACATCACCCACTAGTGAGAATAGCTGCCTGCTGTCCCTGGATAACAACTGTTACGGTAAGTAACATTGCTTTACCTATATTGCTAAGGACTCTTAATGTGACCATTTATTTTTTTCCTCAAAATGGGACAGGACCCCTGGATCCATTTCCCCTCCCCCCCAGATCCTTTGGATCCCATTAAATATAGTGCAAAATATAGACAGCAGATATAAATTCTCAAAAGTGACATTTTGATCACTAAATTTAAAATAAAATCATTTTTCCTACCTTTATCTGGTGATTTCATGACTTTCTGGTTGCACTTCTTTCTGATTGTGCATCCTCTTTCATTTCTTTCATTCTCGCTGCCCCCCAAGCCACCCTGCTTCCCTGATGCAGCCTGCTTCCCCTGCCCACGACAAGCCAAGCCAGCCTGCTTTCCCAGACAAGCCAAGCCTAGCCACCCTGCTTTCCCTGCCCTCTTACAAGCCAAACCAGCCTGCTTCCCCTGCCCCTCTGCCCCCCGACAAGCCACTCTTCTTCCCCTGCCCCAGCAACATCAAGGCATGTCAGCGACTGCATTGCACAAGCACCAGGCCTACAAGTATTCTCTCTGCTCCCCCCTCCTCCCCTTCAATTCTGATGTCAGACAGGAAGTTCCGGCCCAGTCAATTGCTGCCTGGCTGGCTCGGAACTTCCTCTCCGAAGTTGGAATTGACGTCGGGAAGAAGGCTTCTGGGCGGAAAGCAGCAGCGACGGCGGACCGGGGTTGGGGGGGGTTTGAATCGGCGCTGGAGGGAGGCTGGTAAGTAGCGGCGGACCAAGGGGGCTGTTGAATCGGGCGCTGGAGGGAGGCTAGCTTTGGCGCATCAGGGAGGGAAGGAGGGGGAGCGATCGCCTGTCCCATTGTCCCCACACACAGCTTTGGGACGCCGAAATGTCCCATTTTCAGCAACGGCGTCCCAAAGCTGTGTGGGGACAAGGAGACCGGGGATATGAAAAAGGGATGGTCCCTTTCAAAACGGGGGGCGTATGGTCACCTTAGCTATAGTAGACCGTCATTTTTTAACGCGTTTTTTTGAGAATCTATGCCAGTGTTCTTCAACCACCAGTCCATGGACCAGTGCTGGTGCACAGAAATTTCCTGCCGGTCCACAGGGCCAGCACGTGCATCAGGCCCAAAACAGTGTTCTTCAACCGCCGGTCCACTGTGCGATCGATGCGGCGTTATCTTCGAGCCAGCTCCCTCTTCCTAACTTATTCAGTGCACAAAGGAACTGTGGCAAAGGCTTTGCTGAAGTCTAAGTAAATTACATCTAGCATATGTCCTTGATCCAGCTCTCTGGTCACCCAATCAAAAAATTCAATCAGGTTCGTTTGGCACGATTTACCTTTTGTAAAGCCATGTTGCCTCGGATCCTGTAACCCATTAGATTCAATGAAGCACACTATCCTTTCTTTCAGCAACACTTCCATTATTTTTCCAACAACTGAAGTGAGGCCTGTAGTTTCCTGCTTCGTCTCTGTGATCACTTTTGTGAATAGGCACTTTTGTGAATAGGGACCACATCCGCTCTCCTCCAATCTCCAGGAATCACTCCCGTCTCCAGAGATTTATTGAACAAGTCTTTAATAGGACTCGCCAGAACCTCTCTGAGCTCCCATAGTATCCTGGGATGGATCCCGTCTGGTCCCATTGCATTGTCCACCTTCAGTTTTTCAAGTTGCTCATAAACACTCTCCTCCGTGAACGGCACAGAATCTACTATAGTTTGTCTGCTTACTTTGGAGGGAAAGGGTGTGAAGGTAAAGAAGTCATATTGATGAGAGAGATCAATTCAGCATTATCATAACCACTAAGAAGTATCAGTGGTGGCATTTTGGTCAAGGTACTTCATGATTACGGCGGTGCCTCCATGTTTCCGGGCAACAAAATGTGGTGGAGAGATGGGAATATAAAACGAACAAGACCCCGGCTGAAATCGCGCAATTACTTTTGTAGAACAAAATCTTTTCAAGAGAAAAACAGAGGGTATAATTTGAGAATGAGGGGTGGGAGACTCAAGAGCAATGTAAGGAAATTTTTCTTTATAGAGAGGTTGGTGGATGCCTGGAATGCGCTCCCGAGAGAGGTGGTGGAGAGGAAAACAGTGACGGAGCTCAATAAAGCGTGGGATGAACACAGAGGATCTAGAATCAGAAAATAATAGTAAATATTGAAGAACTAAGGCCAGTACTGGGCAGACTTGCATGGTCTGTGTCTGTATATGGCCTTCTGGTTGAGGATGGGCTGGGGAGGGCTTTAATGGCTGGGAGGGTGTAGATGGGCTGGGGTGAGCTTTGATGGAGACTTCAGTAGTTGGAACCCAAGCACAGTACCAGGTAAAGCTTTGGATTCTTGACCAGAAATAGCTAAGGAGAAAAAAATGTAAAAAATTAAAATTGAATCAGGTTAGGCAGACTGGATGGACCATTCGGGTCTTTATCTGCCGTCATCTACTATGTTATGTTACCATGTTAAGGGCTGCACACGTCTGTCCATGCGCATGTGGTGAGAAGGGAGGCCTGATGTCTACAGAGATAGTCTTACGAATCTGGGGATGGTTTCTTGGTATGCAAGCAGATTTTTTTTTTTTTGCACGAATCGTGTTAGAAATGCAATCACACCTGTCCCGTTGTCCCCACACACAGCTTCGGGACGCTGTCCCTGAAAACGGGACCTTTCGGCGTCCTGAATCTGTGCATGGGGACAACAGGACAGGGGATCTGAAAAAGGGACGGTCCCATTCAAAACGGGACATATGGTCACCTTAGGTATACTAGCTGTGGTGGGTAGTGCAGAATTGCAAGTGTCATTATCATACTAAGTTGCGGGCTTATGTCCCTCAAAACCAAGCATAATGTTGACACACAGCTTTGTATAAAATGTCATTCTGCAGTGAACTCTTATATGCATAGTCTGTGGACGTGTTCAACAATTCAAGGTTTTTGGAGAGATGTTGCTTCCTTCTTGGGAAAAAACTTAAATACAGCGATTTCTATCTCAGCCTAGTATGCTATTCTGCTATTTCTCTCTTTTGCATATGTATCCAGTTCAGAAAAAATTGTTTATGAGGAAGTGTTACGTCGTAGGGAAGAAAGAAATGTATTTTGAATCATTGGTTGTCTAAGCTGCCTCCTTCCGTGTAGTATTGGCGAAACAAGCTCCATGCTTTGATGAGATGGGAAGCAAGAGCTGCTTCTGGTTGCCAGAGAAGGCGTAAGGCTTTCCTTCAAGTGTGGACTCCCTACCTGAATATTGGCTCCGAGAGATCGCAGTCAGATCTTGAATAACTTGTAATTTTTTGGCGCCTATCCAGACCTATACAGTTCACTTTGCTTAGATGCCTTGATTCCATTGGCATTTCTGGACAGGTACTAAATTGGTTTATGGGTTTCCTAAAAAACTGTATATACCAGGTTTACAGTGAAGGAACTTTCTCCTAGGCTTGGTATAATCCCTGTGGAGTTCCACAGGGCTCCCCACTCTCCCCTTCACTTTTCAATGTCTATATGGCATCATTGGGAAATATGTTATCCAATTTAAAATTGAAATCATATATATATGCGGATGACATTACAATTTTGGGGGTTTTTTTGTATTTTATTATTTATCACTTTTCTTATTTACAATCAAGTATAATATATAACTACTTGAGTTAGATCAGTAATTTCCACAGAAAAAAAAACAAGAAAGAAAAGTTTCTGTTCAAATATATCGACCACAATACTTTGGGAACGGACTTCAGGAAATAAACAAAAAATTATACAATATCAAGTGAGAAAACAGTAATACTCAGCACAACAGCCGGATTATGATAAGTTACATATCTTAAGTTACAGATGCTTCACCCTCTCTAGATTCTACAAATTCTAACAGTTGTTTAGACTCCAAAAACAAGTAATTCTTTGACTGATACGTAATAAAACATTTCGCAGGAAATTTTAACAGAAAAGTTACCCCCAGGGCTAAGACTCTTGGCCTTAATGCCAAGAGATCCTTTCTACGCCTCTGGGATCTCTGAGACATATCAGGAAATATTCACACTGTAGAGCCCAAAAACTGGTCATTTATATGTCTAAAATAAAGGCGCAATACATATTCTTTATCACTTTTCAAAGCTAAAGTTATCAGTAAGGTTTTCTTCTCCGTTATGACCTCAAGCGAACTTTCCAAAAAAGCTGTTAAGTTCATGTCCACAACCTTATCAACTTGAGCCTCATTAGGAGTGGAAACACCTGCAGGTTTCTTCATTTGAAGGTAATTAGCTCTCACAATCGGAGGTAAATTATCCGTTGGAATACCAAGAATTTCTGTAAAATACTTTCTTACCATATCCAATGGAGAAATCAAAGGACACTTAGGAAAACTCAAAAGTCTCAAATTATTTTTTCTTAATTGATTTTCAAAAGATTCCATTTTCCTTGCCATAAAAGTTCTTTCCTTCACCAATTCATTTTCTATTACCTTCATATCTCAAATCTTTTCTTCTTGTTTCTCCAACTTTTCATTTACCTTTGTAAGGGCTAAACTATGTTGCTCAACTTTGGAAAAAATAGTTCCACAATCAATACTTAAGTTGAAAAAGAAAGTTTAAGGTTAGCATCCATTACTGATATGGCCTGCCATAATGCTTCCAAATCAAATTTTGTAGCTTTTCAAGCACCCCAAAGTGAATGGAAGAGGCTCCAGAAGCACCTCTCACTTCTGCTCCAGTGCTTGATAGTTCTTCTATTGTACCTTTCCCCAAAGAAGTTGGCACAGGAGAGCCTCCAACCCTAAGAGCTGAAACCTCCATTCTGGGTTCAGCTAGTTCAGTCTCTGCAAGCACTGGTGTGCTTCCTGGTTGGAGCGGGACCAGCCGCTGTTCCGGGCTTAGAGATGCCTGATCGGAGTGGAAGCCAGGCTCTCCCCCGAAGTAGTGCGCACCGGCTCACCGGAGAGGGAGTAAGCTGCCGGTAAGGTCGTCTGCCTCAGACGCTGTGGGTCCACCACCGCCGCTGAAGGGTTAGAGCGCGGGGTTCCCTTCCTCTTTCCCATTACAACATTACAATTATTATTCCCATAACCTCACTGACTAAAGAGACAATTCATCTCATCTGACCTTACTAAGGTAGAATAATGGTCTACGCAATTTAAATTAAAACTGAATTTGGATAAAGCTAAGCTCTTTTGGCAAGTCATAATAACAAGATCACGAATACCTCTTTGAGATTAAATGGGTCAGACCACCCAATTAATTCTACCATCAAGATCCTGGGTGTCATCTTGGACCGAAGCTTGACTTTTGAAGATCACACTAACTCTTCAGGTTAAAAAAATGTTTTTTCACTTTATGGAAACTTCGTACCATTAAACGCTATTTTGATTTCTTCTCTTTTTGACTACTGGTTCAATCTTTGATCTTAACTATCTTAGACTATTGCAATATTATATACTTCGGATCTTTTAAGAAAACTATCAAACGACTGAAAATCTTTCAGAATGCTGCAGTCTGTCTCATCTACGATCTCAAGAAATCGGAACATGTAAGCCTGTATTACAAAAAACTACATTGGCTGCCCATGGAAGCAAGGGTTATTTTTAAGTTTGCTTGCCTTTGCTTCAAAACCATAACAGGCTCATCCCCAATCTATCTATCTATCCCATCATTTTGAATATCCAGGCACAACTTGTACATGTAGTGCAGGGGTGGGCAAACTTTTTGACCCTTGGGTTCTTAAATCTGACAGAGGGGCCAGGCGACCGGCGGGGTGCATGGGGGGGGGGCTTGGCGGGGGTCTGATGCTGCAGGAGGAAACAACACTCCCGTGGCTGCCAACTGCTGAATTCTCACAAATTTTATTTTTGCGCTTTGTGCCTCCCTCCTATGTCCTTGGTGCCCCATTGCCTCCTTCCTATGTCCTTGGTGCCCCTTCCTATGTCCTTAGTGCCCCAGTGCCTCCTTCCTGTGCCCCCAGTGTCTCCTTCCTATGCCCCCAGTGCCTCATTGCCCCAGTGCCTTCTTCCTGTGCTCCCAGTGCCTCCTTCCTATGTCTTTAGTGCCCTAGTGCCTCCTTCCTATGCCCCCAGTGCCTCCTTCCTATGCCCCCAGTGCCCCAGTGCCTCCCTAAGTCCTTAGTGCCCCTTTCCTCCCTCCTCCCAGCTGACCTGTACCAGTTGCATTTAATTACTTCCCGCCATCCCCCGAAGTCACTCCGAAGCCTGCCTGCCCCCAAGCCAACCTGCTGCTGATTCCTCCTCCCCCTTCCTGGTCTGGCACCTGCCTGTCCGTCCACTCACTCCCCTCCTGTCCGTCTGCTCACCACCACCGCTCGCCCACTATATTTACTTACAGTCCCGCTGGTGCAGCAGGGAAGGGAAGGGCCAGGCGCGTACCTACAAGCCTTCTCCCGACATCAATTCTGACATAGGGGAAAAGGTCCGGGCCAGCCAATCCCAGACTTTCTCTCCAACATAAGAATTGACAACAGGAGAAGGCTTGTGGGTATGCGCCTGGCCCTTCCCTTCATTGCGGCACCAGTGGTACTGTAAGTAAATATAGTGGATGAGCGGCGGTTGTGAGCAGTTGGACAAACGGCCCGTGTACCACGCGTTTAGAAACCCTGCCTTATGCTGCAGACAAGGGCAAACTACAGCCTCCTCTGACGCCGGAGGCCGGGTTAAAAAGCTAAACGGGCTGGATTTGGCCCGCGGGCCGTAGTTTGCTCATGTCTGACGTGGTGCCTACTTGTTCGCTTTTCCATCCTTGAAGGGCTATATCTACAAGAGATTCCTCAATAGAACACTATCATTCCAAGCAGACAAATGGAATAAATGTTTAACCAAATTTATCTCAAACGCACTTTTACCAAACTTTTAGGAAGTCAATCAAAACTTATCTCTTTGATAAATTTCTCTGACTCCACTTCTGCCTTGATGTACTTCTAAAACACTTCCAGGAAAAATTTGATTAATTTTACCATGCTAAAGTAATTTTGAAAGTTTTTTGTAATATCGCTGTCTGTATAGTCTCTTCCTTTGTGGTCCCTATTCATAAAGGTGGTCACAGGGATGAAGCGGGAAACTACAGGCCGGTGAGCCTCTCTTCAGTTGTTGGAAAAATAATGGAAGTGTTGCTGAAAGAAAGGATAGTGTATTTCCTTGAGTCTAGTGGGTTACAGGATCCGAGGCAACATGGCTTTACAAAAGGTAAATCGTGCCAAACGAACCTGATTGAATTTTTTGATTGGGTGACCAGAGAGCTGGATCGAGGACATATGCTAGATGTAGTTTACTTGGATTTCAGCAAAGCCTTTGATACAGTTCCTCACAGGAGGCTGTTGAACAAACTTGAAGGGCTGAAGTTAGGACCCAAAGTGGTGAACTGGGTCAGAAACTGGCTGTCGGACAGACGCCAGAGGGTGGTGGTTAATGGAAGTCCCTCGAAGGAAGGAAAGGTGACTAGTGGAGTCCCTCAGGGTTCGGTGCTGGGGCCAATCCTGTTCAATATGTATGTAAGTGACATTGCTGAAGGGTTAGAAGGAAAAGTGTGCCTTTTTGCAGATGATACCAAGATTTGTAACAGAGTAGACACCGAAGAGGGAGTGGAAAATATGAAAAAGGATCTGCAAAAGTTAGAGGAATGGTCTAATGCCTGGCAACTAAAATTCAATGCAAAGAAATGCAGAGTAATGCATTTGGGGATTAATAATAGGAAGGAACCGTATATGCTGGGAGGAGAGAAGCTGATATGCACGGACGGGGAGAGGGACCTTGGGGTGATAGTGTCCGAAGATCTAAAGGTGAAAAAACAGTGTGACAAGGCAGTGGCTGCTGCCAGAAGGATTCTGGGCTGTATAAAGAGAGGCGTAGTCAGTAGAAGGAAGAAGGTGTTGATGCCCCTGTACAGGTCATTGGTGAGGCCCCACTTGGAGTATTGTGTTCAGTTTTGGAGACCGTATCTGGCGAAAGACGTAAGAAGACTTGAGGCGGTCCAGAGGAGAGCGACGAAAATGATAGCAGGCTTGCGCCAGAAGACGTATGAGGAGAGACTGGAAGCCCTGAATATGTATACCCTAGAGGAAAGGAGAGACAGGGGAGATATGATTCAGACGTTCAAATACTTAAAGGGTATTAACGTAGAACAAAATCTTTTCCAGAGAAAGGAAAATGGTAAAACCAGAGGACATAATTTGAGGTTGAGGGGTGGTAGATTCAGGGGCAATGTTAGGAAATTCTACTTTACGGAGAGGGTGGTGGATGCCTGGAATGCGCTCCCGAGAGAGGTGGTGGAGAGTAAAACTGTGACTGAGTTCAAAGAAGCGTGGGATGAACACAGAAGATTTAGAATCAGAAAATAATATTAAAGATTGAACTAGGCCAGTTACTGGGCAGACTTGTACGGTCTGCGTCTATGTATGGCCGTTTGGAGGAGGATGGGCAGGGGAGGGCTTCAATGGCTGGGAGGGTGTAGATGGGCTGGAGTAAGTCTTAACAGAGATTTCGGCAGTTGGAACCCAAGCACAGTACCGGGTAAAGCTTTGGATTCTCACCCAGAAATAGCTAAGAAGAAAAAAAAAAAATTTAAATTGAATCAGGTTGGGCAGACTGGATGGACCATTCGGGTCTTTATCTGCCGTCATCTACTATGTTACTATGTTACTTTGTAAACCGCTCTGAACTGTTAGTGGTATTGCAGTATATAAAAATAGTTATTATTAATAGCCCACCATGACCAGCAGGTGGAGACTGAGACAAAACCTTTTGGCTGTAATACAAGTATATGTGCTTCGCCCTAATATATCCAGTCTGTTCTCATCCAAGCAGGTGTGGTAAGCTGTTGCCAGACTTCCCTTTGTTAGTGTAGGCTGAAGTTGTTTAGTGGCCTTCTTGTCCCTGTTTGATGCCGGACTGAGCTTGGGAGCACCCTTTCGGGGGGGCTGTCCGACCTCCGGGGTGTCACACTTGATGGGTCACGAGTTGCGTTCCTCCCCCCACCTCCCCCAAATTTTTATAGAGGTACCTCAGCTGTAAGCCTTGCCACTGATACTGGCAAGGCATATGGCTTAGAGAGCCAGCAGTCTGTTCTGATGTGGAAAAAAAAATTTGGAGGCATTGCTGATCTGAAGGGAGCCTTCAATTGACTGTAATTGATTTTTTGTTGTTAACCAGCACATTTTTCTATCAGCTAGGTTGCATATAGCGTAATGAGCACTTTTAAAGGGAAAAAGTGCTCATTGTCCTCCAGACGTGAGGTTAATGGTACCAGCCTGTGCTTGCAGTGTGCATGCCGCCGCGAAGGGGAATCCTTGGGTGCTGGTGTCCGTGGATCCCCTTTGCGGGTGCCTCACACGCTGGCAGCTGACAGCAGCGAACCCGGGCTTCCTCTGCCGCCCACACAGGGATTCCCCCAGCCACCGACGGTCAGGGAAATAGAACCTAAGCACACTACTGGGCAGGGCTCTGGGTTTCTGGCCCAGAAATATCTAAGAAAAAGGACCATTTAAACTAAATTAATTTATGGAGCATATATGGTTGAGCAGACTGGATGGACTACTCGGGTCTTTATCTGCCCTCATTTATTATGTTATATGAAATAAGGTTTCCCTTTTCTGCCGATACTGCTGAGGACAGCTTCTCAGCGGTTCAGGCTTCTCAGCAGCTACAGGCCTCGAGGGCATTTTCTCTGTGAGCTTTGCTCCGATTTTGGCAGGAAGCACCTCTATTTTGTCTGCAGCCTCAGGTGATGACCTCCCCTGTATTGGAGAGATAGGGGCAGGTTTCTGCTGGGTCAACGGCTTTAGCAGTGAGTCCCATTGGGCCACCAGGGGGGTTTTCCCCTGATTTTGTTTTAGCCTTGTGCAAAGCTTATCTTCAGGTGGCTGGGGGTCCTGCTTCCGCCCCGTGGGGGGGGGAGGGGGGTTCCCTCTGCATCTACTCCGGTTCAGCCCCCCTCAGCGCTGGTTTCGTCCCCATCTCCTCTTTCGTCCAAGCAGCTCTTGGGACGATGATTTTTTTGTATAAGGAGCATTTTTCCCTTGACAAGGACCTGGACCCTTTGGTGGACCTCCAGGATCCTCTCAGTGGGACGGATGCTGCTGGCGGAGGTTTTTCGGTTCCGCCAGCAGGCAGGATACGTCAGTGGAGTGCATCTTTCAGTGGGAAGAGTTCAGGAGCTTATTCTGCAGGTTTCATATGTATCAGGATATTCAGGATATTGTGCTTGCGCAGTGTAAGGCGCCGGAGTCGCACTTTCATTTTGCACGCTCAATGGCTCGACTGTATTCCATCCCAGAGGGAGATAGGGATACCTTGAAGTCTCCGATTGAGGATGCAGTGGTGTCTGCCATCGCAAAACAGCATTTGGTGCTGGTTGAAGGTGGCTCGGCTTTGAGGGAATCGGAGGAGCGTATGCTGTAGTCTTTTCTTCAGCATAATTTTGATATCGCTGCCCTAGCAGTCTGGTGGCTCAGGCTTGTTTTCGGTGGGCTGAGCATGTCCTTGACCGTATGTCTGATTACTAGTCCTTAGTGGAACAGGAA
This sequence comes from Geotrypetes seraphini, assembly GCF_902459505.1. Taxonomy (NCBI): domain Eukaryota; kingdom Metazoa; phylum Chordata; class Amphibia; order Gymnophiona; family Dermophiidae; genus Geotrypetes; species Geotrypetes seraphini. The sequence continues at coordinate 279,244,414 of NC_047085.1, read as the reverse complement.
GTATCCAAAATTGAGATTGATGCTTCTTATCTTTAAGGCTCTCGGGGTGGCCGCTCGTCATATCTTGTGGTTCTGGGCTTGGTTGGTGGATGCGACATCTAAGGCTAAGCTAATGAAATTTATCTTTTGGAGGTCTGTCATGTTTGGCGAGGAATTGGATAAGTTGGTTCAGACTTTAACGGACTCTAAGGTGCCCCGTCATCCTGAAGACCATGCCCACCTGCACGGGTTGGCATTGCTAGGGGGCGTTTGCATGATTTCAACAGATACCGACCTTGTCGAGGGGCAGCTTCTTTTCCTGCCACTGTTTATTTTAGCACATGCAGTCCTTTTGGGGGCCCGTCAGGGGGGATGTGATCCTTCCGCCGGTTCCCCCGCTGCCCGCCCCATCCAATGACTCATTGCCGGCATCTCCCCTGGTGCCGAAGGGTGCCCAGTTACAGGATTTTTACCAGGAGTGGGCCAAGATCACGACTGATCAGTGGGTCCAGGAGGTGATTTGGTTCGGTTATCCTCTAGAGTTTCCCCACTCTTTGCCAGATAACTTTCTTGCTTCTCCTTGTCAGGTGGCATGGAAGAAGCGGGCTTTTTGCCAGACGCTTCAAAGATTGCTAGACCTCAAAGCGTTAGTTCCAGTGCTTCCTCAGGAGTGTTGCATCAGCCAGTATTCTAATACTTTGTGGTGCCCAAGAATGAGGGGACTTTTCGGCCCATCTTGGATCTGAAGGGGGTTAACAGTTCCATCTTTTCGCATGGAGATCCGGTCATTCTGGTGGTTCAGCCGGGGAAATTCCTGACCTCTCTTGATCTTACTTGCATGTTCCAATTCGCGCCTCCCATCAGCGGTTCCTTCGCTTTGCATTCTTCAGTTTTGTGCTCTTCCTTTTGGTCTGGCTACAGCTCTGCGGACGTTCACTAAGATTATGGTGGTCGTGGTAGCAGCCTTGCGCAAAGAGGGCATTCGAATGCCATCTGGACAACTGGTTGATCCGAGCAAAGTCCTTTCAGGAGAGCTCCTGAGTTTCTTTAAGCTGCCTGCCATTTCCTCTCTGCTCACAGGATGCTTTGGATTGATCAGTGATCCGGTAGTTCGTCCTCTAAGGCAACCTTGAGCTGGTTACCCTTCAAGAGTCAATTTTTTGTTTAGCCAGAGGTTGGATGACATTATGGCCAGTGTGCTGGTTTGCAGACCTAAGTCTTTGCCTGTGACTAAGTCCTGCCCCTCCAGGTGGTGCCTTCAGGCATTCTTATCCGTACCCAGGACACTCAGCTGGCCAGCGGCCCTCATTTGCCAGACCTCAGTACAGTGGTTCTCGGCGCTAGCCATCCATGGGAAGTCGTCTAGTGGCTTCAGCAAAGAAACAATTATGACACCACTTCTCCTGCGTTTAAGGCAGTGGTTGTCAGCGGTTCTGGCTATGTGGCAGGCCATTACCTCCAACCTTTGGGTTTTGGAGATCCTCCTGGACGGCTACAAATTAGAGTTTCTCTGTTCTATGACCAAGTAGTTCCTGGATTCTCCCAAAACTCCGCCCGATAAGGTGGCTTGGGCTTAGGCTCCAGTCAGCAAATTACTGGCTATAGTGGCTTTCTTATACAATCCCTCTGGAGGCTGAACTCTCAGGTTGTGCATCTATTCCAGCCTTGGCTGCAGAACTTAGAAATAAAACCAACCTCCTCTGCAATGTCACCTGTGCGGACACTCCCCTTAAAGTTCAGTTTGTTTCTGCAGCCTTGCTGAGAACTTCTAGTTTCTTCTGCTTGTGAATATTTTTTTTTTTTCTGGATCATTGGAGGTTCCTGAGGTTTCATGTTCTTGGGAGGCACTTCCAGTTTGTGGCGCTGCCCTTCGGGTTAGTGTCGGCGCCCAGATCATTCACCAACGTCATGATGGTGGTTGTGATAGGGCAGAAGACACTACAGGGATTCAAAGAAGGTTTGGATAAATTCCTGAAGGATAAGGGGATTGAGGGATGCGGATAGAAGTAATGATAGGTTTTTTAGGATGAGGCAGGGAACACTTGACAGATCATGGACCTGATGAGCCGCCGCGGGTGCGGACCGCTGGGCACGATGGACCTCTGGTCTGATCCCGGTGGAGGCAACTTCTTATGTTCTTATGTGTCTGCCCATCTGTGCATGCTGGGTGTGCTGGTCCATCAGTACCTTGATGACTGGCTGATCAGAGCTCCCTCTTTGGAGGAAGGCCGCTTGGCGGTTTGCCAATCGGTGACTGCTGGACATTCATGGCTGGGTGATCCATCTCAGGACGAGTTGCCTCGAGCCGAAGCAGGACTTGTAGTATGTGGAAGTCCGATTCCATATGGGCAGGAACCAAGTGTTTCTGATGGAATCCGGGAAGCTCAAGCTTTGGAGTGCAGTTTGGGACATGTTAGCAGCTCCAGCCTTGACAGCCTGGCAGTGTCTGCAGGTATTGTGTCTCATGGTGGCGACCATAGTTTTGATCTGTGGGCAAGAGCTCACATCCTTTCTCTTCAGTTGTTACTTCTGTCTCAGTGGAATCCTCAGCGGGATGCACTTGGGGTGTAGTTCCATGGTTGGCGACAGCATGCAGCTGTATGGTGTGGTGGTTGTATCTGGTTACTCTGTATAGAGTGCTCCTTCTGTACGTCTTGGACTGGATGTCCCTGGCAAAGGACGTGAGTCTTTCCGACTGGGGAGCAATTTACCAGTCGGTGCCGGTCCATTGTTGGTGGACTGCATTGAAGAGCGGATGGTTGATCAGTCGGCTGGAGATGCGTACAATCTGTCTGCCTCTGCTGCGATTTCAGGGAATCTCTGCGTGTTCTCGGACATTGCAATGGCGGTTGCCTATGTCAACTATCAGGGAGGCTGGAGGCTCAGATGCTTGTTGTCTAGGCGAAGAAGCGTCTGATAGCCTTGTCCTCGGCTTGTGTGACAGGAGTGGCCAATGTGCCAGTAGACTTCCTTAGTTGTCAGATTCTGGACCCAGGAGAATGGTCCCTGTCCAGGTTAGCATTCGAAGCCATAATTCATCGGTGGCGTCACCCTGCCTTCGATCTTATAGCCTCCTCAGAGAACCAGAAGATGAACAGATTCTTCAGCTGCCGAAGAGAGTTCAGCAGAGCAGGGCTCGGCACTCTGGTTCAACCGTGGACAGAAGAACTTCTGTATGGCTTTTTCCCGTGACCTATGATAGGGCACGTTCTTCACTGGGTGGCATCTCACATAGGTCTGGTGTTACTAGTGGCCCCAGACTGACCCAGCCGTCCTTTGTATGCAGACCTGGTGTGGTTGAGCTCCTTGAGAGGTCTGTGTCTTCCTTGCCATTGGAGATTGCTCACGCAGGGCCGATAGCCCTTCAAGTTCGATATACTTCCCTGTTCCAAAGAGAGGCTCTGAAGATTGGAGACCGATTCTGGACCTCAAAGCGGTCAATGCAGCACTGCAAGTGCCTCACTTCCGCATGGAGACTGTACGCTCAGTGTTCACCTCAGGGACTCTGGGTGAGTTTCTAGCCTCTCCTGGATCTGATGGAGGCGTATCTCCATGTTCCCATTTTTCTGTACCACCTGAAGTATCTGAGGTTCCACATCCTGGAGCAACGTATTCAGTTTGTGGCACTTCTCTTTGGGTTGGCGAAGATGCCCTTGTCTTTCACCACAGTGATGGTGGTGTAACAACACATCTTTGCACCCTGGGTATTTTGATTCATCTATCTCTGGACGACTGGTTGATGGGCATCGGGATGTTCATCAGGTTGTGCAGTTGTTGCAGTGCCTAGGTGGGGTGATCAACTTCAGAAAGAGTCACCTTATGCCGATACAGGATTTTAGAGTACAGGGAAGTTTGCTTTCGCATGGGCCAGAACACAGTGCTTCTACCCGTGTTCTATCAGGAGAAGCTCCAACTGGTTATCAAAGGCCTTTTGGCCACTCCAGAGTGGGTGATTCTGACAATGGTTGTGAGTTTCCAAGGCTGGGGGAGGGGTGTAGGACCGTCCCTGTTCTAGGTCGGTGGGTTCTCTCAGACAAGTGTGGTCGCTTAATCACTCCTAACTTCAGGCGATTCAATGGGCTCTCCTCCACTTTGAAGGTCGGCTCCATCATCGAGTCCGAGACTTTTCAGACACTGCCATGGTGCTGGCTTATGTCACTTGGCAGGGGGGTACTCTGAGTGCCTCCTTGAACATAGAGACTCAGCTCATCTTCCTTTGAATGAGGAGCTATCTAGTGGTGCTGTTTGCAGTGCACATGGCCAGAGTGGACAGCCTCTGGTCTCTGGAGAGTGGCCTCTATCCCACAGGGTGTTTGATTGCATGATTGCACAGTGGGGGTATCCCATGTTCGACCTCACGGCAACTGCAGCCAACCAGAATGCTGCTTGGTTCTTCAGTCAACATTGCAAGGCCGTTAGCACAGGCCTTGTCGCTCTGGTTCAGTCCTGGCCATGGGAAGGTCTTCTGTGTCTTCCTTACATGTCACATGATAAGGCATCTGTTGCAATGGTTATCAATCCACAGAGATCCTGTGTTCCTTGTCACCCTGATTGGTTGAGGCGCCCATGGTATGCTGACCTGGTTCGGCTCCAGTGGGCTCAGGGGCTTCTGCTCCTTTGTTACCTTCGATTCCTCACACAGGACCCGATTGAGCTGCAGAGTCCAGACCGCTTTGGTTTTACGGTCTGGCTGTTGAGCACGTGGCCTTCACTGGCCGGGGCTATTCTTCGGTGGTGGCTGCCACTTTGCTTAGCAGCAGCCAAAACATCAACAGTGGCTGCCTTTACAAAGGCTCAAAAATATTATAGGTATGGTGCGTCCTAAGACAGGTGGCCTTGTCTGGTTGCTTTCTCCTATACTGGAGTTTCTGCAAGATGGCCTGATGTAAGGCCTGGCAGTGGCTTATCTCTGGATGCAGATTGACAGTCTCTTTTGTATGAGCCCTTCTTCACTGAAGGGCTCCTTAGCAGCTCATCTGGATGTCATCTGTTTTTTGTGGGATGCTCTGAGGCTTCATCCTCCGCTGCACCTTTCATGTCCGACTTGGAATTTCAACCTGATTCTCTGCTCTTTGGCTTATCCGCTTTATGAGCCTTTGGAGCAGGCATTACAAATAGTTCTTACATTCTAGGCTGTATTTCTGATTGCCCTTACCTCCACTTTCAGTGTTTCAGAGCTTCAGGCTCTTTCCTGCCGGGATCCCTTTCTAAGTATTATGGATTCTGATGTGATGCTGCGCTCTGTTCCTTCTCTCCCCCCCCCCTTCTTTAAAGTGGTCTCCACTTTCCACGTGAATCAGGAAGTCTGGCTTCCTTCTTTTGCTTCCTCCAGCTTGAGGGAGCAAGATCAGTTGTTGTGGTCCTTGGACGTGCGCAAGCTCGTGTTGCTGTACTTGGAGTTTACAAACAATTTTCACCTCTGACCATCATTTTGCTTCAGCAGGTCCTGCCCACAAGGGCAAGTTGACTTCCAAGGCCATCATTTCCTGATGGATCCATCTGAACATTTCCGCAGCTTACATTTCAGCCAGAAAGGAGCCCCCCCTCGCAGTGAGGGCTCATTCTGCAAGAGCTATCTTATCCTCTTGAGCAGTCGTCGTTGGTCTCTTTGGAAGAGATTTGCAGGGCCACTACCTGGTCCTCTTTGCATACATTTGCCCTATTTTACAAGATCAGTGTGGTGGCCATCAGGATTCTGCTTTTGGTGCCTCTGTTTGGGCAGCATGCTCATCAGTCCCACCCTGATCCTCCAGGTCTGTTCTGTTATGTTCCACTTGTCCCGGAATAAAGTGGGATTGGTCAAGAACAAAAGATTAGGTTTTACCTGTGCTAATCTTCTTTCTTGTAAATCCACACTTTATTCCAGGAATCCGACCTATGCTTTGCCGATTAGTCAATTGTCTGCCTTTCCAAATTATGGTGAGCTGGATTTCTGTTTCCTGACCAGCCTTTATATGAGTGCCGTCAGAAGGGGAATGGCACTCGGTTTTGTGGGGACCCTAGTTAGAGAGGGAGGCTTTCTTAAAATGCAAGCTGTCTCTCCTTATAGCACTGCATTTCTTCATATGAGCAGATTAGACTTATTTCTCAGTGTTTTGTGCTCTTCTACAGATGTTCCTGGCTGTTTTAAGACTGATTCCTGAGGGGAAAATTCTGTGGTGACAGGGGTGGAGCTTAAGTCTGTGAAATATGAGGCTTCCTACAAAGTCCTGACAGTTAGACAGAATTAACCCACTTGTCCCAGAATAAAGTGTGGATTTACAAGAAAGAAGATTAGCAAAGGTAAGAACCTAATCTTTCATTATGAAAGGCTTCAGTTTGTGGTGTTACTTCATAACTCTTTTGTCAGCAAAATACTTAAGTTTATATGGCACTATACTCAGGAGCCACTCTGTGGGTACTTAGCACCCCTAATATTGAGTAGCTCCATCATTGTGTCTGGGGAGGTGTAATTTGTAATGCATTTGGCACCCCCAATGATTTTGAAATGTTGGCACTTATTAAATATCACCTTCTTATACAATCCCACTCTATTCCTGGACAAGTGTGTTAAGCATCCCATCTAGTGAGATCTCTTGTAGGAAACTTCATTTACATACTTTGACCCTCTCCTTTTACCTCAGGACTGCGGCGCATGTAACCAGAGTGGACAAAGTACAGGTGGATTATCTCAGCCGTCAGACTCTGTATCCAGGGAAATGGTCCATGTCTCAGAGAGCCTTCTGCTGTAAAGTAGAGAGATGGGCTTGTTCGATGTTTGACCTGATGGTGTCTGCATCCAACAAGAAGATGGCTCAGTTCTTCAGCTGCCGCAGCGAGCCAGGAAACAAAGGATTGGATGCCATGGTTCAGCCGTGGCCACAGGAAGACCTTCTCTATCTTTCCTCTGTAGCCCATAATAGTCCGTCATCTTAGACGGATCAAGACGGGGTTGAGTGATTCTCATGGCACCCGATTGGCCGAGACGTCTTTGGTAGTCTGACCTAGTTCATCTGCAGCTGGATCAGGGGCTCAAACTTTCCTATCGCTCTTCACCTGCTCATGCAGGACTCTTAGCCCTGCAGGATCCAGACTGCTTTGGTCTTATGGCCTGGCTCTTGAATGCGCAGACTTAGTGCACAGTGGCTACTTGAGAGGTGTGATAGCTACTAACTTGCGCAGCAAGAAGTTAACTGTGGCAATGTATGTAAAGGCTTGGAGGTATTTTCAATCTTGGTGCCGTTGGTTCTGATTGTACTTGCCTTCCTTCAAGAAGGCCTGGAGAAGGGGCTAGCAGTTGGCTCCCTGAAGGTTTGGATTACAGGACTTTCTTGCCTTGGTCCCAACCCATTGAGTGGCTCTCTGACTGCTCATTCAGATGTGGTCCAGTTTCTGTAGGGTGCATTGCGGCTTCGTCTGCAGCATCAGTTGTGTCTGACTTAGAATCTCAATCTAGTTCTCAGGTCGCTTGCTAATCTGCTGTATGAACCGTTGGACCGGACTTCTTTGGATCTCAGTCAAGATGGTCTCCATGGTAGCCATTATGTCAGTCCGCTAAGTTTGAGCTTCAGGATTTGTCCTGCAGAGATCCTTTTCTTCTGTTTACGGACTCCAACATGATCCTGTGCACTGTTCCCTCTTTTTTTCCAAAGGTGGTCTCTAGTTTCCACGTCAACCAGGAGGTGTGTTTACCGGTTCCTACAAATATGACAGGATATTAAAATCACTGGATATGCACAAACTTTTGCTGTGGTATTTAGAGGAAACAAGTTTCGTTTTGTCCAATCTATTTGTACTGGTTGGTCCAGCCCACAGGGGTAGACCAACTTCAAAAGCCTCCATTTCCAGATGGATTTGCATGGTTATTTCATCCGATTATATTGGAGTAAGAAAGTGGCCGCCTTTTTTGGTAAAGGCTCAGTCCACTCACGGCTTTGCCTCCTTGTGGGCAGAATATTTGGCAGTTTTTCCTGAAGAGATGTGCAGGGCTTCCACTTGGTCCTCCTTGCTTATTTTTACAAAGTTTTAAAGGATAGATGTGGCAGCCAAGCAGGATTTTGCTTTTGGATCTTCAGTTTTGGCAACTGGCTCATCAGTCCCACCCTTACTGAGGGACTGCTTTGTCCCACTTGTCCAAGAATAGAGTGGGATTGTATAAGCACAAAAAATTAGGTTCTTACCTTTGCTAATCTTTCTTGTAAATCCACTCACTGTTCTGGAACCTGCTCTTGGAGTTGCTGGTTCACTGAATTTGTCTGCCTCAATAAGTACTGGTAAGCTGGGCTTCTGATTCTTTAACCAGCCTTTCTAAGATTAATATCTGACCATATTGTGCATTTTGCCTCGGGGGGGGGGGGAGGGTCTCTAGCTCAGGCATCCACACTGTTAGTGCAGGCTGTGTCTCCTCATTATAGTTTTAAGGTTTATGGTGATTATGAACCTGTTTTGATCATTTGATTGTTAATGATTGCTATACAGTTTCACAGTATGAGCAGACTAGACTTTTTTCTCAGGGAGTATCCCTGTACCCCTCTCTTTTCTATGTTATACAGATGCGGCTGTGTGCTTTTGTACATACTGGAAGTCAGAGGGCAGTCCTTAGTTAAGAACGGAAGGTCAAAAATATGTAAGTGAAGCTTCCTACATGAGATCTCATGAGATGGTATGCATGACCCACTTGTCCAGGATTAGAGTATGGATTTACAAGAAAGAAGATTAGCAAAGGTAAGAACCTAATCTTCGTTGTAAGGGCATCGTACTGCAAAGATTAAAAGAATTACATCTGTTTGACTTGCTCTAGAACTGTTGAAGATGTACTCTTACTGTTACTTTTTCATTTGAAAATGTAATGCAGATGAATTTTTACAAAAAAAAATAAACCCTAGTAACTGATAGGTTGGGTCACTTATGTGTATGCCTTCTCAATTTGTGTGTCAATTCTTAACAGATAGAATTAGCATAAAAGAGCTGATGTCTCGGTGTGATGAAGAAGAGAAGCAGAAAACTGAAACAGAATCTCCCTACATTCAGCGTTTGTCATTACCAAGCCCTCAGCTACTCTCTTCTGGATCATCAACATCATCTGTATCTTCACTTTCTGGAAGTGACATAGTAAGTCAAAAATTACTGTAACTGTAACATCAAGCAGCTATTCAGAGCAGCCTTTTCTTATCTCCATTGTTTACTATGTTGGAATATTTTGGATATTTCTTCTTTTGTAAACATGCTTTTGTAAACATAGTGCCTTCCCGCCTGATGCACCGGGCGCGTCTCCTCAGTTCTTACTCTTCCGCGGAGCTGAGAAGTCCGTCTTCGACTCTCTGCGCGAAGTCCCTTCACTTGTGCCTTCTGTGTCCGCGGTTTTGAGTTTATTTGCTCATTATCGTTGGTTCATGTTGCGTTTTCTTGTTTTTTTAAAAAAATTTCTTTCATTCGTTCAACCGGGCAGGCCGCGTGGCCGGGGCCCTGCAGCTTCGATCTTGCGGTGGAGCTTTTTCGGCCTATGTCCCGGCCTGTCACCGGTTTTAAAAAGTGTGTCAAGTGCCAGCGCGCGATTTCGTTGACGGACCCTCATCGACGCTGTCTTCAGTGTCTCGGGCCTCAACATCTTCCGAAATCGTGCCAGCCTTGCTCCATACTTACAGCACGTGCTTTTAAGCATCGCTGCATTTTGTGAGAGTCGCTGTTCCGCATGGAGGCGTCCCCGGAGCTGCCCTTATCGCAGAGCGCCACGCCTTCGACTTCCGCTTCAACCTCTTCGGCCTCGAGTCTGCTCAAGCCTGCCTCGTTCGTGCCGGCTTCCACTCCGACGCCTGCTGCGGTGTCTTCCGCTGTCTCCTCAGGTCAGGTAACGCAGCCTCCCATTCCTCCAGTGGTGCTCAAGGCTTCTAAGCCCAAGCCCCTTGGCGGCCAAGTAAGCGATGTCTGTGCTGGAGGTCCCATTGCGGATGCGGATCCCTCTTTGCCGGCTTCGTTCCATGCCATGATGGAGAAGCGATTTGTCGAGCTCTTTATTAAGATTGGGCCGACGCTCCCAAATCCAGCCTGGGCACACGGAAGCCTCCCGCGAGGTCGAGCCGCCTCCGGTGCCTCCTCGGCGCTGGGAGCTGAGTCTTGGCGAGTGTCTGGTCTGGCTTCGGGGCATGCATCGCAAGGAGCAGAGTCTTTGCCCATGCTGCCGTCAATTCACTCTATGCATGGCGCTGAATCCTCCACCTTGCCTGGAGCGGAGCCTTCCTCCTCGATGCCGAGCCTTGGGGGGTGCCTCCTCTGCTTCGATTCACTGCCTCCAGCCCCATCTACTCGCTGGATGCCTCACCTGGGCCTCGCTCGCCTCGACGTTCGAGGCCTGCTTCTAGACACAGTTCGGGTCATCGCTCGAGACATTCATCAAGGCATTCTTCGAGGCATGCTTCACCTCATCGTAAACAGCCCTTTAGGGAGTTTTCACCGGATTACTCGCCTTCTCCTCCTATGCCGGAACTTGAGGACATCGTGGGATCGTTCTCTCCCTGCCGATCCTCGGCCTCGGCGGATCAGGATGCCTCGACTTTATCGAGCCAGTTTCAAGGCCTGGCCCTGGCTGACCAATTATCTTTCTCTTTCCTGCGTCAGATGGCGGTGGATCTGGATATTACTCTGGACTCGGGTTCCAAGTTTTCTAAGGAGTATTTGGAGACGATGCATCTTCCCCCAACCTCCTGCTGAGTCTCTCCGTCTACCTCTCCATAAGCTTCTGGACCAGACCTTTATGAGATGTTTCAAGACTCCTTACTCCATCCCCGCTGTCCCCGGGAAGTTGGATGCCAGGTACCGCACGGTGCACCATAAGGGCTTCGACGGTGCACAGCTCTCCCACCAGTCCCTCTTGATTGCGTCCTCCTTGAAGCGGTCTCATCCCTCCCAGGTCTATGCCTTCACTCCTCCTGGCCGGGAGGGCAAAACCATGGACAGATTTGACAGGCGCATCTTCCAGAACTCGATGATGGCCTCTCGAGTCCTGAATTATAGTTTTCATTTTGCGACCTACTTTGAATTTTTTCTCTCCATTCTACAAAAGTTTCTACCATATTTAGACTCTCAGGCTCGCTTCGAGTACTCAGAAGTCCTGGCGTCGTTGTCCCAACTCCGTCTGCAGATGATGCAATCGTCTTATGACGCTTTTGAACTCTCTGCAAGAGCGGCTGCTTGTTCGGTGGCCATGCGATGCCTGGCGTGGCTCCGGACCATTGATATGGACCCGAATCTCCAGGACAGGCTGACGAACGTTCCATGTGCGGGAGCAGACCTTTTCGAAGAGTCCATCAAGGCGGCGACGGAGAAGCTGTCGAAACATGAAAAGTCTTTTCTTTTTTTTTTTTTTAAACATATGTTTATTAACAGTGAAGCAACACATACAATCAGGCGGCAACAACGCCAGAGCATACAAGCAAATTGTACAAAATATGTAGTAACAACTGGCATAAATTCAAAACCGACCAGATACATTACATTACATTACATTACATTACATTACATTACGGATTTCTATTCCGCCTATACCTTGCAGTTCAAGGCGGATTACAAAAGATTTGACTGGACATTTCCAGTGATGATTACATTACAGAGGATTTTACTGGACATTTTCCAGTGAGGATACAAATTTTTTTTTTTTTTTTTTTTTTTTTCTTGGGGATCTTATGGGTTGGATAGAGAACTGACAGTGCCTAGCAGTGTGATATTAGCAAATGGAACACAGTTAGATTAGGCAAGATTACAATCTTTTTATGGTCTGTTTACTTGAAGGGTGATTAGGTGTGATACTTGGGGGAGGATTGTCTGATGGTAGATGAGTTCTGTCGAGGTAGGTGAATTATCTGGAGGTAGGTGAACTTAGCTGGAGGTAGGTGAAGTGGTTTAAGGTTTTTGGATGAATTTTTTAAAAAGCAGGGTTTTGATTTCTTTACGGAATGTTTTGAAGTCGTCCGATGTTGTCAGCAGGTTGGAGATGGAATGGTTGAGTTTTGCTGCTTGTGTTGCCAGAAGGTTGTCAAACATTTTCTTGCGTTGTGTGCCTTTGAGTGGAGGGAAGGCAAAAGGATTTGGGGTTCTTCTTTGTCTTGTGGTGGAGATCTGGTTTAAGCGGTTGTTTAGGTAGGATGGGGAAGAGCCTTGTATTGCTTTGAATAATAGGCAGAGGAATTTGAATTGAATTCGTGCTTGTATGGGTAGCCAGTGGGAGTCTAAGAAGGCGGTTGTTATGTGATCATATTTTCTAAGTGAGTAGATCAGTCTGAGGGCGGTGTTTTGTATGGTCTGGAGTTGCTTTATCATAATGGCTGGACAAGGAAGATATAGGGAGTTGCAATAGTCCAGCAGACCTAAGACTAGGGATTGTACGACTAGTCTGAATTGTGTTTGGTTGAAGAATTTTCTGATTTTGCGTAGGTTTCTCATGGTTAGGAAAGCTTTCTGGGTCGTCTTGTTGATTTGGGACTGCATTGTGCAACATCTGTCTATGGTGACTCCTAGTAGTTTTAGTTCGGGTTGTATTGGGTATTTGGTATTTTTGATTATCAGTTCTGTGATGGTAGGAGATTTGGCTTTTTCGAGCAGGAGGAATTTTGTTTTTTCTGAGTTTAGTTTTAGTTTATGATCCATCATCCATTTTTCTACTGTATCTAGGGTTGTTTCCAGCTTTGCGGTGGTGGTGGTCTCTGAAGGGTCGAAGGGAAGGAGTATGGTGATGTCGTCTGCGTAGCTAAAGGATGTGACGTTTAGGTTATCTAAGGTGGCTCCTAGGGAGGAGATAAAGAGGTTGAAGAGTGTAGGTGAGAGAGGTGATCCTTGTGGAACTCCGCAGGGATTTGCCCATGGCTCTGATTTGATATCATTGTATTTTACCCTATAGGTTCTTGATTTGAGGAACCCTTGAAACCAATTGTAAACTTTGCCAGAGATCCCTATGGCGTCGAGTATCTGTAGTAATATGGTGTGGTCAACTAGGTCAAATGCAGCAGAGAGGTCAAGTTGTATTAGTATCATCTTTTTTCCTTTACTGATGTGTTGCCGGGCTGTATCTAGAAGAGAGACAAGTAGTGTTTCTGTACTATGGTTGGTTCGAAATCCTGATTGTGAGGGGTGGAGTAGGTTATGTTTTTCCAGGTAGATTGTGAGGTATTGTGTGACTAGGCCTTCTATTATTTTGACGTATATTGGAATTGAAGCGATAGGTCTGTAGTTGGAGGGGCTATCTATTGGGCCTTTGTGATCTTTCATGATTGGGGTGATTAAGATCTCTCCTAAGTCCTGTGGGAATTGGCCTTCTGTTAGTGTGGTTTGAATCCATAACATAAAGTTGGTTTTGAATGTGGTGGAGGCGTTTGATAACAGGTAGGTGGGGCAATTATTTAGTTCGCTGGAGGCATGGCTGTATTTGTTGTAGAGTCGGTTCATATCCGACCAAAGTAGGATTGGGAAGTTGGACCAGCTTCTGTCTGCTACGATGGCTTCGCCTGTTATTGGGTTTGTTGTTATCTTTTCGAGATGGGTGGGTGTATCGATGAATGCGGTTCTGATATTAGTGATTTTGTTTTTGAAGTAGTCTGCTAGGTGGATGGCTGTCGGTGGGTGGATACCTTGAGTGGCAAGATAAGGTTTAGTATCAGTGAGGTTCTTTACTAGGTTGAATAGCTTTTTTGTGTCTGGGATTTTTGTGCCTATCATTTTGGAGTAGTAGGCTTTCCGTTTTTCCTTGAGTTTGGTTTTATATTGGTTAATTTGATTTCTCCATGCAGTTTTAGTGTGTTTTAAGCTCTTATTTTTTTTCCAGTCTCTCTCTAGTTGTCTGCAGAGCTTTTTTGATTGGAGGAGTTCGGAGTCGAACCATTTATCAGAAGGTCTACATATTTTAAATTTTAATTTTTCTGGGGCTAGTTCATTCAGGATGGTTTCGCTTATGGTTCGCCATTGGGATATGAATTCGTTGGGGGCTGTGTTGGTGATGGAGTGGTCTGCTTTGTCCCAGAATGTGGGGGGTTCAATTTTTTGGCGTGTTTTGAAGGAGGTTTTTTTTGGCGGTTGTTTGTTGATGCTTTGAGGCCAGTTGATGTTAAAGGTGTATTCATAGTGGTCTGACCAGAGTGAGGGGTGCCAGGCCCCATTTGAGATATGGATTTCGGGTTTGTGGGGTTGTTGGGTCATGTAAGCAGCGACATCTAGTTGGTGGCCTTTTTCGTGTGTGGGTTGGGGGTCGAGGATCTGGTAGTTCAGTGCTTTGAGGTATGAGAGTAAATTTATTACTTGTTTAGAGGTGTGATCTTCAAGATGGAGGTTTATATCTCCTAGGATTAGATTATGAGGTGAGGTTAGGGAGTTCTGGTAAATAAATTCTTCGATATCTTGTTTGTTGTCATTCCATTTTCCTGGTGTTGAGTAACAGAGGATGCATGTTAGTGTTCCTGTGAGAGAATCATCGGATAGTTGACAGGCTAGGAGATCTAGGTGAGGGGTGGTGTGTTTGTCTAGGGTCTTTATATTGATGTTATTTTTGAGTATGATGGCTAGACCTCCACCACGTTTTTTTTTCCTGCAGATCAGTTCTATTTTGTAACCTATAGGGCATAGTTCTGTGATGGTGGGATCGGATTCCGAGGTTAGCCAGGTTTCGGATAGGAATAAGCAGCTTAGTTGCTTTTTAACTATCCAGTCCTTAATGAGGTCTGCTTTTGTGCTTATTGATCTGATGTTCATGTATGCGCAGGATAATGAGATGTTGAGAGTTTGGGGAGTGGGTGAGCGGTTTGGGTGGAGGAGATTTTCTTTGGTTTGTGGATGATGGTTGTGGTATTCTGGCTTTGGTTTTGGAGGTGGTCTTTTTCCCCAGCTGGTTGGTATGCTGATGTGGTTGAGTGAGGAGCAATCTATCAGGTTTCTGGGTGAATGGAGTTTTCTGGTAGGTAGTGGGAACCTTTGGGATTCTGTTAAGGTTGGGATAGAGGATGTGTGATAACCTTCTGTTTTTCTGTTGGTTAGGAGTAGGAAGAGTAGTAGATGTAGGAGTGCGTTTGTTGAAAATTTGGGAGGCATGGTGATGTTTGTGTAGGGTGCAGGAGGTTCTGCTGTTTGGTAATTGGTGTGATGTGCAGGTTGGGAGGTGTGGGAATGTTAGGGGAGGAGGAGGCGTTTTTATTTTATTTTTTCCCTTTTGTTCTGTAGCGTCTGTGACCTTCAGTGGTGAGTTCAGAGATGGGTGAGTTTTCTTCCCACTGTTGTGAGAAGTGGAGCTCTTCTTTGAATTGTGAGGGTCCCTACTGGTTCGGGGGAATACTATCAAAGTTAAGTAGGAATGGGAAGAACAAACGAGGAGTGTCAGCTATAGCAGTTTGTCTGTGCTTGTCAGGATTTAGGGGATAGACAGTACTAGTAACTTATCAGACTATAAGGAGGACGTATAGATTGTTTTGGGGCTAAACAGTAACTATCAACTTATCCGTCTGTATAGGTTCTTATGGAGATAAACAGTACTAACAACTTATCAGTTTGTATAGGTTCTTATGGAGATAAACAGTACTAACAACTTATCAGTCTGTATAGGTTCTTATGGAGATAAACAGTACTAACACTTATCAGTTTGTATGGTTCTTATGGAATAAACAGTACTAACAACTTATCAGTTTGTATAGGTTCTTATGGAGATAAACAGTACTAACACTTATCAGTTTGTATAGGTTCTTATGGAGATAAACAGTACTAACAACTTATCAGTTTGTATAGGTTCTTATGGAGATAAACAGTACTAACAACTTATCAGTCTGTATAGGTTCTTATGGAGATAAACAGTACTAACAACTTATCAGTCTGTATAGGTTCTTATGGAGATAAACAGTACTAACAAATTATCATGTTATACAGGTTATTTTGAGGATTTCAAGGGATGTCGCTTCAACAAGTGTCGCTTCACAAAGGCGCGCCGTTGGCGCTGCTCGCTTTGTAAGAGTAGGCCCTCGCTGGATTCGGGGGGGGGGGGGCGGAAACGGCTCAACGCCCCTGCAGGATCGGGCTCCTGCCTCGATTCCTGCCTGCCCGCTGGATCGGTGGTTTTAAATGCAGCTTCCACGCTGCTCGCTTTGTAAGAGTAGGCCCCCGCTGGATTCGGGGGGGGGGGGGGGGCGGAAACGGCTCAACGCCCCTGCAGGATCGGGCTCCTGCCTCGATTCCTGCCTGCCCGCTGGATCGGTGGTTTTAAATGCAGCTTCCACGCTGCTCGCTTTGTAAGAGTAGGCCCCCGCTGGATTCGGGGGGGGGGGGCGGAAACGGCTCAACGCCCCTGCAGGATCGGGCTCCTGCCTCGATTCCTGCCTGCCCGCTGGATCGGTGGAAATCTAAAGTAATCCATGAACAAGAAACACAAGGAAAATCCCCACCTAATGGCAGTGCAAACTCCATCTATTTTTTGCATACCCCCAAAAACAACAAAGTATACAATCCCCAAGCCCAACTCAAAAAGCCATGTACACCAAGCACACACATAGCAGTAACAGGCACACCCCCATACACACGCACCCCCCCCCCAAGGAAACAAGCAAACATCCCCCCTCCCCCCCTCCTAGATAGAAGAGTTGTCAGAAATGAAAGAAAAAGGGAAGGCCCACATAAGAAAAGTATAAAGAGAAAGAGAAGAGCACCCATGGAAGCAGAGAACTCCCGAGAACCCCTAAAAGAGGATCTTCGCCTCGGTACTAGAGATCCAAGACTGTCTATCACGAAGGCACCGGCTCCTGAGCAGAGATCGAGCGCAACGAGCTCTCACATAAAGCCATAATATCTTTTATCATTGTTGGAAGAGCCCACATACCATTGTCGTTCAAAAGTGGCCATGTCCCGCAATTTGGCACGCCACAGCGCAAGGGGAGGAGGGACCTCAGATATCCAGCTGGAAAGAATTACTTTCTTAACCACTAGGAAGACATTATAAAGGAAGAGCCGCTGAGGGGCAGACAAACCCTGTGCCATAAGCAGCTCCTGCATCCCCAATAGTAAGTCCCATTCCACCGACCGCTGAAGGACAGCCTCCATCATGGGCAGCACCTCCCTCCAGAGGATAATTTTCGAGCAGTCCAAAAAAGAGTGGAGGTACGTACCCGGCTGGCATTTGCATTTAATACAAGAGGCATCATCTCAGAGTCCCAAACTGGCTCCCCGCTGTCGAGTTAAGTAATATCGGTGCAGAAGTTTATATTGAGTGTCTTGGTACTCAACAGATTTAGTGAAAGCATAAAGGGTGATAAAACACTCCCGAAACTGATGCTCATCAATGGATACACCCAGATCGCCCTGCCAGACCCCTCTCACTCTAGAAATCCCATCGGTGGGACTCGAGAGCTTCAAAAGTTTATACCAGTGTGAAAGCTTATTCATAGAATCCGGGGTGGAAAGAAATTGATTGTCAAGCCGTCCAAACGACCACGCTCCAGGACAGCGGGCGCGTTCTGTCTCCCAGTAATGGCGAACCTGAAAATAGGAAAACAAAAAGTGATTGGGGAAATCCCAGGTCTGCTGAACCTGTGAAAAAGAGGGAAAAGTCCGGGAATCCAACTCAAGCAACTGCGCCATGACCGTACAACCTCGAGAAGCCCAGCCCTGAAACACGGAAGTCCCCCAGCCCGGTAGAAAGTTAGAGTTACCCAAGAAACGAAGGAATGGAGACACCGCAGTGCTAAGCCCCTGTCGTCGACGCCACCAACGCCAGGCCTGCCGTAAAGGCCACAGAGATTGCAGCTGAACTCTATACCGGTGGGAGGGATCGGATTGAGAGTGAAGCAAATTCATGAACTGAAAAGGGTGAGACCAACCCTCCACCCATCCCGGCAGAGAGTATCGTTCACACCCTGAGTACCCTTCATGTATCCAACGCAGGAGCGCAGCTACATTATAGAGATGAATGTCAGGGACATTCAGCCCACCATCAGACTTATCTAACATTAGTTTCGCCATGCTAATGCGCGGAGCTCTGGAGCGCCAAATAAACTTAGAGATAATCGATTTAAATTTGAGTTCTTCCCTGCGACGCATCCAAATCAGTATAGTCTGCAAGGGGTATAACAGTTTCGGAAGCATGACCATTTTGACTAGCGCTATCCTGCCCATCAGACCCAACGGAAAATCCTTCCAACGCTGACACAACTTGCCTATCTCCTCCAGGGGCTGCAGAACATTTACCGCATAGAGGACGGAGGGCTTTGTGCTTAAGAAGACACCCAGATACCGCATAGGCGCCGCCTTGGGCGGAATAGCCAAGAGCGTGTGCCATGGCTCCGGTGGGCCCCCAGACAGCAGTAAGAGTTCCGACTTAGAGCAGTTAACTTGGAGTCCAGAAAGCAGCCCAAAAGACCTCACCACAGCAAGAGCCCGATCCAGATGAATGGGAGCCTGATCCAAGTACAATAGGATATCGTCCGCGAACAAGCTGATTTTACACTCATGGCCCCCCACTCTCACCCCCCGGATATGGTCACACCCTCTGATTTTGATGGCTAAAGGCTCCATGGCCAGCAAGAATAGTAAAGGGGACAGTGGGCAGCCCTGCCGGGTGCCCCGTTGAAGGCCAAAACGAGCTGTCAAACAACCATTGATTACTAAGTGAGCCTGCGATTCAACATACAGAGCCTTCACCCAAGCCAGAAAAGAATCCCGAAATCCATACTGCTCCAAAGTCCAAAAAAGATATTCTCAGGAGATGCTGTCAAACGCCTTTTCCATGTCCAATCCCGCGATAGCGGAATGGCCCCCCTTCCCCACATGAATCCGAAGGGCTCCCAACACTTTCATCAAATTCATGGAAGCATAACGGCCCGGGACAAAACCCACCTGGTCATGGTGAATAAGATCAGGCAAAACGGAATTCAGCCTATGTGCTAAGATAGCCGCCAACAGCTTAATGTCCTGCTCTAAGAGAGAGATGGGCCGATACGAACTCACCAGTGCATGGTCCTTGCCCGGTTTCGGCAGTAAGACCACATGAGCAAGGTTATTGGGAAACACGGCATCACCCGCAGACACTCCATTATACAGGGCGCACAATGGCGGAGCCACCAAATCCTGGAGAATTCTATAATATTCTGGACCTAACCCGTCAGGGCCCGGTGCCTTCGCCAAGGTAAGTGAGCGGATACCCCGCAAAAGTTCCTCCGTCGTAAGCGGAGCATTTAAGGCCTGTAGCTGCGAGGGCTCAAGACCCGGAAACCGGAGATCAGAGAAAAAGGAGAGCAAAGCCTCTCGATCCAAGGGACGTGTTGCATACAGCTTCGAGTAAAAGGAAACAAATTGTTCATCTATCTGCTGAGCTGTGGTGTACTCGGTACCCTGGGCATCCTTAATGGATGTAATAACTTGCTTCTTTTTAGGTGGGCGCACCAACGTAGCTAATAGTTTCCCAGCCTTGCTCCCCCAGCGATACAATTGATATCTGTGATAGTATAAAGAAGTCCGCATACGGTCATTAAGCAGTCCCTCTATCTGTTCCTTCAGAGACTGAAGTTCTCGTTTATCGGAGTCAGACATCGACAGAATATGGCGCTGCCTAAGAATATGCATTTCACTCGTAAGTTGCACTATCTTCCCATCCCTCTCTCTCCTCTTATGAGCCGTGTATGCTATGATGTGCCCTCTCATCACTGCTTTAGAGGCATACCAGTACGTACCAGTACCACACCGCAGGTTACTGAGCAAGATGAGTTCTATAGGATTAGGTGACACATTGACGAAATGGGTTGGGAGCTGGCTTGGAGGTAGGCTCCAAAGGGTGGTGGTGAACGGCACCCCCTCCGAAATGACGGAGGTGATTAGTGGAGTACCACAGGGCTCAGTCTTGGGCCCAATCCTATTCAGCATCTTTATAAGAGACTTGGCAGAAGGGCTTCGAGGTAAAATAACATTATTCGCCGATGACGCCAAACTGAGTAATGTAGTGGGCAAATGCACAACAGACGAAGATTCAGTGCCCGACAACATGATGCACGACCTACTCCTACTGGAGCGATGGTCTAGGACATGGCAACTCAACTTCAATGCCAAAAAATGCAAAGTTATGCATCTGGGCAGCCAGAATCCATGCAAGTCTTATACCCTTAATGGCGAAATCCTAGCAAAAACGGTAGCAGAACGAGACTTGGGGGTAATCGTCAGTGAGGACATGAAGTCTGCCAATCAAGTGGAGCAGGCTTCGTCCAAGGCAAGACAAATCATGGGCTGCATACGAAGGGGTTTCGTCAGTCGTAAGGCGGAAGTCATTATGCCATTGTATAGATCCATGGTGAGGCCCCACCTGGAATACTGTGTGCAATTCTGGAGGCCGCATTATCGCAAGGATGTGCTGAGACTGGAGTCGGTGCAAAGAATGGTCACCCGGATGGTCTCGGGACTCAAGGATCTACCATATGAAAAACGGCTTGACAAATTACAGCTATACTCGCTCGAGGAGCGCAGAGAGAGGGGGGACATGATCGAGACGTTCAAGTATCTTACGGGCCGCATCGAGGCGGAGGAAGATATCTTCTTTTTCAAGGGTCCCACGACAACAAGAGGGCATCCGTTGAAAATCAGGGGCGGGAAACTACGAGGTGACACCAGGAAATTATTTTTCACTGAAAGAGTGGTTGATCGCTGGAATAGTCTTCCACTACAGGTGATTGAGGCCAGCAGCGTGCCTGATTTTAAGGCCAAATGGGATCGGCACATGGGATCTATTCACAGGGCAAAGGTAGGGGAGGGACATTAAGGTGGGCAGACTAGATGGGCCGTGGGCCCTTATCTGCCGTCTATTTCTTTGTTTCTATGTTACTGGGACCCACATCGTCGGTCTGATTAGTCAGTTGATAGTCCACCCAGCGCGCTCTAAGATATTCCCGAAACGCCTTGTCCATATACAATTGGGGAGACAGCTTCCAAGACTTACCCCTAACCTGAGAAGAAAAAGAAAGGGTCACCACCACAGGAGCATGATCCGAAACGGTGCACTTCAAGATATCTGCTCGGAGAACCGCAGTAAACAACCGGCGATCTAGAAGAAGGTAATCTAGTCGAGGATACGTGGTATGAGCATGAGAGAAGAAAGTAAAGTCCCTATCATAGGGATGTAAGGTGCGCCATATATACACTAAGTCTAAGTGGCTAAGCAGAAAATTAACCCCCCTTGCAGCATGATCACGAGGCGTCATTCTAGGTGGCTTACAATCGAAACTCGGATCAGCAGTGATATTAAAGTCTCCGCCCAAGATAAGGTGATATTCGGTGTATTCCGACAATCTAGAGAGGAGTGTAGAGAAAAAGCTGTGGGTGTATACATTCGGAGCATATATATTGCAGAGCATCAGTCTCTTACCCCAAAGCTCCCCCAAGACTTAAACAAATCTCCCCTCACGATCTTGAACCATCTTGTGAAACTGAAAAGGTAAATGTTTGTGAAGAAGGACCGCGATCCCTCGCCGCCGACCTCCAATGGAAGAGGAGTACACCTCGCCCACCCAGCTTCTGCGTAATTTCGAGTGTTCCAACTGAGACATATGAGTCTCCTGGAGAAAAGCTATGTCAGCACTCAATTTGCGTAAGGAAGCCAGTACCCTCGATCTCTTAATGGGTGACCGAAGGCCATCAACGTTAAGGGTGACCACCTTTAAATCAGCCATTGTCAAAAGGCCAACCCTCAGTGAAATAACCAGTAGGGAAATTCAACCACCCCATCTGGACCTCCCAGCTAGGTCCCTGGGTGGAAAAAAGAAAAGTACCTCTCCCCCATCTAGGACCAATCACACCATACAACCACACCCACTCCAACATCCACACTCCCCATGCATACCCAAACAGACAACCCCAAAAAGCCCCCCACACATTCCCCCTCCCCACCCCCGACCATCCTCAGCAGTAGCTCCCTTCCCCAGCCCCGCACCTCTCATAGACACACCTCCCACCCCGCCCGCTAGGGAGCCCCCCACCTCCCCTCCACAACCTAGCAATCAAGTGAAAAAATAACTCAGCAACAGGAACATTGTGCCCCACCAATCAAGAGTACAGAAATAAGCAAAACAGAATCCCATGAGTTCAACAGAGTCAGAAAGAGCTCTGCAGGGCCCGGGGATAGGGCATAAAAGAAATAAGAAAATAGTCCAAATGAGTCCCCAATATGGACAGACCAGAGGCTAGGATTAGTTAGTCCCCCCCCCCCCGCAGACCCCCACCTAGGAGGCTGTTGCAGCAGGGCACATCAGATGGGTATGCTCCATCCTGGATTCTCAATGTCAGGCCCGTAACACCCTCCGGAGAACACCCGGCACATTGTCAGAGTTAATATGGAATGCCACAGGGCCTTCAAGAGCTGACCTAGACCCCGTGCCCAGCCACACCCGGATAGAGCCGTCGGACTCAGAGTGTATCCACAAAGCGGCAGGCCTCATCCGCATTCTGCAAGGTAAAGGACTTGCCATCCCTCCAGACTCGCAGCTTAGCAGGAAAAGCAAGGGCGAACTGGATGCCTTTGGAATGCAGCACAGAACAGAAGGGAGACATCAACTTGCGCTGCGCTGCCACCCGAATAGAATAGTCATTGAAGAGAAGAATCTTCACTCCCTTATACTCCAGGGAGCCAGCCTTACGATATGCCCGCAGAATGGACTCCTTCTCACGCCAGTTGAGGTATCTAGCAATGGCGGTTCGCGGTCTCCGGTTTTCAGATTGCTGCATGGAACCAATCCTATGGGCCCGCTCACAGGCAAAAGATATACCATTCTCCTGCAGCTGCAACTGCTCCGGGAGCCAGGAGGAGAATGTGTGATACAGCTCCGCATCTTTAACAGCCTCCGGAAGCCCCACCAGCCTGAGATTATTCCGACGGCTCCTGTTCTCCTGCTCGTCCATCTGAGCTTTCAGGGCCTCCGTCTCCTTTTGCAGCGTGAGCACTCGAGCGTCCAGGCCGCTGCACACATCCTCCTGTCTAGAAATCCGTTGCTCCATGTCGGCAATCCGTCGCACATGAGAATCAAATTTCTCATGCATTTCCTCCACGCCCGACTGGAGTTTGTTGAGGCGATCCGCCAACGCAGCCAACACCGACCGTGTAATCTCCTGTACCCAGTCCCCTGCGGGGACAGTGAAAGTCGCGATCTCCGACGCCATCTTGGTCGGGGTCAAAGCCGGCCTGTCTTTAGCTGCTCGTGCCGGTTTTACAGGCATGCCACGCAGCGGGACCCGAAGGAGACACTTCAATCGCCGCAGAACTGTGTGCTCACCCGCACTAGGAATCCCAGCTGTTCGCCAGGGGGGGAAAAGCAAGACGTAAAAGCCGATATCACAGGGGATCTGAGGGAGCTCCACCAGCACGCGTCCGCTCAGGCAGGCTGCATCACGTGACCCCCCTGAAAAGTCTTTTCAATCTATTCTCTGCCAGAAGCCCAAGCCTGCTATTACATGTCCGTCTCGCCCGCCTATGATCTATCAGCGGCGCTACCCGTCGAAGCAGGCACCCACCATCCATCAACCTGTGAAGAGGCAGCACCAGCAGAAGCCCCAACAAAAGTCTTAGCCTTCTCCTGTCCCCAAGGCTCCTCGGCCTTTTTGACTGTCTCGTAGGGAGCATAACTTCCATCGTTCTGCCCTCCCCGATTTTTCCTATCGGAGGTCGTCTCCATCATTTTTATCATCGATGGATGACTATTACCACCGACCTCTGGGTCCTTTCCATCGTAAGAGAGGGATACTCTTCAGTTCCATCAAGTTCTTCCGGAACATCCTCCAAGAGAGTATCCTTCCAACTTAACCCAGACCGCCCTTCTTCTTCAGGAAGCTCAGGCTTTGCTCCAGCTTCGTGCCGTCGAGCCGGTCCCTGTGGACCAACAGAACAAGGGTTTTTACTCCCGGTACTTCCTTGTTCCGAAGAAGACGGGTGACCTGCGTCCTATTTTGGACCTCAGGGTGCTC
Organism: Geotrypetes seraphini; assembly: GCF_902459505.1. Classification (NCBI taxonomy): domain Eukaryota; kingdom Metazoa; phylum Chordata; class Amphibia; order Gymnophiona; family Dermophiidae; genus Geotrypetes; species Geotrypetes seraphini. The sequence goes on along the minus strand of NC_047085.1, from coordinate 279,220,510 downwards.
AACAAGTTTCTGGTCAGGGAGAGGTTTCGCATGTTGACCCTGGCTTCTCTCTATCCCCTCCTCGAGCAGAACGACTGGTTATGCTCTCTGGATCTCAAGGAGGCCTACACTCATATTCCCATCCATCCGGCCTTCCGTCAATACCTCAGATTTCGGGTGGGACATCATCATCTTCAATACAGAGTGCTCCCTTTCGGCCTGGCTTCATCGCCCAGAATCTTCACCAAGTGCCTGGTGGTGGTGGCCGCTACACTCAGGTATTTCCCTACCTCGACAACTGGCTCATCAAGGATTCCACGTCTCAGGGTGTCGTCCAGGCGACACAGAGGACGATCTGGTTCCTGCAGAGTCTGGGATTCGAGATCAACTTTCCCAAATCCCATCTGCAACCTTCCCAGACTCTTCCCTTCATCGGCGCTGTTCTGGATACTATTCAACTCAGAGCGTTCCTCCCTCCTCAACGCCTGTCGGCTCTTCTTCAGCTTTGTCACTCAGTCTCCTCTTGCCCGTCCATCTCAGCGAGACACATGATGGTTCTTCTGTGCCACATGGCCTCTACAGTACACGTGACTCCTTTTACCAGACTTCACCTGCGGATTCCTCAGTGGACCCTGGCTTCTCAGTTTAACGCAGACCTCCGACCCTCTGACTCGACACATTCAGGTCACTCCTGCTCTACTACAGTCTCTTCGCTGTTGGATGCTCTCTTCCAATCTCTCCAGAGGTTTGCTGTTTCACATGCCTCCCCATCAGAAGGTCCTCATGACCGACTCCTCGAACTATGCTTGGGGGGCTCATCTGGACGGTCTCCGCACCAAGGGCTATTGGACGAGTGCGGATCGTCTGTGCCACATCAATCTCCTGGAACTCAGGGCGATTTTCAATGCTCTCACTGCTTTTCAGCATCTGCTTCACGACATGGTGGTCCTCATTCGCACGGACAATCAGGTCGCCATGTATTATGTCAAGCAGGGAGGCACGGGATCAGCCTCCCTCTCAGGAAGCTCTGAAAGTTTGGGATTGGGCAATTCGCCACAATGCCTTCCACAAAGCTGTCTACATTCAGGGGGCGGACAATGCCTTGGCGGACAACTTGAGTCATCTTCTACAGCCTCATGAATGGACTCTCCATTCCCCGCCCCTTCATCATCTCTTCTCTCTGTGGGGAACGCCTCAGATAGACCTCTTTGCAACCCCCCACAACTTCAAACTGCCTCGGTTCTGCTCCAGGATCTACACTCCTCATCGTCTCGATGCAGATGCTTTTCTTCTGACTGGGGGAATCTCTTTCTGTATGCATTTCATCTCATTCAAAAGACTCTGTTCAAGCTCAAGTCCAACCGGGCCACCATGATTCTGATTGCTCCTCGGTGGCCCAGGCAACCATGGTACTCCCTTCTTCTGCAACTCAGCAGCAGGGAGCCCTTCCTTCTGCCAGTGTTTCCATCTCTGTTACGCAACATCAGGGATCTCTGCTTCATCCCAAACTGCAGTCGCTACACCTGACAGCTTGGTTCCTCTCAACGTAACTCCCCTTCAGTTTTCACAAGCTGTGCGGGATGTTTTGGAAGCTTCAAGGAAGCCTGCTACTAGACAATGCTATTCCCAGAAATGGACTAGATTCTCTACTTGGTGTTTTTCTCATCACAAGGAGCCTCAACATGCCTCCTTGTCCTCTGTTTTGGACTATCTTTTGCACCTGTCTCAAATCTGGCCTCAAGTCTACATTGATACGAGTCCATCTTAGTGCAATTGCTGCTTTCCATCAGCCTCTTCAAGGGAAACCTCTTTCTGCACATCCTGTGGTTTCCAGATTCATGAAAGGACTTTTCCATGTCAATCCTCCCCTCAAACTGCCTCCAGTGGTTTGGGACCTCAATGTTGTTCTTTCTCAGCTTATGAAGCCTCCATTTGAACCTCTTAACAGGGCTCCTCTGAAGTATCTCACTTGGAAAGTGGTGTTTCTCATTGGCCTCACATCTGCTCGTCGAGTTAGTGAACTTCAAGCATTGGTTGCGGATCCACCTTTCACAGTGTTCCACCATGACAAGGTGGTCCTTCGCACTCATCCAAAATTCCTTCCCAAAGTGGTCTCGGAATTTCATCTGAATCAATCCATTGTTCTTCCTGTATTTTTTCCAAAGTTTCATTCTCATCCTGGAGAGAATGAAACACTGGACTGTAAACGTGCTTTGGCTTTCTACCTGGAGGGCACCAAGCCACACAGAACTGCTCCTCAGCTTTTCGTCTCCTTCGATCCGAACAAGTTGGGATGCCCTATCTCTAAGCGTACCATCTCCAACTGGATGGCGGCTTGTATCTCTTTCTGCTATGCCCAGGCTGGATTACCCCTTCACAGTAAAGTCACAGCCCATAAGGTGAGAGCAATGGCAGCCTCTGTAGCCTTCTTCAGATCGACACCGATTGAGGAGATTTGTAAGGCTGCCACTTGGTCCTCGATTCACACCTTCACTTCTCATTATTGTCTGGATACTTTCTCCAGACGGGATGGACAGTTTGGCCAAACAGTATTACAAAATTTATTCTCCTAAGTTGCCAACTCTCCCACCATCCCATTGTGATTAGCTTGGAGGTCACCCACTAGTGAGAATACCTGCCTGCTTGTCCTGGGTTAAAGCAATGTTACTTACCGTAACAGTTGTTATCCAGAGACAGCAGGCAGCTATTCTCACGTCCCACCCACCTCCCCCGGGTTGGCTTCTCTGCTAGCTATCTGAACTGAGGAGACGCGCCCAGTGCATCGGGCAGGAAGGCACTCGCGCATGCGCGGTGTGGGCAACTCAAAACTTCTAAAGTTTCTACAAGCAAGTATGCTTGTGAGATGTCCGCGTCGGGGCTCCGTTGGATGACGTCACCCACTAGTGAGAATAGCTGCCTGCTATCCCTGGATAACAACTGTTACGATAAGTAATATTGCTATATTGCTCTACCCAACTACTTTAAAAGTCTATCATGGTGGCTGTTGACATTAATTAGACACAGCGGCTCAGGATTTCATCTGTGCTTTAGAGCCCATTTCTACATCCCAGGAAAGATAATCCTTCTAATCTTTCATCTTATATACCGCATCTTTCCTGTATCATTACAGGGCTCAAAGTGGTTCACAGTAAGACTTGAAGAATTAAATAAAACTGATACAATAGATGAAAAAAAAATAACTACATAACAGTTCTTCCAGTGCTGTAAGACCAATCCCAGGAGCTCGGGGTTGATCCCATCTTTCTCCTTCTGTAGAACAAAGGTTTGAATGCAGGCTGTCTTCTCACCTCCACCTGTCCCTGAGCGTTTCCATTGATCTTCAGGGATGAGGATGCAGTCAGGCTGCCTGATGATCAGCATCAAAGATGCATTCCCAGCATGAGGCAGTGATTCTCTGATTCCAGCTGCTGTTAGAGAGCTAAGACAGGCTGCAGCACAAGTCGTAGTGAGTAAAGGCTGTCACAGCCTGTGAGGTGAATCAGGAGAGGTTTGAAAATCAAAGTTTTGAGGGTCTCTTCAATGTCACCCTGTTTCCCATCTGAAAAATCCTAAAATCACTGTTTTTGTACTTTGGTTAATGTGAAAGAAATCTCAATTTTGGTATGAATTTCTTAGCAGTGGCCATCTTGGATTTTTACCGATCTTTTTTTCTAAATCTCCCTGCTTCTCCAAAACTGCAGTTTTTTGCTTCAAAACTTGTTGGGATGGGGTCCTTAGGCTCTCCTAATGTGAATTCTAGCAAGGATACCGCAAATGTAGCACTTCAAGAGCATCCCTACACTAGAGAGTTGCGCGAGGACAGAAATCCCACCCGTTCCCGCTAAAGTCCCACCCGTCCCCATGAGGAATCCCCACCTGTCCCCGTGAGGAATCCCTCCGTCCCTACCCGTCCCCGTGAGGAATCCCCTCCGTCCCCGCCCGTCCCTATAAACTTCAAAAATAGTTATTTTATTTAATTATGCTACTGAATTAAAGGCTCTGGTAGAAACCCATTTACAAATAAGCAAAAAGACTTTATTAATTTGAAAATATTAATTGGGAAGAATACATACTTTGTAAACGGGTTTCTACCAGAGCCTCTAATGTTTATAAATTTTTATCAACACAACTAATATACAATCAAGGCGCTCCAGCGCCTTGATTGTACAACTCGACCTGAGCAGCGCATTCGATCTGGTCGACCACAACATTCTCCTTGACTGCCTCTCCTACATAGGCATCTCGGGCCAGGTCCTTAACTGGTTCCACGGGTTCTTACGGAACAGATCATACAGGGTATTCAAAAACGACGCCTTCTCATATAGCTGGGAGAACTCCTGTGGCGTGCCACAGGGCTCCCCCCTATCTCCCACCCTGTTCAACGTCTACCTCGCCTCCCTAGGAAACCTTCTGCAAAACCTCAAGCTCAAATTTTTTATCTACGCAGATGACATCACTATAATCATCCCGCTAACCAGTTTTACATCAGAGCTCCTTACCTTCCTTTCAAGCATACTCAATCAGATAGAACACTGGATGTTATCATACAGACTAAAACTAAACCCGGATAAAACAAAATTCTTCCTAGCAACCCCCAAAGATAAAATCAAAGACACCACAATTCAAGTAAAAGGATCCGTTTTCCCCCTTGAACACAACCTAAAAATACTCGGCGTCACACTAGACAAACATCTATCCCTCGACAAACACATGGACAATACCGTCAGAAAAAGTATCTCGGTGCTTTGGAAACTCCGCACCATAAAAAAATACTTTGACGAAACTTCATTCCGCCTGCTAGTACAATCCTCCATCCTCAGCATATTGGACTACTGCAATATCATTTACTTAAGCTCCACAAAAAAAAACCATCAGGAGACTCAAAATGATCCAGAACACTGCTGTCCGCCTCATATTCGGCCTGAAAAAATGGGAACACATCACCCCTTTCTACCACAAACTCCATTGGCTGCCATTAGAATCCAGAGTCCTATTCAAATTCGCCTGCTTCTGCTATAAAACAGTATTTGGTTTATCCCCAAGCTACATCATCCCTCACTTCGCCCTAAATCACAGCATCAAGGACTCCCGCAGAATCCAACTATTCGCCTACCCCTCCCTTAAACTCTGCCACTCTAAAAGATTCCTCGACAAAACCCTCGCCTTCCAAGCCACTAAGCTAAACCCATGGTTATCCCAAATGGCCCTCAAGGCCCCCAACTACCTCGGCTTTAGAAAACTACTCAAAACCCGCCTCTTCCAAGACCAGGATCCCAACGCCCCTTCTATCTAACACCCACTCTCCCCTCTACATCCTTCCCTCACCCCCCCCCCCTGGCAACTTTGATCAATTTGTTATTGAACCGCTCATAACCCCGCTCAACTGCTGTAAACCACTTGTAACCTTGTTTAATTGATGTGAACCGCCTAGAACTCTTCCGGGTATGGCGGGATACAAAAATAAAGTTATTATTATTATTATTACTTTATCCTGAAGCAAAAAAAAAAAGAAATAGAATTCTTTTCCTACCTTTGTTGCCTGGTTTCTGCTTTCCTCATGTTCTCATTCAATTCCTTCCATCCACTGTCTCTCTTCCTTCTGCATCTTCCATTTGCTCAGTTACTGTGCCTCTCCCTTTCTTCCCCCTTCCAAATTGGTCTGGCACCCATCTTCTTCTCTCCGCTCCCCCCATAGAATGGCATCTGTCTTCTTCCCTGCCAGCGTCTTCTCCCTACTCTCTCTTCCCTATTTCCTTTCAGCGTCCTTCTCCCCCCCATCTTCCCCATGTCCTGTCAGCGTCCTTCTCCCCATCTGTCTTCCACATGTGCTTTCAGTGTCCTTCTCCCCCCTCTATCTTCCCCATGACCTTTCAGCGTCCTTCTCCACCACCCCACCCCCACCCCCGTCTTCCCCATGTCCTTTCAGCATCCTTCTCCACCCCTTTGTCTTCCCCATGTGCTTTCAGCATCCTTCTCCCCCCTCTGTCTTCCACAAGTGCTTTCAGAGTCCTTCCCCCCCCCGCCCTTCCCATGGTCTTTCAGCGTCCTTCTCCACCCCTTTGTCTTCCCCATGTGCTTTCAGCATCCTTCTCCCTCTGTCTTCAAGTGCTTTCAGAGTCCTTCCCCCCCCCCGCCCGTCTTCCCCATGGCCTTTCAGCGTCCTTCTCCACCCCTTTGTCTTCAGTGCTTTCAGCGTCCTTCTCCCCCCTCCTCTACCGCCCCGGGTGCAGCACAGCAGGCCAGGTCCCCTTACTTTTGTGGCACTTCCCCGACCGACCGACTGACAACAGCCCCGGTCCGACAAACCTCCCTGCCCTCAACCGCGAATCTAAATTACCTTCTTACAGCTGCTGTAAGAAGGTAATTTAGATTTGCGGCTACAGGGCAGGGAGGATTGTCGGACCGGGGCTGTTGTCGATCGGTCGGGGAAGTGCTACAAAAGTAAGGGGACCTGGCCCCTTACAGCGCTGACGTCGGGAAGACTTCCGTTCGGGTCTGTGCTGCAAGCAGAGCAGATAGGGAGAAGAAGAGCCGCGCGACTGAGTACATCCAGCCCCGCAGGAACCCCGTGACCCTCAGAGGCGTCCCCACGGGATCCCCGCTACCCTAGGGGGCGTCCCCACGGGATTCCCGCGACCTTAGGAGGCATCCCCACGGGATCCCCGTGACCCAAAGGGGGATCCCGCAGGATGCCCGTCGTCCCCGTTCCCGTGCAGCTCTCTACCCTACACCACATGGTGCAACCAGGAGATGCGGCAGTGCCAAGCTTAGCCTCTCCTGTGCTTAAGCAGGTGACAACACTCAGCTAGTCCAGTGGGGCAGCCTTCTTTATTTTCAGGGCTTGGCATGGCTGCTAATTCCGTACGCTTGGCTGCAGATCCTACACAACCTAAGAAACACAATGTTAAGTCATCTAAGGGTGACTCTATGCCCCAGGAGCCAGGGACTTTCTCAGAATATATGAAACATTTGTGGAATGAGTTTCAAAGTTGTTCTTTCCCTGTGCAGGGAAAAGGGTGAGTTTCCAGATCTGGTGAGAGGGCTTGGTGATTAGGTGTTTCAGGTTGTGCAGATTCTTCCTCTTTCTGGAGCCTTACTTTGTACATTACAAAATGATAATAAGGTGCAGGGTCTATACATAGACAACCATGAACTTAAGACCTTGTTGCTGATACTTGCCAATCCTGCGTCGTCTTTAAAGATGGCACTTGAGTTGATAGAGGGCTATGGCCTCTACTATCCCAACAATCCAGTCTCAACGGGAAGAGAATTTCTCATGCTAATGGGCCCCCAGGGCTCTTTAATTGTTTGGAGGTGCAAATTTGCGTAAACTGTATATCAATGTGAAACTGCTATTTCAATCTGCAAGCAATAAGTTAAAGTCCTGGTCTGCCTACTTGCTATCCTTAATGGGAAGAGTTCATTTATTTAATATGTTTAGTCCCTTGTTGGATATACATTTTTCAAATGTAATTGGTAAATTTTAAACCCAGAGATAAGAATATAAGAATTGCCACTGCAGGGTCAGACCATTGGTCCATCATGCCCAGCAGTCCGTGCACGCAGCGGCCCAATGGTCAAAGACCAGTGCCCTAACTGAGACTAGCCCTATCAGCGCATGTTCTTGTTCAGCTAGAACTTGTCTAACTTTGTCTTGAATCCCTGGAGGGTGTTTTCCCGTATGATAGACTCCGGAAGAGCGCTCCAGTTTTCTACCACTCTCTGGGTGAAGAAGAACTTACTTATGTTTGTACAGAATCTATCCCCTTTCAACTTTAGAGAGTGCCCTCTCATTCTCCCTACCCTTTAGAGAGTGCCCTACTCGTTATCCCCTTCAGTATCTTGAATGTTTCGATTATATCCCCTCTCAATCTCCTGTTCGAGGGAGAAGAGGCCCAGTTTCTCTAATCTTTCACTGTACGGCAGCTCCTCCAACTCCTTAACCATCTTGGTCGCTCTTCTCTGGACCCTTTTGAGTAATACCATGTCCTTCTTCATGTACGGCGACCAGTGCTGTACGCAGTACTCCAGGTGAGGGCGCACCATGGCCCGGTACAGCGGCATGATAAACTTCTCCAATCTGTTTGTGATCTCCTTTATCATTCTTAGCATTCTGTTCGCCGTTTTCGCTGCACATTGCACAGACAGCTTCATCAACTTGTCGATCAGAACTCCCAAGTCCATTTCCTGGGTGGTCTCTATAAGTACCGCCCCGGATGAATGTTGTCTTGCTCGAATATTACACAAATATGCTTGTTGCGGGTTTCCAGGTCTCACTTTTGTCTTGTCAGGTAGAATTGATGTTTTATCCGTCATGCTATGCCTTTCTTCAGGGTATGCTGCTAAATATGCAGTTTACCTTTATATAGTAGGTCCTCAAACCCAATTGGTTGGGGCTTGAAGTGAATGAGGCAGGAAAGTCTGTTGGTCACCAATTTGAATTTTGGTGGGAAAGGTGGTCTCTTTCCCATAGAATGGAAAAAATCTTTAGTGAGCTCCCCATGAAGCTACTAAATAAAGGACCTATTATAAACTATATAAAGACAAAGTGCAGATCTTGCAGCATATCCTGAAGAAAACATCAGTTCTACCTGACCGACGCAGCAAGACCTGGAAACTTGCAACAAACATGATGCCAGCTATGGAAACCCTGAGAGAACATTGCAGAAATATCTTTTGAAATGAAAGAGTGCGGACGATACAAAGTTATTCAGAGTAGTGAAGACGCAAGGGGATTGCGAAGATCTGCCACGTGACATAATCAGGCTTGAGGAATGGGCATCGACATGGCAGATGAGGTTCAACGTAGATAAATGTAAAGTGATACATGTCGGTAACAAAAATCTCACGCACGAATACAGAATGTCCAGGGCGTACTTGGAGAGACCTCCCAGGAAAGAGACTTGGGAGTTCTGATCGATAAGTCGATGAAGCCTTCCACACAATGTGCAGCGGCGGCAAAAACGGCGAATAGAATGCTAGGAATGATAAAGAAGGGGATCGTGAACAGATCGGATAAGGTTAGCATGCCACTGTACCGGGCCATGGTGCACCCTCACCTGGAGTACTGCATCCAGCACTGGTCACCATACATGAAGAAGGACACGGTACTACTCGAAAGGTCCAGAGAAGAGCGACCAAGATGATTAAAGGGTTGGAGGAGCTGCCGTACAGCATAAGAGTAGAGAAACTGGGCCTTTTCTCCCTCAAACAGAGGAAATTGAGAGGGGACATGATCGAAAACATTCAAGGTACTGAAAGGGATAGACAGTAGATAAGGACAGGTTGTTGACCGTCTCCAAGTTAGGAAGTAGAGAATGACATGGGGACCGTTTACCGCAGTAAATCCGCAGGATTGGAGACATATGCAACTGGTTTATCGCAGGAATAGGGACAAGACCTTTCACCGCCCAGCAGGAATGGGGACAAGACCTTTTACTCCTGTGGTAAAAAAAATTGCGCCCATGTCAGACTTGGCATCTTCTCCCCAGCTCCTCTTACGCCTATTTTACCTTTAAGAGCCAGCCATGCCATGATGAAGACAGAAGGAACCTAAAACCAAAGTATGAGACCAATGTGATTTGAAGAACAAAATTACCAGACAACAAAAAGAAAAAAAAATAAATTTATTTTATATTTTGTGATTAGAATATTTCAGATTTGAAATATGTATCATGCTAGAGCTGGTATTAGTCCAGGCTGTGCTTCTTTAGCTTCCAGCTGGCATAGGGCTCTCTCTCTGACCAGGGGTCAGTTGCCCTAGTTGCTCTCCCATAACACTATTCCTGCCATGTGTGACTGTGGTATTCTGTTAGCTTGATTTTTCTATGCAGTATTCTGTACTAATTTGGTTTGTTCAGTTTTCACAATAGTGAAGGGGATATTTGTGAAAGGCAGGGGAAACGGGTTTTTTTGATCCTTGCTCTGTATTATTTGTATTTATAAAATGACAATTGTACGGAATATTGTCTCTTTTTATACGTTAATAAAATAAGTTCAGTATAAAATCATAACTATTCGAGGCTTATGCGAATGAGATCTGACAGTTTGCAGGGCGGGGACAGGGACTGAGCTCGCGTGGACAGGGCAAGGACAGGGACTGAGCTTGCGGGGATGGGGCAAGGACGGGGACGAGTTCACAGGGATGGGGCAGGAATGGTGATAAATTTTTTCCCTGTGTCATTCTCTATTAGGAAGATCGAGAGGGCACTCTCTAAAGTTGAAAGGGGATAGATTCCACACCAACGTAAGGAAGTTCTTCTTCACCCAGAGAGTGGTAGAAAACAGAACGCTCTTCCAGAGTCTTTCATAGGGGAAAACACCCTGCAGGGATTCATGACAAAGTTAGACAAATTCCTGCTGAACAAGAACGTGCGCTGGTATGGCTAGTCTCAGTTAGGGCGCTGGTCTTTTGACCAGAGGGCCGCCGCATGAGCGGACTGCTGGGCATGATGGACCACTGGTCTGACCCAGCAGCAGCACTTCTTATGTTCTATAAGAATTATTTCTTTGCTGATGGATAAAGGAGGCCTTGGACTATTAAACCTGCATTGTTTAGTAAATGGCTGCAGATTGTGACATATTAATGACTGGTTTCACAAGACTCGGGATTTTTCTTGCCCTGCTCTGAAACTTCCCCTCCTGAGTAAAGAACATTTTAGCACCTTTTTCCATTCGTTACTGTCCTTTGATTCCTCAGTTGTCAAGGATAATGTATTGTACAGTAACTCCAGTAGTTCCAAGCAGATTTATACGGTCTAGCACCCAGTAAAATATATGTCTTTATTGACTGGGGAGAGAAAAGTATTGGCTTTTACTTTCAGTTCTAACGGAGGAAGGCAAAATGAAAATATTTGTCTGTGCAAAGTGACAATGATCTCTTCTCTAAAGACATCATTGCTTATCTGCAACTCCACCATTATATCTGTATACTGGAAGCCATTGAGTTAACTTCTGATATACAAGAACTGTCTTAAGCCTTCAAATTGGGATCACAACTGATAGTACCATTAGGCTGCTATCATATTGCTAGTCGGATGATCTGGGATTTGTGCTACTAGAGGGACTTATTGAACAAGCATTAAAAAATCAGAGATCATTACGATTTCATATGAACGTTTGGGAAATGCAGTATAAAATCATTTAAGACTATATGTGGTACCTCACAAGACATTTCTTGTACATATATCTCCAAATTCAGCTTGTCCAAAGTGCGGTCACACTAATTCTTCCTTGTGTCATGCTTTGGACTTGCTCTCAACAGATTGCCCCTTAAAAAAGGCTTGAAATAGTTTCTTTATTGGTCCTTCTTAATGGTTTTGAAGAGCATTTTGTATTTCTGGACATCTTTGGTAGCACCCACTGAACAGTTGTGGCATTAAAATGTGATTCAGAATCATACTGTAGTTTTGGAGCACTATAAAATAAAACATTGCATTCCTGAAAGGACAATGGTTACAATCAATTGTGGAACCCTTTTGGCAAACTCTCACTTCACGAACAAGAAGCAGCATTCTTAACTGTTGAACTTCAATTATGCTCTAGTTGTATTGGTTATGTAATAGTCTGAATTGGGTTGTGGGTGAGTAGAGGGTGCAGTAGGAGGTCAGGATTAGAGAGGGGAAAAAAGAAATATAAACTAGTAGCATAGTTTTTTTAAACTATTTTTTGCTTGGTCCATTGAGCTTACTTTGTATTGTTTTGTTCACCTCGCTTTGCAATAAAAAGATTTTAATATGCAGAAGAAAAAATATTTATATAAAAAGTATCAAAAATTAAACTACCAAAAAGTTACCCACATAGTAAATTCAATTTTAACTTTATTTTTCTCTGCTTATATGAGGAATAGTGGCTCGTGGCCAGTAGGGGGTGATGTTTATGGGACGGTAATGGAATGGATATCATAACATGATAGTGCAGTATTAAGTGCCTGGATTTTCGTATGATTCTGGGTAATTCTAGTTAGATACAAGCATATGTGTCAGTTAAGGCCACGCCCAATAGAAGCGTACGACAAACTGGTGAATAAAAATCTGAATATGAATGAAGCTAAAGCCAGAAAAACACACTCCAAGATTAATATAAGGGAAAGTATAATAATATTCTTTTTATGTACTTTGCTATTAGGCCAGATCATGAAGGAAACCAGGGTATACAGGGACTCCATTTTGGATTTTTGTTTTGTTATATCTGCTATTTCTTTGGACACCATTTTGTGTCGGTGACTATTTTCTGTCTTCTTTGTTCTTGTTCTCTCTGCTTTTCTTTATTTAGTTTTCCCGCTGCTAAGCCATGTGGTGTTAATTGATACCAGCTGTGCCTTAGGCTGGCTAGAAAAAAAAGTGTCCCAAACCAAGATATAACAGGAATTAAATATAGTTATGAATGAGTGAATGGGGGCCCCTGGAATGATTGTATGGCTGTGTATTGAACAAAAGAATGGGTTTTGAAAAAACATATTATATATATATATTTGCAACCTAAAGAAATTCAAAGGGCACAACATCTGGAAATAATTAAGTCAGAGACTCCTTCTCTAACATAGGAAGGCTTCTGTGGGCTAGATCTATGAAATTTGAAACTGTCAGCTCATGGAGAGGGCTGAGAACATTTCAGCACCTATTCAAATTTCTCTTAATACACTTTTTTTGGAAAGAATAAAAAGAATATTGATTGAAAATGTTATAAAATGTAAATGTATATTCAGAAATGAATATAAGCAAACAAATGTAATTTTCTGAAACTTTTAAACATAGAGGAATTTTCTTTGTCTATCTTTGAAGACCACCCATGTTAATTTTTATTGGTTGAGAAACTGATGATGTCACACTGAGCCAAAAGTATATAATAGAATGACTTGAGATATTAAGCTGAGCTCGTTATCAGAATAGGCCAGCATTTTGGCAACTATAACGATCTCCCACTAATGTAACGGCTAATTCAATTTTGCTGTATTCTTTTGGTGTCATGATTGAAGATAAACATAATAAAATTACTGGTAACTTTACATTAGTGAAATTTTGCATTTTTATTATTTTTCACACCTTGAGCTTCATGAGGGCGTCAAAATTCCTATGCTCAATATTATACTTTTAAAACTGCTTAGATACTAATGATTTGTGGTATAACAAGCATGAAACATGATAAATACCTATTTAGAATTCTGTAAAGGATATTGTTTTTGTGGATTTGTGTAACCCATTTACTTCTTTCTGAAGAGCTTTGGCTATACTGTTCTGTTGAATTGAAAGGGTTTTCAGTTGTATAGAATTGTAATAATTTTGTTTTCTAAGCTTGGAATGTTTTTCGAGGCGATGCACGAGGTCATGACTAAGGTGACCATACGTCCCGTTTTGAACGGGACTGTCCCATTTTTAGATCCCCTATCCCATTGTCCCCACACACAGCTTCGGGACGCCGAAATGTCCCATTTTCAGGGACATTGTCCCGAAGTTGTGTGTGGGGACAACAGGACAAGGGATCGCTTCCTGTCCTTTCCTGCCGCGCAAAAAAAAAGCCTCCCTTCAGCACCCGATTCAACCCCCCCGTCCGCCACTGCCGCTGCTGCTGCTAATTGCCTCCCAGAAGCCTTCTTCCCGATGTCAATTCTGACATCAGAGAGGACGTTCTGGGCCAGCCAGGCAGCGATTGGCTGGCCCTGAACATCCTCTCCGATGCCAGAATTGACGTTGGGAGGAAGGCTTCTGGGCAGCAATTAGCAGCTGCAGCAGGGAGGTAAGGAGAGCAGCGGCAGCCGACCAGGGGGGGAGGGGCCAGTTCTGAAATGCAGGTTTATGAAATCACAGACCATGGATCAAGTAAGGATGTTTCCCAAAGGAGATCCACCACCCAGCCATGGCAACTCGCACTTGTAGACAGATTAAGGAGTAAACGAGGTCAGGCTGCCTCTGCAGCTAGAGCCACTCACTGTCCAGACTTATCAGTTTATAGGAAGCTTTTGTGGTTAGCCTCAGTTTGCTGTAGTTGATATAAGTTCAAGTTCAATTTATTTGATATACCGCTAATAAAACAAAGATAAATCTAAGCGATGTACAATTAATATAATAATAAAAATGTAAAAATAAAAAAGGATAGGGAACAGAAGTTATAAGAAAACATAAATAACAGACATTAAACAAATGGGTTACAAGAAGGCAACTGAAATGGACAGAGCACCTGCCTGCCCGAGAGGACGTGAACTCTCTGCTCTGAGGTGAGCAAACACACCAGGCTCTTACACGCACACCATTCCCAGTGTGTCTGAATAAATCAAGGGCAGAGAGCTTCTCTCTCACTCACACACCATTCCCAGTAACTGATCTCTGAATCTGCGCTCTTTCTGTTTGAATAATATGCTGTTTTGTTCATCTAGAAAGTAATTTAAAAAAAAATAAAAAAATCCTGAGTCCAGCCTTAAGCTCAAAAATCTGGCATAAACCTTTTTTGTGTGGCAGGGAGGGAAGGAGGTAGGCAGGCAAGCAGGCTGGCTTTGGCGCGGCAGGGAGGGAGGTAATTAGGTAGGCAGGCTGGTTGGCTTCAGAGGTGGGGGTGGGACAAAGTCTGGAAGGCATTGAGGGGGACATAGGAAGGAGGCACTAGGGGCACTAAGGACATAGGAAGGAGGCACTGAGGGCACTAAGGACATAGGAAGGGGCACTAAGGACATAGGAAGGGGCACTGAGGGCATAGGAAGGAGGCACTGGGGGCACTAAGGACATAGGAAGGAGGCACTGGAGGCACTAAGGACACAGGAAGGGGCACTAAGGACATAGGAAGGAGGCACTGGGGGCACTAAGGACATAGGAAGGAGGGAGGGAATAGAAAGGGACAATTGTTGGACCTGAGTGCAGAAAGAAAGAAATGAAAAAAAGGATACAGAGTCAGAAGGAAACGCAACAGAGACTCATGAAATCACCAGAAAGCAAAGGTAGGAAAAATGATTTTATTTTCAATTTAGTGATCAAAACGTGTCTGTTTTAAGAATTTCTATCTGCTGTCTATATTTTATACTATATTTGTCTATTTTTCTATAGTTATTGAGGTGACATTGCATATTTTAAAGTTATCTGCCTTGACATCTTTGAAACCCCCCAAATATAAATGATAATTAACATTTTCTCTGCGTATAGTGTGCTTTCTAGTTTTTTTTAATTTTATTATTACCATTATGAATTAATAAGATATTATGTGTACATGAAAAATGAATGGAAGAAATTGGGGATGGGATTGGGGGCGGGGCTAGGACTGGATTGGGGCGGCACTGACAATTAATAGATGTCCCATTTTGATGAAATAAATAAATGGTCATGTTAGTCATAACCTAATGCTTTAGTTTGCTTAACATATTTGAAGAAATGTTACAAGTTAGTAACATTTTTTGTGAGTGAGATGTTTGACCCACTGAAGCTAAATATGTGACCAAATCAATGCTTTGTGTCTGCTCTGGCTCCATACTGCATTTTATCTTCAAATGTGAGAAATAGCATAACTGATTAGCTTTAGATGTCAAATATCCTGTCATGACTACTTTTTTCAAATACATGTTGCTATTTTTTCCTTCTCCCTGATCAAAAGGATTCTGATACACCGCCTTGCACAACCCCCAGCATTCATTCGTTTAATCTGCAAACACTGACGCCACTCATGACGACCATACCTGTGCCAAGCAATAAACATCGATCTACATCTGCTGGAGCTTTGATAATATCGACAAATACTCAGGTATGATGATATTGGTTGCTGAAGGATTCATAAGTTAAGCTGATTTTGAAATAGCATAGCATATTGCCTGCATTCATTTTATCTTCATAAAGAAAGATTAGGTTCTTACTTCGATAATCTTCTTTCCTGTAAACAGGTATAGAGGTCCTGAATGATTAGGTAGTCACCCTCAATCTGAGTACCGTATTTTCACGCATATAACGCGTGCGTTATACACGATTTTACAAACTGTGCATAACCTTGCGCGTTATACGCGTGAGCGCGTTTTACAACTTTTTTTACATAGTTCCCACCCCCACCCCTCCGACGCCCGATTCGTCATCCGGAAGGACCGCTCGCACCCTCACCCCGAAGGACCGCTCGCACTCCCACCCCGAAGGACCGCTCGCAACCCCACAGCCTCCCCCCCTCCCCCATGGAGAAGCTGTCTACCTTGTTTCCGGATGCCAGTGAGCCCAGCTGCTTCCTCTGCCGGCGGTCCTGCCCCTTCTCTGAGCCCTGCTGCGCTGCTTCCTCTTCCAGCGGTCCCGCCCTTTCTCTGACGTCAGAGAAAGGGCGGGACCGCCGAAGAGGAAGCACTTCTACACCTCTACAGGAAAGACGATTATTGAGGTAAGAACCTAATCTTTCTTTATCCCAGGACAAGCAGGCAGCCTATTCTCACATGTGGGTGACGTCATCCACGGAGCCTGGATGCGGACACCTTGCAAGCAGACTTGCTTGTAGAAACGTAGAAGTTTTGAGTCTGCGGCACCACACATGCACGAGTGCCTTTCCGCCCAGCACAGGGAGAGTCTCCTCAGTTATCAGTTTTCCGCAGAGCCGAGAAGTCTGTCTTTGACGCTCTTCATGAAACTTCGTTCCTTCGTGCCTTCTCTTCACCGCGGTTTGTTGTAGTTCTTTTGTGAATTGCTGTGTTCTTTTCTTTATTTTCTGTTTAAAAAATAAATAAATAAATAAGACTTATTTTTTCGTCGACTGACTGGCGGGGCAGGTCTCTCGCCCGCATCCTGCGGGCTTCGACTTTGCAGGGGCTATCTTCCCTTATATGTCCCGGCCAGCAACGGGCTTCAAGAAGTGTAGCCAGTGCCAGCGTGCGATATCCCTCATGGACCCACACTGCTGGTGTCTTAAATGTCTCGGTCCTGACCATAATCTGAAGTTGTGCCCGCGTTGTGCTACTCTTCATCCTCGAGCCCTTAAACGTCGTCGAGTTCAAGTGGAAAAGCTGTTCAGGATGGATTCTTCGGTTACACCCTCGACCTCGGCTCCTGACTCGGTCCAGACTTCAGCCAGAGATCCTCCTGCTTCGACAACTCCGACCTCGAGTCTCATCAGACCATCCTCATTTGGATCGTCTTTGGCCTCGAGTATACCTGATACCTAAGCAGAAGGTTCCTGCGATGGTCTTCAAGTTATTCAAACATCAGTCCAAGCCAAAGCATGCTTCTGCTTCCTCCTCGGAGCCTATAGCCTCAGCAAGTGGTCCAGTTTCAGACTCGGTTCCACAATTGTAGGCTTCTCTCCAGACCATATTAGAACAGCAGTTTGTTCAGTTACTGACCAAATATATGCCTGCCTCGACTCTGTTTCCTGTAGTCCAGCCTGGGCAATCAGCAGTCTCCCGCGAGGTTGAGTCCCTGCCTGTGCCTCGAGCTGTTTCTACACACATTATGCAAGGAGTTGAATCTTTGCGAGTGTCTGGTCTGAAATCTACACACTCTATGCAAGGAGTCGAGTCTTTGCAAGTACCTCAACAGGATTCCTTACACTCCATACAAGGAGCCGAGTCTTTGGGAGTGCTTCGAGATTCCTCGATCCAAACCACTGAGTTTCGATCTACTTCTAGCCCTTTTCATTCACCAGCAGCAATGCCCATTTCCAAGCATAGGGCGAAGTCTCCTCGATCTCAACCGAGACCTACTTCAAGGCAGCATTCTCGTCATAGATCAAGGCCCTCATCGAGGCACAGGTCATCTTCCACAGAAAAGCCTTCCTCGTCCAGGCCTCACTCCAGACCTTCCAGCTCTTCGAGGCCTCCAACCCCTCGATCAAGGTCTCCACTTCCAGACCCCGAGGACTCAGTTGATTCCAATGCCTCCTCCAAGTCTGTGTATTCGTTGGTTTACCAGTACTCTAGAGCGGCTTCGCCTTCATTTTCCACTCGCGCCTTGAAGTCATTGAGTTCTTCTCTAGGCCAGGCTCTGGCAAATCAATTATCATTTTCCTCCTTTCTTAGTCAAATGGCTGACGACTTGGAAATTAAATTGGATGCTGGTTCTAAATATTCTAAGGAGTATTTAGAAGAAATGTATCTGCCTCAGCCTCTAGCGGAGTCACTCAGGCTTCCTCTTAATAGACTTCAAACTTTAAAATGAAATCTAGAGACTTTTTATGCTATACCTGCTGTTCCAGGTAAATTGGAATTGAGGTATAGAACACTATATTGTAAGGGATTTGAGAATTCACAGTTATCCCACCAATCCCTTCTTGTGGAATCTTCATTAAAGAGAATCCATCCTTCCTTATCAACAGCAGCAGATGAATCCAGAGACTAGTGGGATAATACACATCAACCCGCAGATGGAGATAGAGAACTGAATAACAGGTGGTCCCATTGGTTGGCACGCTCTCTGTATCTTCAGTATTCTCTATCTCCCAGCAGGTGATGGTTGCTTTTCCACTAGCTCCTGGATTCTGGCTGGCTGGTTATTTCTTCTTCTGTTGAGATTTTTCTCTTCAGGTAGATAGGGGTGTTTGGCTGAACGGTGCCAACTTTTGGAGTAACACCTGCCCCCCCCCCCCCTAGGTTCCCGCTCCACCCTTCTCTCCGGTGGTTTGAGGCTTTTTTTCCTGGTCCTTTATTTTTCTTCTTTCCACAAACAAACAAAAAAAAAGGGACCAGAGTGTTGTTGCTAGACGGTTCTATCCTGGCAGTTCCAGTCTGCAACTACCAGCTTTAGCAACGGTTTAATTCAGGTAAGAACATATTTTCTTGCTTCTTTGCATTGGTGGTTGGGTCTGCAGGGTTACTTATTGGAGTTTTCACTGACATGCGGTTTTGTAGAGTTGACTGTCTGTTTTGGATTGTTCGGCGGTTTGTTTTGTGTGAAATGGTGGCAGAGGCAATTAAACGGTGTTCCTACTGTGAGAAGCGGCGAACACCATCGGGCCTCTGTTCGGTGGAGTGTTCCAACGCTGTTGGGGAAGAGATGCAGATCGCACCTGAGGTTTCCCGTGTGATTGACATAAGGCCTACTGCTCCTGCACTCGCGGCTGCATCTGTTCCGCTTCAGTGCACGTCGGCGGCTGTGCCAGCAGTCAGCAGTTTTTCTTATTCTCCTGCCTTTGCGGGGCCAGTTTCTGGGCAGGGGAAATTTATTTTGACGCCAAGTTTTCAAGTTTATTAAATAATTTGATTAATCGCCTATTCTACATTCAAGGCGATGTACAAGATAATACTAATAATTATAAACATAGGTAAAATATTATATAAATGGACAATATTACAAAAAACAAACACAATTTAAAAAAAAAAATTAAGTTGTTACTTATTATATCGAAACAATGGGAAAATTCATTAATGGTTACATTCTGTATTAAATTCAAAATACAAAGGTAAAAACATAGGGGGGGGGAAAGACAATAAAAAAAGATAGATAAAAATAATAAAAGATCATTATTCACTAAAAGCATCGTTAAAAAGGAAACTTTTGAGCTTAATCTTAAATTTTTCGAGGTTCTTTTCTTCTCTTATATATATTGGGAGATCATTCCAGGACTGAGGGGCTGTCACCGAAAAAATAGTGAGACGTCTTGTATTAATGATTTTTAATGAGGGAATGGTTAATAGATGTTGATCCTGTGATCTCAATGTTCTAGAAGTGGTATAAGGAATTAAGACTCTATGGATAAAAGCAGGAGTTTGAGAAATAAGAGTTTTAAACGTGAGTAAGCATATCTTAAATAAAATACGGTGTGCTACAGGAAGCCAATGAGATTCTTTAAGTAAGGGTGTGACGTGGTCAAATTTTTTTGCATTGTGAATTATTTTAATGGTGGCATTCTGCACAATTTGAAGACGTCTAATTTCTTTATGAGGTAAACCTTTGAATAAAGCATTACAGTAATCGAGTTTAGAGATGACTAAAGAATGTATCAGAATATTGAGGGATTTTGAACATAAGAATTTAGAAACTGAACGAATTTGACGTAGTCTGAAAAAAGTAGATTTAACAACATTACTTATATGGTCATGGAATGTTAATTTATTGTCGAATATAACACCTAAGATTTTAATATTTTGTTGTATCTGTAATGGATTGCCATTAATCGAAATGGGGGTAATAATCTAACCTGGTAACCTGGTGGTGTTTTCCCCATAGTTCTTTATGTTGATGCATAAGGTTTTTTTAATGCAGACATCTCAGCCTGCGCAGCAATGGGAAGGTAATTTGGACCAGTTTCCTGTGCTTCCTGCCAGTAGACCTCCTTTGGAGTCTCAGGCAGCAAAAAGGCGCAGAGTGGCGCCTATAGATGGAGATGACCCTCCATCAGGCTCCGCCTTGTCTCTTGATCTTCCGGAAACTCTGGAGGACAATGAACTGGCAGATTTAGAGTTTGAGGATGCGCTGGCTAAGGAGGTGGATGAACCTATAGCGCTTCGTCTTTTTCATAGGGAGGCACTGCAAGGCCCTGCAAGGCCTTCATATCTCACAGCAGGATCCTCAAGCAACGGGATCTGCTAATCCTCTTATGGCAGGCACGAAAAAGCCTGCTAAGGCATTTCCGGTCCACGAAGCGATGCATGAACTTATTTCTGCTCAATGAGGCTGGTCTCCGTGTGGCAAAAGCTATGCGCCAGTTGTATCCCGTATCTCAGGATAAGCTGGACAAATTTAGGAACCTCAAGGTGGATGCTTTGGTGGCTGCAGTTACAAAAAAGACTATATTACCGGTTGAGGGTGGTATAGCGCTCAAAGACATTCAGGATAGGAAGATTGAATCTTAACTTAAGCTGTCCTTTGATGTCGCGGCAGTTACCTTGCAAACGGCGGTGTGCAGTTCCTATGCGGCAAGGGCTTGTCTGTAATGGGCGCAAGGCATGGCAGATAAAATGATGGAGACGGGGATTTCTGTTCCATCCGATATGGAAATGGGTCTAGCGTATGTGGCAGATGCCCTCTATGATATTATTCATGCTTTGGCGAAACAAATGTCTCTTTCTGTTGTTTCTCAAAGGTCCTTGTGGCACCATCACTGGACGGCGGATGCGGCTTCCAAGCTTAGACTCGTGAGGCTTCCTTTTAAGGGTCGCTTGTTATTTGGGGATGATTTGGATAAATTGGTAAAGATTTTGGTGATACCAAGACACAGCGGTTGCCGGAAGATAAGCCTAAAGCCCCTTTGAAGTCTTTGTCTGCCAGAAATCATTTCAGGGATGTTAAGAGATATAGGCCTGGGAAGCCGTCCTTTCCACCGTCTTACAGGACTTCCTATAATACTAGGCCTAGGTTTCCACAAAAGACTTCCTTTTGTCCTACAAAACCCCAAGCTTCCCAGCCAGCCCAGACTCCGGCCTTGCGTAATTCCCAATGACGGAAGGTTGGCTCCCTCCGTCGTGGCCATTGGGGGGTCGGCTGTCTTCCTTTCTGGCAGAGTGGGCCAAGATCACGTCCGATCAGTGGGTATTGTACATTATTCAAGAAGGTTACAAATTAGAATTTTCCTCTCCCATCGCATATTCTTCCTTGATCTCCCCTTCAGGGTCTTTTGGAGATTGGGGCCGTAATTCCAGTTCCTCCGGCGGAACGGGGGCAGGGACGGTAACTCCATTTACTTCGTAGTGCCCAAAAAGGGGGGTTCGGTCAGACCAGTCTTGGATCTCAAGAGTGCCAACCGCTTTCTTCAAGTCAGGCATTTCTGGATGGAAACTGTGAGGTCGGTCATAGCGGCTGTTCAGCCGGGGGAATTCCTTACTGCTCTCGACCTCAAGGAAGCTTACCTGTACATTCCCATCTTGCCGCCGCATCAGAAATTTTTTCGTTTTGCAGTCCTGGGCCAGCACTATCAGTTTCGCGCCATGCTGTTTGGCCTAGCTACGGCCCCTCGGACGTTCTCAAAGGTCATGGTTGTGGTACCGGCGTTCCTTCGCCAGGAAGGAATTTGAGTACATCCTTACTTGGACGACTGGTTGATCAGGGCGTCTTCCAGGCAGGTCAGTTTGTCAATGACCCAAAGGGTAATAATCTTCAATCCTTAGGGTGGGTCATCAATTTTCCAAAGAGTTCTCTTATCCCGTCCCAGTCGTTGGAACATCTGGGGGTGCTGTTCGACACGAAGGTGGGGAAAGTGTTTCTTCCCAAAGACCGGGGGGGAGAAGTTGCAGTCTCGGGTTCGCCTACTTCTCCAGTTGCCCAGACCGAGAGTGTGGAATTATGTGTAGGTTCTGGGATCCATAGTAGCAATGCTGGAAGTGGTGCCTTGGGCGTTCTTTCACTTGAGACCACTGCAGCAATCACTTATCTCTCGGTGGTCCCCAGTGTCTCAGGATTACAATCATCGTCTGCAGTGGACGCCTCCAGCATCGCTCAGCATGGCTTGGTGGCTCAGCGTTTCAATCTTTATCCCAGGTCAAGCAGGCAGCTATTCTCACTAATGGGTGATGTGATCCAACAGAGCCCCGATGCAGACGCCTCACAAGCAGTCTTGCTTGAAGAAACTCAAAGTTTCGAGTCGCCTGCACCGCGCATGCGTGAGTGCCTTCCCGCCCAGCGCAGGGTGCGTCTCTTCAGTTCTTACTTTTCCGCGGAGCCGAGAAGTCCATCTTCGACTCTCTGCGTGAAGTTTTTTCACTTGTGCTTTCTTTAAGTCCGTGGTTTTGGGTTCTTTTTTTTAAGAATCGCTGTTTTTCGTACTTTTCTTGTTTTTTAAAAAAAAAAATTCTTCCGTCCGTTCGACCGAGCAGGCCACGTGGCCACAGCCCCGCAGCTTCGATCTTGCGGCAGAGCTTTTTCGGCCTATGTCCTGGCCTGCTACCGGTTGTAAAAAAGTGTTCCAAGTGCCAGCGTGCAAATTTCCCTGACGGACCCTCATCAACGCTGTCTTCGGTGTCTCGGGCCTAACATTTCCCAAAATCGTGCTGGTCATGTTCAACACATACAGCTCGTGCTTTCAAGCGTCGTTGCATCTTGTGGGAGCAGCTTTACAGCATGGAGTCTTCGATGGAGCTTTCGTCCTCGAAGAGTGCTTCACCATCGGCCTCACCCGAGGCTCTCCAGGCTTCCACATCTTCTGCTCCGAGCCTCATCAAGCCTGCCTCGTTTGTACCGGCTCTGTCTTCGACGCAAGCTGAGGTGTCTTCCTCTGTCTCTTCAGGTCAGATAGCGCAGCAGCCCATTCCCCCGGTAGTGCTTAAGGTGCCCAAGGCTTCTAAGTCCAAGCACTCTCACACTGCCTCGAGGGAGCACGAAGCCCATGCAGGTGGTCCTGTTGGAGACGTGGATCCATTCTTGCTGGCTTCGTTACAGACCTTATTGGAGAAGCAAATCATTCAGCTCTTTACCACTATGGGGCTGACGCTTATCTCTCAAATCCAGCCTGGGCATGCGGAGGTCTCCCGCGAGGTCGAGCCGCCTCCTGTGCATCAGTCATACGCACACTCTCTGCAGGGAGCAGTCTCTCTGCGAGTGTCTGGTCTGGCATCGATGCATGCATCGTAAGGAGCAGAGTCTTTGCCCATGCCTCCATTGGACCGATACACTCGATGCAAGGAGCAGAGTCTTTGTGAGTGCCTCCGTTGGAACCTATCCACTCGATGCAAGGAGCGGAATCTTTGCGAGTGCCTTGAGGTTCTTCTGCACAACCACTTCTGCTTCGATCCACGGCCTCCAGCCCCATTCACTCTCTGGGGGCTTCGGCGAAGACTCACTCACCTCGATTATCGAGGCCCGCTTCAAGGCACAGCTCGCATCATCGATTGAGACATTCTTCGAAGCACTTATCCAGGCATGCTTCACCTCATCGGAAGCAGCCTTTTATACAGTATTCTCCACCATCCACTTCTACTCTTCCCCCTTCCGGAGCTCGAGGACACGGTGGGGTCTTTTTCTCCATCTAGATCCCCGTCTTCATTGGACCACCCTGCCTCGAGGTCCTCGAGTCCCTCTCGAGGCCAGGCATTGGCAGATCAGCTGTCTTTTTCTTCTTTTTTACTCCAGATGGCAGCTGATTTGGACATTCAACTGGATACTGGATCCAAGTTTTCCAAGGAGTATCTCGAGACTATGCATCTCCCTCAAACTCCTGCTGAATCCCTCAAGCTTCCTCTGCATAAGCTGCTGGATCAAACCTTTGTCCGCTGTCTGGAAACTCCCTATTCCATTCCAGCTGTCCCAGGGAAATTGGATTCCAGATACTGCACTGTCCATCACAAGAGATTTGACAGTGCTCGATTGTCCCATCAATCCCTTCTGGTGGAATATTCGTTGAAGCGTTCTCACCCTTCACAAGTCTATGCCACTGTTCCACCGGGCAGGGAGGGCAAAACCATGGACAGATTTGGTCATCGGACATACCAGAACTCCATGATGACCTCCAGAGTCCTCAACTACAATTTCCATTTCATTACCTATTTCGAGTTTTTTCTGTCCATCCTTCCAAAGTTCATGCCCTATTTGGATTCTCGGGCACATTTTGAGTACCAGGAAGTCCTGGCATCATTGTCACAACTTCGACTGCAACTCCTTCAATCCTCTTATGAAGCCTTTGAGCTGTCTGCTCGGGCTACTGCTTGCTCGGTAGCCATGCGACGCCTGGCGTGGCTCAGGAGCATCGACGTGGACCCCAATCTGCAGGACTGGCTGGCTAATGTTTCTTGTGTGGGCTCTGACCTCTTTGATGAGTCCATAGAGGCAGCCACCAAGAAGCTATTGAACCACGAGAAGTCTTTCCAATCTATTCTCCATCCTAAGCCTAAGCCAGCTCCTCCTCGTCCTTCACACCCGCTTCTGATTTATCAACGGCGTTTTCCACCGAAACAGGGTCCTGCCAATTCGCCAGCCTGTTAAGAGGCCACATCCTCAGCAGAAGCAGAAGCCACCTGCTATTCCCAAGGCTCCTAAGCCTTTTTGACTGTCTCCTAAGGAGCGTAACCTCAGTCGTTCTGCCCTTTCCCGTTTTTCCCCCTATTGGATGTCGTCTCCATCATTTTTATCACCGATGGACGACTATTACCACCGACCTCTGGGTCTTTTCCATTGTAAGGGAGGGATACTCTCTTCAATTCCATCAAGTTCCTCCGGAACATCCTCCAAGAACATTCTCCGGAACATCCTTCCTCCTCTGCCCAGACGGCCCTTCTTCTTCAGGAAGCTCAAGCTCTGCTGCAGCTCCGTGCTGTCGAGCCCGTTCCTGTGGCTCAGCAAAACAAGGGTACTCCAGGTACTTCCTTGTTCCGAAGAAGACGGGCGATCTGCGTCCTATTTTGGATCTCAGGGTGCTCAAGTTTTGCATGTTGACTGTAGCATCTCTGTATCCCCTCCTCGAGCAGAACGACTGGTTATGCTCCCTGGATCTCAAGGAGGCCTACACTCGCATTCCCATCCATCCGGCCTCCCGTCAGTACCTCAGATTCCAGGTGGGGAATCTTCATTTTCAGTACCAAGTGCTCCCTTTCGGCCTGGCCTCCTCACCCAGAGTCTTCACCAAGTGCCTGGTAGTGGTGGCCGCAGCGCTCAGGAACCATGGTCTTCAGGTGTTTCCCTACCTGGACAACTGGCTCATCAAGGATTCCACATCTCAGGGAGTCGTCCTGGCGACCCAGCGGACTATCTGGTTCCTACAGAGTCTGGGCTTCAAGATCAATTTCCCGAAGTCCCATCTCCAACCTTCTCAGACTCTTCCCTTCATCGGAGCTGTTCTGAATACTATCCAACTCAGAGCGTTCCTTCCTCAGCAACGTCTGGAAGCTCTTCTTCATCTTTGTCACTCGATATCCTCTCGCCCGTCCATCTCGGCGAGACACATGATGTATCTTCTGGGCCACATGGCCTCTACAGTACACGTGACTCCTTTTGCCAGACTTCACCTGCGGATTCCTCATTGGACCCTGGCTTCTCAATGGACGCAGGTTTCCGACCCTCTGTCTCAACACATCCAAGTCACTCCTGCTCTGACACAGTCTCTTCGCTGGTGGATACTCTCTTCCAATCTATCCAGGGGCTTACTGTTTCACATGTCCCCACATCAGAAGGTTCTAACGACTGATTCTTCCACTTACGCTTGGGTGGCTCATCTAGATGGTCTCCGTACTCAAGGCTATTGGACCAGTACGGATCGTCAGTGTCACATAAATCTCCTGGAACTCAGGGCGATCTTCAATGCTCTCAATGCTTTTCAGCATTTGCTTCACGACCGTGTAGTCTTCATTCACACGAACAATCAAGTCGCAATGTATTATGTCAACAAACAGGGAGGCACGGGATCTGCCTCCCTCTGTCAGGAAGCTCTGAAAGTTTGGGATTGGGCAATTTGCCACAACACCTTCCTCAAAGCTGTCTACATTCAGGGGGCGGACAATGCCTTGGCGGACAACTAGAGTCGTCTTCTACAGCCTCACGAATGGACTCTCCATTCTACGCCCCTCCATCACATCTTCTCTCTATGGGGAATGCCTCAGATAGATCTCTTTGCAGCCCCCCACAACTTCAAACTGCCTCAGTTCTGCTCCAGGATCTACACTCCTCATTGCCTCGAGGCGGATGCTTTTCTGATGGACTGGACGAATCTTTTCCTATATGCGCTTCCTCCGTTTCCTCTCATTCAAAAGACGCTGGTCAAGCTGAAGTCCGAACCTGCCACCATGATTCTGATTGCTCCTCGGTGGCCCAGACAACCTTGGTACTCCCTTCTACTTCAACTCAGCATCAGGGAGCCATTCCTTCTACCAGTTTTTCCTTCTCTGCTTACACAGCATCAGGGATCTCTACTACATCCCAAACTGCAGTCTCTCCATCTGACAGCTTGGTTCCTCTTAACATAGCTCCTCTACAGTTTTCTCAATCTGTGAGGGATGTTTTGGAAGCTTCCCGGAAGCCTACTACTAGACAATGCAATCACCAAAAATGGACTAGATTTGCTACTTGGTGTTTTTCTCATCATCAGGAGCCTCAACTTTCCTCCTTATCTTCAGTTTTGAAAGGTGCCTTTCTCATTCTGGCCTCAAGTCTACATCGATACGAGTCCATCTTAGTGCAATTGCTGTTTTCCATCAGTCTCTTGAAAGGAAACCACTCTTTGCTCATCATGTAGTTTCCAGGTTCATGAAAGGACTTTTCAATGTCAATCCTCCTCTCAAACCGCCTCCAGTGGTTTGGGACCTCAATATTGTTCTTGCTCAGCTGATGAAACCTCCATTTGAGCCAATGGACAAGGCTCATCTGAAGTATCTCACTTGGAAAGTGGTGTTTCTAATTGGCCTCACTTCTGCTCGGCGAGTCAGTGAGCTTCAAGCGTTGGTTGCGGATCCACCTTTCACCGTGCTCAATCATGACAAGGTGGTTCTTCGCACTCATCCGAAATTCCTTCCTAAAGTAGTCTCGGAGTTTCATTTCAACCAATCTATTGTACTTCCAGTGTTTTTTCCAAAGCCTCATTCTCATCCTGGAGAATCAGCTCTTCATACTCTGGACTGTAAACGTGCTTTGGCATTCTACTTGGAACGCACCAAACCGCACAGAACTGCTCCTCAACTTTTTGTCTCTTTTGAACCGAACAAGTTGGGACGTCCTATCTCTAAGCGTACCATCTCCAATTGGATGGCGGCTTGTATCTCTTTCTGCTATGCCCAGGCTGGATTTCCTCTTCCCAGTAAAGTCACAGCCCATAAGGTCAGAGCTATGGCGGCTTCTGTGGCTTTCCTCAGATCTACACCTATTGAGGAAATGTGTAAAGCTGCTACTTGGTCCTTGGTTCATACCTTCACTTCTCATTATTGTCTGGATACTTTCTCCAGACGGGATGGACAGTTTGGCCAAACAGTGTTGCAAAATTTATTTTCCTAAGTTGCCAACTCTCCCACCATCCCACTTTGGTTAGCTTGGAGGTCACCCATTAGTGAGAATACCTGCCTGCTTGTCCTGGGATAAAGCACAGTTACTTACCGTAACAGGTGTTATCCAGGGACAGCAGGCAGCTATTCTCACGTCCCTCCCACCTCCTCAGGTTGGCTTCTCTGCTAGCTATCTAAACTGAGGAGACGCGCCCTGCGCTGGATGGGAAGGAACTTGCGCATGCGCGGTGCGGGCGACTCAAAACTTCGAGTTTCTTCAAGCAAGACTGCTTGTGAGGCTTCCACATCGGGGCTCCTTTGGATGACGTCACCCATTAGTGAGAATAGCTGTCTGCTGTCCCTGGATAACACCTGTTATGGTAAGTAACTGTGCTGTTCGGCTTGCCTCTGGTGACTCCGGCATGGATGATAGTTACCAAGGATGCCAGTCTGTTGGGTTTGGGGGCTCACTGCCTTCCATCCTCAGCGCAGGGAGTCTGGTCTCCGGATGAAGCTCAGTGGCCCATCAATCTTCTGAAATTGAGAGCGACTAGGCTCGCTTTTCAAGCGTTCCTGCCCTTGATTTGGCATACATCAACAGGCAGGGGGATACCCAAAGTCCTTAACTGGCAAACGAAGCTGTGCTTCTACTTCAATGGGCAGAACTTCATCTTCCTCTACTCTCGGCGGCTCATATTGCGGGGCAGGAAAATGTTCAGGTGGACTTCCTCAGCAGACATCTTCTAGATCCCGGGGAATGGGAACTCTCCGATCAGGCGTTTGACCTCAGTGCAAAGGTGGGGTCTCCCGGCATAGAACTCATGGCCTCATCGAACAATGTAAAGCTTCCTCGATTCTTCAGCAGACGCAAGGAATGGGCGTCGGAAGGGATAGACGCATTGGCTCTTGCTTGACCTCCGAGTTGTCTCCTTTATGTGTTTCCTCCGTGGCCAATGATAGGTCGTGTGTTACATCGCATAACTCACTTTTCCGGCATGGTGATACTGGTGGCTCCGGATTGGCCGCGTCGTCCATGGTATGCGGACCTGATAAGTATGTCAACGGGCGTTCGATTGACATTTCCGGTGACTCCAGACTTGCTTACTCAGGGTCCAATCAACATGGAAAATTCATCCCACTTTGGTCTTACGGCCTGGCTCTTGAAAGGTCATGGCTGAGACATAGGGGATATTACAAACAGGTTATTTCCACTTTTCTACAAGTGAAAAAGAAATCTACCTCTGCCTCATATGCTTATGTCTGGCGGGTTTTCGATTCTTGGTGTGCTATTCAGGGTCTGTCGCCCTTCCAGGCTTCTCTCTCTACCATTCTTTCTTTTCTTCAAGAAGGAGTAATCAAGGGATTGGCTTATAATTCTCTAAAAGTTCAAGTGGCCGCTATTGCTTGTTATAGAGGCCAGGTGACTCGTTCTTCCTTAGCGTCGCAACCAGATGTCGTTCAATTTCTGAAATGGGTTCAACATATTCGTCCCCCTGTTAAAAAGATCTGTCCAGAGCGGAGTCTTAGGGTTGTCCTTATGGAGTGCAAAAGCCTCCATTTGAGCCTTTGTCAAATACTCTAAAGGATGTGACGTTGAAAATGGTTTTTCTGGTCGCAATGGCTTCAGCCAGGCGGGTATCTGAGTTGCAGGCGTTATCTTGTAGAGATCCTTTTTTGAGAATTTCAAGTTCAGGTGTGTCGGTTAGGACTGTTCCTTCGTTTCTTCCTAAAGTAGTCTCCATCTTTCATGTGAACCTGTCTCTCTTCCTTCCGGCCTTCCAGAAGAACTGGGGGGAACGATTCTCTTCTCTGCATTTCCTAGATGTACATAAGATTCTCTTACATTATCTCCAATTAGTCAAAGACTGGTTGTAAGAAACCCACCTAGATATTTTACTCCTAACCGAAACATGGCTAATTTCCGATCAGGATGCTATCATAGGTGATATACTACCTTTAGATTACAAAATTATTCCTCTATCAAGAAACGCAGAAGGACAGTGAGGAACTCCAGAGTGACTTAAGCCGATTGGAGAATTGGGCAGATAAATAGCAGATGAAGTTTAATGTGGAAAAATGCAAAATGATGCACTTAGGCAGAAAAAATAAGGAACACAAGTATAGTATGTCAGGTGCAGCTCTGGGAAAAACTGAACAGGAAAAGGACCTGGGAGTATTAATTGATAGGACACTGAAGCCATCGGCGCAATGTGCGGCGATAGCGAAAAACGCGAATAGAATGCTAGGCACGATAAGGGAATCACAAGTAGATCGGAGAAAGTTATAATGCCGCTTTATAGAGCGATGGTCAGACCATACTTGGAATGCTGCGTCCAGCATTGGTCTCCTTACCTAAAGAAGGATATAAAACTGCTAGAGAGGGTGCAGAGACGAGCAACAAAACTGGTGAAAGGTATGGAGAACCTGGATTACGAGGAAAGACTTAAGAGATTGGAGTTGTTCTCCCTTGAGAAAAGGAGACTGCGAGGGGATATGATCGAGACTTTCAAAATACTGAAAGGAATCGACAAAATAGAGCAGGAAAAAACATTATTTACAATGTCCAATGTGGCATGGACAATAGGACATGGGCTGAAGCTAAGGGAGGACAAGTTCAGGACAAATATCAGGAAGTTCTCCTTCACGCAACGAGTGGTGGATACTTGGAATGCTCTCCCAGAAGAGGTAATTGCGGAATCCATCATTCTAGGATTTAAGGGTAAGTTAGATGTACATCTCCTTATGAGTGGCATGAAGTGACATGGGTAAGGGTAAGCTAGATGCACTTCTCTTTACGAGAAGCTTAGAGCGATATGAGGACCAAAACTATGCCAGGGTACACCTGGCAGAGCCTCTGCGTGTGCGGATCACCGGACTTGAGATCAGCCCCCTTCCCATTCAAAGCTGAACTCTTCAACTGGGTTTCTTTATGTTTGTCCACTGGCCACCTTCTGGTGGACCTCGGCCATATCCTTGTGTCTCCTATTATCAAAACCCCCAAGGAGCCAGTCTCTTCGGTTACCAACTACAGACCCATTGCCAACATACCACTTTTCCTAAAACTAATGGAAGGTCTAGTTAACCTCGATCTCATGAACTACTTAGAGAAGTTCAACATTCTACATGACTCTCATTCTGGTTTTTGCACAAATTACAGTACAGAAACTGTCTTAGCTTCACTGACTGATTACCTCTTTCATCTGTTTCCTCTGGGGAAAAAACGCACTAGTACTTCAGTTCGACTTGAGCAGTGCCTTTGACCTTGTTGACCATGACATTCTGCTCAGATGCCTCGATTCTATTGGCATTTCTGGACAGGTATTAAACTGGTTTACAGGCTTCTTAAAAAACCGCACTTACCAGGTTCACTGTGAAGGATCCTTATCCCAATTCTGCTGTAATCCCTGTGGAGTTCCATAGGGCTCCCCTGTCTCCCCTTCTCTATTCAACGTCTACATGGCATCATTGAGACATATGTTATCTGACTTAAAACTGAAATCATATATATAAGCAGATGACATCACAATTATCATTCCCATAACCTCCTTGACACAAGAGATGGAACAACTTACCTCATCTGTCCTCACTAAGATAGAACAATGGACTACACAATTCAAATTAAAACTGAACCCAGAAAAAACCAAGATTTTCTTTGCAAGTCCTAACATCAAGTTAACAAAATACCTCTCTGAAACTAAACGGGTTAAATTAACTATCAAAATCCTTGGAGTCATCCTGGACCGATGCCTGACTTTCGAAGACCTTGCTAATGCTCAGGTTAAAAAATACTTTTGCACCCTCTGGAAACTGCACCATCAAACACTATTTCGACTTCCTCTCTTTTCGACTGCTGGTTCAATCTCTAATCTTAAGCATCTTAGATTACTGCAACATTATATACCTAGGATCCTTTAAGAAAATCATTAATCGTTTGAGAGTCATCCAGAATGCTGCCGTTCGCCTCATCTACGGTCTCAAAAAGTCGAATCATTTAAGCCCATATTATAGAAAACTGCACTGGCTGCCGATGGAGGCAAGGATCATCTTCAAGTTTGCTTGCCTCTGCTTCAAAACCCTAACAGGTTCATCCCCAATCTACCTGTCACACCACTTTGAATTTCCAGCCCCACCCGCACACGTAGCGCCTACCTCTTTGCCTTTCCATCCTTAAAGGGCTGTATCTACAAGAGATTCCTTGATAGATCTCTATCATTCCAAGCAGGCAAATGGAATAAATGTCTAAACACCCTCATCTCAAATGCACCCTCCTACCAAACCTTTAGGAAATCAATCAAAACCTATCTTTTTGATAAATTTCTCTGACTCCCTTCCTGCCTTGTATCTCTGATATGCCTCCGGATATACCTGACTACTCTTGACTTGCTAAGGTAATCTGAAAGTCCCTCTGTATCATCGCTGTCTGTGTACAGTCTCTTCCTCTGTAAACTGCTCTGAACTGTTGTGGTACTGGACTATACAAAAATAAAGTTATTATTACTAACGAATTTCGATGTTCCGATCACCTCTTTGTGTTGTTCGCGGGCCACAACAAGGGTATGGCAGCGTCCAAGGCTTCCATTGCTCGATGGGTCAAGGAAACCATTGCTTCTGCTTACTTGACGTCGGGTAAGCGGTTGCCAGACTAGCTTCATGCTCATTCCACTAGAGTGATGTCTACTTCTTGGGCGGAGTCCAGAGGTTTATCTTTGAAGGAGATTTGTCATGCGGCTACTTGGTCTTCTCGGAATATGTTTTCTAAGCATTACCGGTTGGATGTGGCGGTGCGTGCGGAGTCTGCTTTTGAGGCTTCAGTTATTGCGGAGGCGGCGTTCGCTTCCCACCCGGATTGAGGTTTGCTTTGCTACATCCCACTAGTCTCTGGATTCATTTGCTGCTGTTGATAAGGAAGGAGAAATTATGTTCTTACCTGTTAATTTTCTTTCCTTTAGACGCAGCAAATGAATCCAGAGCCCCACCCTTTCTGGCTCTTTGATCGCTGCATGTATTTTGCGAGTTTCAGAAGTTTGTTTGAGTTGGTAGTTGAGTTCTCTATTTTTATATTTGCACTTTGTTATGGGAAAGAAGTTTTTTACATATTGACCATATTTTTGGTTCCGGATGCTTGGGCAAGGATGCAATACTGAAGATACAGAGAGCGTGCCAACCAGTGGGACCACCTGTTATTCAGTTCTCTATCTCCACCTGCTGGTAGATGTGTATTATCCCACTAGTCTCTGGATTCGTCTGCTGCGTCTAAAGGAAAGAAAATTAACAGGTAAGAACATAATTTTTCCTTCCAGAGTCTATGCCACAGTACCTCCTGGAAGAGAAGGCAAGACCATGGACAAGTTTGTCTGTCGCCTTTATCAGAATTCCATGATGGCTTCTAGAGTCCTCAATTACAATTTCATCTTCACAACCTATTTGAAGTTTTTGATTGACCATCTTCCAGTTTTATGAAGAACTTGGATGAACATAGACATGTGGAGTTTCTGGAGCTTGATGCGACCTCGGCACAACTCCGACTATATCTTCTCTAGTCATCTTACGATGCTTTTGAACTATCTTCCAGGGTCACTGCTTTTTCAGTAGCGATGCGCCGCCTGGCTTTGCACCATTGATATCGGCCCTAATCTTCAGGATCTTCTGGATTGTGAGGGCAATGACCTCTTTGATGAATCCATAGAGGCCACCACCAAGAAGTTGTCTGAACATGAAAAATCTTTTGCTTCCATCATCAGACCAAAGCCTAATCCAGCTCCTGCAAAGCTCCAAGGATGGCTCCTTATACTCGGGCACCCACCAAGAAACAACAGCAACAGAAGCAACAGAAACCTCAGCATTCTACTGCACTTAAGGCTGCTTAGACTTTTTGACTGTCTCGTATAGAGCATAACTTCCATCGTTCTGCCTCTGTCTTCCCTTCCCCCTATAGGAGGTTGTCTCCATCATTTTTACCATCGATGGGAGACCATTACATCCGACATCTGGGTGTTGTCAGTAATCAGAGAAGGATACTCTTCATTTTTCTCAGATTCCACCAGAGCTTCCTCCAAGAGAGTATCCTTCCAATCCATACCAGACCGCCCTTCTTCTTCAGGAAGCTCAAGCTCTACTTCATATCCATGCCATCGAGGAAGCTCCTTTGGAACAGCAGAGCAGGGTTTTTTACTCCCGTTACTTCCTAGTTCCGAAGAAGACGGACAATCTGCGACCCATTCTGGATCTCAGGGCTCTCAACAAATTTTTAGTCAAAGAAAAATTTTGTATGCTGTCCCTGGGGTCCTTTTATCCCCTTCTAGATCAGAACAATTGGTTATGTTCTCTAGATCTCTAGGAGGCTTACACTCACATCCCCATTCATCCGGCCTCCCGTCAGTACCTCAGATTTTGGGTGGGAAATCTGCATTTTCAATACAGAGTGCTACACTTTGGCCTGGCATCATCTCCCAGAGTGTTCACCAAGTGCCTCGTAGTGGTAGCAGCAGCTCTAAGGAACCATGGTCTTCAGGTGTTTCAACATCTTAGGGGGTTATTGTAGTGATCCAACGGACTACGTGGTTCCTACAAAGCTTGGGAATCAAAATCAACTTTCCCAAATCCCAACTTCAGCCCTCTCAAAATCTATAGTTCATCGGAGCTGTTCTGGACACTATCCAACTTGGAGCATTCCTTCCTCAACAACGTCTGGATGCTCTTCTTCAGCTCTGTCACAAAGTGTCTTCCTGCTCTTCACTCTCAGCAAGACACATGACTCCTTTTGCCAGACTTCACCTCCGAATTCCTCAGTGGACCCTGGCATCTCAGTGGAAGCAGGCTTGCGATCCACTGTCTCGACACATTACAGTCACTTCTTCGTTGAGACAGTCTCTCCACTGGTGGATGCTCTCTTCCAATCTCTCCAGAGGATTACTGTTTCAGACGCCACCTCATCAGAAGGTCCTCACGAAAGATTCTTCGACCTATGCTGGCGGGGCTCACCTCGACGGGCTCCGTACTCAAGGCCACTGGTCCAGCACAGATCGTCATTGTCATATCAATCTGTTGGAACTCAGCAATCTTCAATGCTCTCAAAGCTTTTCAACATTTTCTTCACGACCAGGTAGTCCTCATCCGAACGGACAACCAAGTCGTCATATACTATGTCAACAAGCAGGGAGGAACAGGATCTCTCTCCCTTTGTCAAGAAGCTCTGAAAGTTTGGGACTGGGCAATCCTCCACAACACCTTCCTGAAAGCTGTTTACATCCAAGGGGTGAAAAACTGTTTAGCGGACAAATTGAGTCGTTTTCTGCAACTTCACGAATGGACACTCAATTTCTCGCCTCTTCATTACATTTTTCCTCAGTGAGGGACTCTTCAGATAGATCATTGCATCTCCCCAAAACCACAAACTGCCTCAGTTTTGCTCCAGGATATATTCTCCTCATCGCCTCGAGGCAGATGCTTTTCTATTGGAATGGACAAATTTCTTCCTGTATGCATTCCCTCCATTCCCTCTCATTCTCAAAACTCTTGTCAAGTTGAAAAACGATCATGCCACCATGATTCTGATAGCTCCTCGGTGGCCAAGACAACCTTGGTACTCCCTTCTACGTCAACTCAGCAGCAGGGAGCCATACCCTCTACCAGTTTTTCCGTCTCTGCTTACACAGAGTCAAGGATGTCTTCATCCCAAACTGCAATCTCTGCACCTGACAGCTTGGTACCTGTCAACATAACTCCTCTTCAGTTTTCTCAACCTGTAAGAGACATTTTAGAGGCATCTAGAAAGCCTGCCACTAGACAACCCTACCACCAAAAACGGACTAGATTTTCTACGTGGTGCATCTCTCATGACATGGAGCCTCGAGATACCTCCTTGGCTTCTGTCTTGGATTATCTTTTGCACTTGTCTATTTCTGGTCTCAAGTCTACATCCATTCAAGTCCATCTCAGTCTATTGAAGGGAAACCCCTCTCTGCTCATCCAGTGGTTTCCAAATTTATGAAAGGACTTTTCAATGTTGTTCTTGCTCAATTGAAGAAGCCTCCATTTGAACCAATGTCTACGGCTCATCTGAAGTATTTCACTTGGAAAGTGGTGTTTCTCATTGCCCTCACATCTGCTCAAAGAGTCAGTGAGCTGCAAGCATTAGTTGCTGATTCACCTTTCACAGTTTTCCATCATGACAAGATGATCCTCCGTACTCATCCTAAATTCTTACCTAAAGAGGTTCAGAATTTCATCTCAGCCAATCTATTGTACTTCCAGTGTTTTTTTTCCAAGACCTCATTCTCATCCTGGAGAATCAGCTCTTCATACTCTGGACTGTAAACGTGCTTTGGCCTTCTACTTGGAACGCATGAAACCACACAGAACTGCTCCTCAACTTTTTGTCTCCTTCAATCCAAACAAGTTGGGACATCCAATTTCTAAGCGTACTATCTCCAACTGGATGGCTGCTGGTATCTCTTTCTGCTATGCCCAGGCTGGACTGCATCTGCAGAGTCAAGTCATAGCCCACAAATTCAGAGCCATGGCGGCTTCAGTAGCTTTCCTCAGATCCACTCCTATTGAGGAAATTTGCAAACCTGCCACCTGGTTCTCGGTTCATACTTTCACCTCTCACTATTGTCTGGATGTTTTCTCCAGACGGGATGCCCATTTTGGCCAGAGGGTATTACAAAATTTATTCTCCTAAGTTGCTAACACTCCCACCATCCCATTCTGGTTATCTTGGAGGTCACCCACAAGCTGCCTGCTTGTCCGGGGATAAAGCACAGTTACTTACCGTAAAAGTTGTTATCCAGGGACAGCAGGCAGCTATTCTCACAACCCACCCATCTCCCCTGGTTGGCTTCTCTGCTAGCTTTCTGAACTGAGGGTGGGAAGGCACTCGCGCATGCGCGGTGGTGCAGACTCAAAACTTCTACGTTTCTACAAGCAAGTCTGCTTGCGAGGCTGTCCGCATCCAGGCTCCGTGAATGATGTCACCAACATGTGAGAATAGCTGCCTGCTGTCCCTGGATAACAACTGTTTTGGTAAGTAACTGTGCTTTTCAGTGCAACAGGTGTAGAGGTCTTGAACGGTTGGGATGTACCTAAGCTGTTTCTAAAGTTGGGGGGCCGGGACAAATGAGTCTGCTGCCAACACTGAAGACCCAAAAGGTGAGCCGCTACATTAACCATGTAAACCTTTGTAAAATTATGGAGGATGGACCACTTTGCTGACCTACAAATCTCTTCAGGCAGAATTGCCTGGGACTTCTCCCAGGAAGTTGCTTTCCACTCTCAATGTGTCCTGCAGTTGTGATTATGTGAATCCATCTTGAGATGGAGGCTTTAGAAAACTGGCTCAGATTCATCAAGAGAAACATGATTGGACAGACAAAACTTATTGATCACTTCGAGATACCTAAGAAGGGTTCTCTAGACATCTAGCAAATGCAAGATCACATCTTCTTTCTCAGAACCCGTCAGATTGAATGCAGGCAGCCAAACCTCTTGATTAACGTGGAAAGCCAAAATTACCTTTGGCAAAAAAGTATCGATACTCTAGCCTCTGAGAACTGAAGGAGCAGCTCTCTACAAGGCAATGCATGTAGTTCCAAAACTCCTCTCGCTGAACTGGCCACTAAAAACAATGTTTTTACTGTAAGGTCCATGAGCAACACTCCCTGCAAGAGTTCATTTGGAGGCTGAGACAGGGCTTTTAGGACCAGGTTAAGATTCCACGTCAGAAAGGGCTGTCTCACCAGCAGATGCAGCCACAATGCTCCCTTCAAAAAATCTAGAGATATCCAAGTGAGAAGTCAAAGGAACCTAACCCCTCCCGTACTTAAAAGCACAAAAGGCCCGCTATCTGTTCTTTTCTAGGCTCTTTTGAAAGCCATCCTGGAGAAAGCCAGGAATTTAGCAATCAGCGCATGAAAAGGCTCCATATTCCTACTTTTGCACCAAGCTCTTAGACCTCAGGAGAGTTGCAATAACTACCTCTGAATAGCCCTTACGCTCTAGCATTACATGCTCAAGAGCCATACCATAAGCCCAAAGTGTTCCAGACCTTCCAGGGCAGTCAGACCCTGCGAAAGCAAAGTTGAAAGAAGAGGTAGATTTAAGGTTCCTGTCCCTCTTCAGACACACTAGATCCATGTACTACAGCCATCTCGGCCAATCTGGGGCTATGAGAATCACTAATCCTAGGTGAGACGCTATCCTCTGAATGACCCTGCCTATCATGGGCCAAGGATGAAACACATATAGCAGACCTGTCTACGGGCCACTGCAGCACCAAAGTGTCCAAGATTTGTATCTTTGGCTGAAGAACCTTACGGCCTTCTCGGTTGCCATCGCCACCACATCGAATGTTGGATGCTACATCGGTGCACATGGTGTTGCACACTCTGGGATAGAGACTACTCTCTGGGGTCCAAGGATTGTCTGCTCATATAGTGGGTTGAACATTGTCCACTCCCCCTATATGAGCGGTTGAAACAGGTGGTCTTCCAGGCTCAGAAGAGCACTTTTGAAGCCTCCACTGCCATGGCATTATTCATAAAAACCCTTACTGCTTTGCCTTCCAGGGTTTTCTCTAGCATTTAAAGTGCAAGCCAAGGAAGATCACGTGATGCAGTGAGGAGCATGGACATGTGTTCTGCAGCACCCTGGCCCTCACACACACATTCTTTGTCTACTTAGCTCTAATCTGCAATTTGAAGCTCCGCAGTCTCCCCCTCCAGTTGGTCAACTTATGGACCACTTCGTGTCCAAATCAGGGGGGCAGTCGATCTAGCAGAACGGCAGCTAAACCCAAAGAAAAAGCATGGCCAGCGGACGACATCATGGCGGAGGCTGGACCGCCTTACTCGACGGAGTTCACCGACAACCAATTAAGGCAGCTTACTTCTGCAGTGACATTGGCTCTGGCCCCACAGATGGAAAAATTGTCAAGTCAAATACTGCATTTGGAGACCTTGTTGGGGGACACGGTAACCCGAACCACTGAGTTGGAGACGTGAGTCTGCAGCGGAAGATTCTACCCAGGTCCTGAGTGACCTTCTCGCTCGCCTAAAGCAATGCCTGGTGGCAAGCAAAGAAAAAACGGAAGATCTGGAAAATCGACCAAGACGGGACAACCTTCGGTTTATAGGGGTCCCGGAGACCTTGTCTGATCGCCAATTGGGCATCACCATTAAGGACTGGCTGGCCGCTGAATTTCCCTTGCTTGCTGGTATGGGTTCCATCTGCCTGGAACGGATACATCGGGTGGGATGCCTGGAGGTGGAGAGGCAGCGGCCTAGGGTTGTGGTGGCTAAATTGCACAATTATCTCTATAAGGTGGAAATTCTTAAACAATACCGGTTTCGGAATGATGCTCTCAAGTATGATCATACCCACATTTTTCAAGATTACTCTGTGGCCCTCCAGGCCCAGCAGCGGAAGTTTCAACCCTTATGTGCGGCCTTGGCAGCGAAGCAGATCAGATTTCTGTTTTTTTTTTATTATTATTTATTTATTCAATTTGATTAATACAAACAAGCAATAAACATACTTGTACACAGATTACACAAAATATTATAAGAGAAAAAAAAAACCAAAACTATAACCCCAATTCCACTTAACACAGTATTTTGGTTACTCAATAATAATTCAAATTATTTAGTCCACAACTTTTGGAGAGAGACTTAAGAAAAAATAAAAATAAGAAATAAGACGAATCTTATCCAACATAGAAAGCGGCATTTTTCTGCGGTGCTACAGCCATTCATAGCAGGTTACTCATTTTCAGTTACAGGCCCTACATGCTCTTTAGATTCTATAAATCCTATCAATTGTTTAGGCTCAAAAAATAAGTAATTCTTATTCTGATATGAAACAAAACATTTTACAGGAAATTTCAACATAAAATTTGCTCCCAAGGCTAGGACTCTTGGCCGTAATGCCAAGAATTCCTTCCTACGCCTCTGAGATCTCAATGACATGTCAGGAAATATTCGAACATTAGAGCCTAAAAATTGATCATTAATATGATGAAAGAACAAACGTAGTATATATTCTCTATCACTTTCTAAAGCAAGAGTTATTAACAGGGTTTTCCTTTACGTTATAACCTCTAAAGAGTTCTCCAGAAACGTCGTTAAATTCATGTTGTCATTATCTGTCCCTTGAATCTCATTAGGAGTGGAAACTTCTACAGGTTTCTTTAGTTGCAGATAATTAGCTCTAACAATTGGTGGCAAACTTTCTGTGGGAATTAGCAAAATTTCCTTAAAGTATTTTCTTGCCATCTCCATTGGTGAAATTAAGGGACATTTAGGAAAATTTAGGAGTCTCAGATTATTTTTCCTTAGTTGGTTCTCAAAACTTTCCATTTTCCTGGCAGTAAATGATCTTTCTTTTACCAATTCCAAATCCAAAGTTTTCATTTCGGATATTCTTGACTCCTGTTTTTCTAATTTCTCACTTAAATCTTTAAGGACCAAGCCCTGTTGCTCCACTTTAGAGTGAATGGTCCCATAATCAATTTTTAAAGTGGAAAAAGATAGTTTGAGGTTAGCGTCCATAACTGATATGGCCTGCCATAAAGCCTCCATATTTATTACCTTAGGCTTCTCCAACACCCCAAAGTTGATGTTACTTCCTCCCGAAGCTCCTCTCAACTCCTCTGCAGAGTGGGAAAGCTGCTGCTGTTCTCTAGCTTCTTCAGCTCCCGATAGAATTGGAGCTGGCTGTCCTCCTTCTCTGGGGATCGATGTACCTTCCGGGGTCATGATTTCCTCAGGAACTCCCGACTCTGCACTGCTTCCGGGTTGTGGTGGTGGCTGCCTCTGCTCCGGGCTCAACAACGCCCGAATGTGCTGGCTGAGTTCGCCCGACGTATTCGGGCTTACCCCTGAAGTAGCCCCCGAAGATTCACTCGAGCGGGCTAACGCTCCCTCGATTGTAGTTTGCACCAGACGCGGTGCCGCTATCGCAGCCGGAGGATTGCTGCGAAGGGCTCCTTTCCTCTTCCCCATATCGAGGTAAGAGGGTTGCTAGGTCATTTCAGCAAAACGCCTGCCGACTGCAAGAGAGGGAGCCTCCTACTCAGGCGTCCGCTCTCGTCGCCATCTTGTCTGGTCTCACGTTCGATTTCTGTTTTTATATCCGGCAGTCCTCAAGATTCAAGACAACGGGGTCTGGAAGTCGTTTGACTCTGTGGAGGCTGCACAACCTTTGGTGACACAACTTACCTGACTGTGACCATGGAGTCACCCTGTCCTGGCGGGGGTTTTCTTTGCTGCAGTTCAATTTTTGCTTGTGGCAGGAGCTGTGGAGTACAGTGTGCTGGCTTTGTTGGGGTTTTATCACCTTTGAATACTGTTAGTGCTTGCTCTGTGTGTGCATGAGGAGGTCCATTGCATTTTGTTGTTCTTCTGGGGTTCCACTGGTTGTGGGTCCTGTTGGTGGGTGTGGTTGTATGGGGGGTTATTTGGGGAGGTTGGGGAGTAGAGAGGTGGATGGGTTTGGTTGGGGTGGGGGAGGACCAGAGTTCCCGATGGGGGTTTCAATTTGTATTTCAACATATTTTGTTTCTTCATGTCTTGTATATAGGCCACATTCCATGTACTTGTTTCTCCTTGGTCTTTTGGCTCTGCTATACCCCGGGGGAGGCTGAGCTTCTGGGATTTGATTTCACTGAGACTTGCATACATACTTTTCCTGTAGGGAATGCCGGGCTCGTCCTTTAGACTGGTCTCCTGGCATGTAGGGGGAATCACTTCACCTATCAAACAGCAGAAAATCTTGGCCGCGTTGCAGCGCACTGCTGCTGATTTGGTTTGCCTCCAGGAGACCAGGCTGACTGATGAGCACTTGAAACCGAGATGGTCTTGGGTGGGAGAGGTGTATTTTGCCTCGCCTACAGGATGTCATGGGGGAGTGGTCTTACTCCTTCGTAAGTCCTTTCCCATCGGCGTTCAGATGCTGGAGACAGATCGGCTGGGTAGATACTTGCTGTTTCGCTTGCAAGTGGGTAACTTACATTACTTATTGTTGGTAGTTTATGGGCCTAACTCAGTAAAAATGCTCTTCTTTCAGAAATTGATTGCTCTCCACTTGAAATATCCTGCTGAACCATTATTGCTGCTTGGGGATGTTAATCTAGTCATGGATCATGACATTGATAAATCCTCTAGTCCCTCGACTCCTTTGGGGCCCAAGGGCCTTTTGCTTTCCAATTTTTGCTCTGAATTGGGCTTAGTGGATCCCCGGAGGCTGTTACATCCGGAGGTGTTTGATTACACCCATTTGTCCCCGGCCCACGGTTCATGGTCTCAGCTTGATTACATTGTAGTTTCTTCTTCCCTATTTCTGCAGGTAACGGCGGCTCAAGTGGGCTCGATAATGTCTCTGATCATGCTCCTGTCTGGAAAGATATTCAACTCGATGCCAACTTTACCCGCTCCAGTCACTGTAAATTCCCAGCTTATCTGAGGCATGATGTTGATTTTCAAAAGTTTTTACTGGCGCAATGGGAGGATTATGTTTTGACTAATGAACAGCATCAGGATGAGCCACTTTTATTCTGGGAAACAGCTAAGGTTGTCCTCTGGGGTCATATTCTTGCCTACACCTGTACGAGAGTGCGGAGACTCAATAAGGCTATTATCACATTGGAGCGCTCCCTGCACGTGGCTAAGAGGGCTCATATTGCTCGCCCTTCGGCATCCACCAGAGAACAATACTTGGCCGCTCAGGTGGAGTTCAATTCTCTTTTACATTCCTGATCACAACGCTGGTCTACTTATAGACGTTATCAATTTCAGTGTTTTGGTAACAAATCGGGTAAGCTGCTGGCTAGAATGGTGGATACATACACGGGTAAGAAACCGATTTTGGCTTTGCCCTCTACGGGAGGAGCGGTCGTGTCACTTACAGATGATATCACTCGGATATTCCATGATCATTTTGCAGCCCAGTATGGTTCTCAGTCAGGCCCTCCTGGGGATTTGATTGATGACTATCTCCTTTTGTCGGGCATGCCCCATTTGCAGGTGGCAGACGTTGATCACCTGAACCAACCATTGCAGGCAGTAGAACTACAACGTGCTATTCGGTCTAGCAGGGTAGGTGCGGCCCCGGGTCCTGATGGTTTCTCAGGGGAATTTTACAGGATGCTAGAATCCCATCTTTGTGGCCCTTTGTTGGCTTATTATAATGGTGCTGTGGTGTCGGGGGCTTTTCCAAGATATGCTAATGACGCTTCCGTAGCTCTGCTCCCTAAACGTGGTAAGCTGCCCGATCTCTCTAATTAATGTCGACCTCTATTCTCTCAGATCTTGGCGGTCTACCTCCTCCCTTTGATTCCGACGTTGATCCACGGGGATCAGGTGGGCTTTGTTCCTGGGAGGCAGTCGGTGCTGAATGTTTGTAAAATTATTTTGGCCCTTGCTCATGCTCAACAGGCCCAGGAGCCTACATTGCTGGTTAGTCTAGATGCAGCTAAGGCATTTGACAACGTTTCATGGCCTTATCTTTTTCACACTTTGGATTATATTGTGATGTAGGGCTTTTACCGTGCCGCCTTTGCCTCTTTGTATAATGGCCCGACTGCGTCTCTCATTTTTAATGGTACACTTTCAGATACCTTCCCTATTCGACGTGGCACATGTCAGGGGTGCCCCCTTTCTCCCCTAATTTTCATCCTTACCTTAGAACCTTTATTATGCACCCTTCGTCAATTTGAGAAGGTGCGTGGATTAACCATAGCGGGTCAGTTTATCAAAACTTTGGCTTTTGCTGACGACGTAATGCTCATTCTCATGAATCCGGCACACTCTCTTGGGGCAGCCCTGGATTTTATAGCAGAATATGGCTTCTATTCGAATCTTACCATTAATTTAGGCAAATCGTTGGCTTTACCCTCTCATTCCTCTATTCGTGATTCGTGGATGGGCGCTTTTCCATTACAGTTGGCTGATAAAGCCATTAAATATCTGGGTGTATATATTCCCGCCGATCTTTCCACTTTATATGCTTCTAATGTGACTCCCTTATTGCATTTTTTGGCAGTTAAATTGCGACTATGGCAGGTCTATCCCCTTTCCCTTTTGGGGCAGGTGGCTCTCCTTAATATGATCATACTTCCCACTTGGCTTTATCAATTTCAGATGCTCCCTCTGTATTTGCTCTTTCGGGATGAGAACACCTATATTCGTCTAGTCCGACGCTTCCTATGATGGGATCATCGCGCTCGTTTACCCTACTCATAGGTGGTGAGATCGCAGAATAAGGGGGGTTTGGGCTTGCTTAACCTTAGATATCTGACCATAGGCTGTGGCATGCGTCACATCAATGACTATTTTCGGGGCACATCTGTCTTCTCTAATACTTCACTGGAACTAGCATGCTTTCAGCAGGAGCATTTCAGTGCTTATTTTCATTCTGTTCCTTCCACTCACTCTTCTGATATGCGCCTTAGGGTGTTCGGCCTTCCCCTTGTGGAGGGTGTGGGAATGGGTGTGTAAGTTTCATGGTATTAGTGCCAGTGAGTCACCCCTTTTGCTTTTGTGTGGTAATCGAAATTTTTCCC
This sequence comes from Geotrypetes seraphini, assembly GCF_902459505.1. Classification (NCBI taxonomy): domain Eukaryota; kingdom Metazoa; phylum Chordata; class Amphibia; order Gymnophiona; family Dermophiidae; genus Geotrypetes; species Geotrypetes seraphini. The sequence continues at coordinate 279,176,207 of NC_047085.1, read as the reverse complement.
CGTGTATGGGGAGTTCCCAGTTCAAACAGTGGGCAACAAGGGGGTTGACCCTTTTATTTCATCTGGTGCAGGATGATGGCTCAATGCAATCATTTCAAACATTGTGTCAGGATCATGGTCTCACTGCTACTGATAGATTTGCTTATATGCAGATTGCGCATTATGTGGCCTCTTTGACCAAGACCAACTTGCATTCTGCTCGGCAGGACTTATTGTCCACGGCCTATACTTTTGGCTCTCAGATGAAAGTCCCCCCTCAAGTTTCATCATAGACACTTGAAGGATGAGACCCCCCTTGCCGGACTATGCTACACGTCAAGCAGCTTGGTCTCAGGACCTGAATATGATGTTTCCGGAGGATATTATATCTTGTGTGATAGCTCGGCTGCCTGCTTTGAGAAAATATGTGTATTTTTGTTGGGAAATGCAATATAAATTGTTATTTAGAATCTATGTATCACCTTATAGGGCCTATTGTGCCAAATTTTAACCCACAACCTTGTGTGACAAATGTTGGCATCTGACTGCTACATTGGGCCATATGTTGTGGTCTTGCCCGGCTGTTCAAGTCTTTTGGAAGGGAATCTTTACTTTTATTGGGACTCTTTGGAATGTGAATAGTCGACTTTCGCCTCTCCTGCTCTTTGGCATTTCTCCGTCATATCATCCAAGGCCATCGGGATTGAGTGCATTTCTTTGGTGGTCCATTTTATGTGCTTTAAAATGTATTTTTCTTAAATGGCTGAACACTGAGGCTCCTACAACCCACATGTGGCGTCTCAGTTGATTCTCCTGCTGGTTTGGGAGCGCAGAGATGTGCCTGATCATTCTACTGTGCGGGGTGAGTGTTTCACGGCTATCTGGGAGCTTTTTTGGAATACCTTGACTCCAGTGGCTCGAAGTCGTGTTTTGAACTGTTGATTGAGTTCATATTTGCTATTCATATTTGTGCTGTTACATTATGTACTTAATATTGGGGACTCTGGTCTTGGGGGGGGGGGGGGAAGTTGGGGGGGAAGGTGAGGGGGGAAATGTTTTCTATAAAACTGTTTGTGGAGCACTGCTTGTTAGGATGAATCTTGGTACCTGTGTTTTTATCTGCTCTAATAAAAATCATTTTATCATAAAGCGCAAGCCAAATGGCTCGCAGCTCCAGTCGACTGGTAGGCCATTTCCTCTGAGAAGGTTGACCTTTTGCCCTGCACTGGATTACCATTGCAATGACCTTCCCAACCATAAAGGCTGGCATCCGTCGTTATGATCACCCAAGAGTCTGTATGGAGTGGCAAAGCCTTGGCCAGCAACTCTGGTTGGCACCTCTAGAGCCAAGGCCAGTGGCTTGTGAAGTGAGTCTGTTTGAGGCGACTATTGTAACAACAGCGTATCTTGTGGGGGCGTAATTAAGCCTTTGCCCAAGGTGCCACCTCTGTCGCCACTATTGATCCTAGCACCTGAAAGTAATGCCAGGCAGTGGGATCCAACAGCACTAAGATCTCTGAAATCTGGTACCTCAGCTTCTGTCTGAATGGTTCGGGAAGAAACACCCATCCTGCTGCGATATCGGATTGAATTCCCAGGTATTCTGGGGATTGAGTTGGCTTTAGGTGGCTTTTCTGGAAATTGATTATCCAGCCCAGACTAGCAACACCTGTACAACTTGTACCACAGCAATGTCCTCCTCAGCCATGGATGGGGCTTTGAGTAGCCAGTCGTCCAGATACAAGTGTATCTGGATCTCCGGCTTGTGTGAATTCACTGCTACAAAAACCATCATGTTGATGAAGGTGTGATGTGCTGTTGTGAGTCTAAAGGGAAGAGCAGAGAACTGAAATCTCTCTCCAACATGTGGCACCACAGGTATCTTCTTTGAGCGGGGAATATGGGGATATGTAAATAGGCTTTAGTTAAATCCTGTAAGGCTAGAAAATTTCCTCTGGTGCTAATGAAGCAATGACCAACCTTACGGTCTCCATGCAGAAACGCAGCACTTTTAGTGCTGCATTGGCTGACTTTAGGTCTAGAATCAGCCACCAGACTTCCAAGCCTCTTTTGGGCACAATACTATCTGCCTAATCCCCATTCTCTATCCAGCACGGGCTCTATGGCTTGAATATCTAAGAGCCACTTCAGTCCCTGCTCTCTTGAATGTAAACCGCCTAGAAGTCGCAAGATTGTGGTGGTATAGAAGAATGAAGTTATTATTATTATTGTTGTTTGGACTCTGATCGCTTCCCCCCCCCCCCCCCCAGCTGTCTGGCTCGAGAATCCAGGGATAAATCACTGATCTGAGCAAATCCTCCACCTAAGCCTTCCGATACTGATACTCCCTCCTCTCTGCGGGGGAATAGCTATTGACCTGACATCATTGCTGTTTTTTGGAGGCTGCTGATGGACGGGAGCCAAATATTGAGGATACCTGGCACATCCAAATCTCCACCTAGATCCCTGGTAGGATTTCTGCACAGAGGATCCCCTCCGAGAACTGGCAAATATGCCTAGAGCCACAAAAAATTACCCCACCAATTTACTTAACTTCTTTGAAAGTGTGGATAAAGGTGAGTATCCAGATTTTCAGAAAGCTTTTGACAAAGTTCCTCATAAGGAGCTCCTGAGAAAATTAGAGTCATGGGATGGGAGACAATGTTCAGTTGTGGATTAGGAATTTATCAAATAAAAAACAGAGTAAGGTTAAAAGGCCATTATTCTCAATGGAGAAGGGTACATAGTGGAGTGCCGCAGGAATCTGTAATGGGACTAATGCTATTTATTTATAAATGATCTGGAAATTGGAACGAGTCAGGTGATTACATTTGCATATGACATTAAACTGTTAAAAATTGTTAAAACACAAGCAGATTGTGAAAAATTGCAGACCTTCCATAGGAAATTGGAAGACTGGGCATTCAAATGACAGATGAAATTTAAGGTGGACAAAAGCAAAGTAGTGCACATTGGGAAGAACAACCCAAATCATAGTTACCAGATGCTAGGGGCCACCTTGAGGGTCAGTGCCCAAGAAAAAGATCTCTGGGTGTCATTCTAGACAATATGCTGAAACCTTCCAGCCAATGTGCAGTGGCAGACAAGATGCTAGGAATTGTTAAACATTCTTAGTCTTTTATTTTTTAAATGCCTCTGTATCACTCTATGGTCTCACCTTGTGTATTGCATTCAATTTTGGTTGCCTTGCTTCAAAAAAGATATAGCGGTACTAGAAAAGTTTCAAAGATGTGCAACCAAAATAAGGGAAACAGAACCCTTCTCATATGAGGAAAAACTAAAGAAGTTAGAAACTGCTGAGGGGAGATATGATTGAAGTCTATAAAATCCTGAATGATGTAGAACAGGGAAAAGTGGATCAAATTTTTTCATCTGTCAAAAATTACAAAGACTAGGGGACACTCTCAATGAAGTTACAGGGAAATACTTTTAAATCAATAGGAGGAAATATTTTCTCAGAGAACGGTTAACGTAGCTGGTTTTAAGAAAGGTTTGGGCAATTTTCTGGAGGAAACGTCCATAGTCTGTATAGAGACATACAAGGGTGAAGCCACTGCTTGCTCTGGATTGGTAAAAACAAAAAGAAAAAGCCAACACAGTCTGCAGTAAAAACAAAACAACACACGGAAAACAATGAAAAACTGCAGATGCAGGCTAAGTTTATTATATCTATTATTAAATGTGGTTAATGTTACCACCTTTTAACAAATCAAGGGACCTGACACGGTCCGTGTTTCGGTTAACACGCCTTCATCAGGTGTCCTAACAAATGGAAATAAAGATAGCTAAAGATATACATTGTCAAATGTATGAATACATAAACTCTTGACAAACAAATACAAAGTGATGACAATCCTGAATAATATGGTGCACCTAGGTTTGTTAAAAGGTGGTAAAATTAACCACATTTAATAATAGATATAATAAACATAACCTGTACCTTGTACGTTTTGTCTGCAGTTTTTCTTTGTTTTCCGTGCTCTGGATTGGTAACATGGAATGTTGCTAATATTTGGGTTTTGACCAGCTACTAAATGACCTGGATTGTCCACCATGAGTACAGACTATTGGGCTAGATCAGACATGGGCAAACTATGGCCTGTGGGCCAAATCCAGCTCATTTAGCTTTTTAACCTGGCCCGCAGTGTCAGAGGCAGCTTGTCTGCAGTGTAAGGCAGGGCTTCTAAATGCTGCGGTACACAGTCCACCTGTCTGCTAGCTACCGCCGCTCACAACCGCCACTCACCCACTATATTTATGTACAGCCCCATTGGTGCCGCAACGAAGGGAAGGGCCACGTACCCACAAGCCTTCTCCCGACGACAATTTGATGTTGAAGAGAAGGTCCAGGATTGGCTGGCCCAGACCTTCTCTCCAACGTCAGAATTGACGTCGAGAGAAGGCTTGTGGGTACACCCCTGGCCCTTCCCTTCATTGTGGCTCCAACGGGGCTGTAAATAAATATAGTGGGCGAGCGGCGGTGGTGAGCGGATGGGCGAGCGGATGGACAGACGTGCGGGTGCCGGACCAGGAGAGGGGAGGAGGAATTGGCGGCTTGGGGGCAGGCAGGTAGGCTTCGGCGGGGCTTCGGGAGATGGCGGGAAGTAATTAAATGCAGCTGGTGCAGGTCAGCTTGGGGGGGAGGGAGGAAGGGGGCACTAGGGCACTAACGACATAGGAAGGAGGCACTGGGGCACCAAGGACATAGGAAGGAGGCCCTGGGGCACCAAGGACATAGGAAGGAAGCACTGGGGCACCAAGGACATAGGAAAGAGGCAATGGGGCACCAAGGACATAGGAGGGAGGCACAATGCGCAAAAAGAAAATTTGCGAGGATTTAGCAGCTGGCAGCTGCGGTAGTGTTGTTTCCTCCTGCAGCATCAGACCCCCCCCCCCCACTGCACCCCCATTGCTTCCTTCTGTTGTGCCCCCCCTCCTTCCCCCAATCACCCAGCCCCTCTGTGAAATTTAAGAACCCATTGTGGCCCACGGGTCAAAAGGTTTGCCTACCCCTGGGCTACATGGACCATTGGTGTTACCTAATTAGGCTATTCTTATGTCTTAAGTTGCTGTTCTGATACACTAGCCATCAGATTGTCTAGACCAGGGGTGGGCAACTCTGGTACTCGAGGGCCGGAATCCAGTTGGGTTTTCAGGATTTCCCCAGTGAATATTCATTGAAAGCAGTGAATGCAAATATATCTCATGCATATTCATTGGGGAAATCCTGAAAACCCGACTGGATTGTGGCCCTTGAAGACCGCCTTTGACACCCCTGCTGTAAGGCCTCTGTGACAATATTCACTAGATCCACCAGCCTAAAAAGAATGTGCACTGTCTGGTCATCCCCTTAGTCTAGTATTACCACAGCCTGCTGCCCATAGGCATCCACCTGCTCTTCAGAAGCCCCCCAAAACAGAATGTTCATTTTGTGAGAGAAGAGTCATGGAGTCTGAGCTCCCAGCATATCAGTCTTTTTCCTATTGGCTTCTTGGTCTGTGGTTGAAAACTGTCTGACAAACTGTGCTTTTGGTAGACAGTTCCCCCCTGTGTTGCTGCCGGTGCAAGCACAGAACCGGCGGACTGACTCTTTTATAATTTAAACAACCATCATATAGCAAGTTCACAAAATTTGGGGAGGAATACTGACCTAGTGCCTAACTCTCAGTAAGCCTGGTTCTAAGAGAGATTATAGAGGCATAGCATTAAACTGCATATATAATTTGCATATATTTGCTTGAGAGAGCCATACTACATGAGGGGAGGGGTGGTTTGAATCCACATACTAACCGAAAAGTGCTCCTTGAAAAGAGCCGTCTGGCTGGTTTCTTAGAGATCATACCCCACAGGTGACCCTTGAGGGGAAGAATGCTGGCTTAGTGCCTAACCCTTAAGTCTGGTTCTAAGAGAGATTGAAGAGGCTCAGCATTAAGGATAGTTTTCATAGTTTGACAATAGTGTAGCCTATAGAGTCTTTGTTAGGGTTTCATACAAAGCAGTGTTTTAGTCTAGATCAGTATTTTAGGTTGCATTTCAGGATATAGGATCAGATTAGTGCACAAATAACTGTTGAAAGTCTCTGGTGTTAATTTCCTTTCACCCACCCTAAGACGGAGCTTTTTGATTTATAGGCTCTTCAGCCAACCAGGAAGAGGGCATTGCTTTGGTAGGATTTTTCTCCCCTTTATTCTTCCAGGTGTATTTCTGCAACCATAGTATGGCTGGGAAACATCATGTCACCAAAGCTGTTGCTCAGATTACAGCATCTGTCTCAGTGCAGACAAAAAATGTTACCCAGATAGAGGGAGTGGTTCCATGTGGAAGCTGTCTTCAGCTTGAATTCTTCATGAAGGAAGTAAAGGAACTGAGAGAAAGGAGGTGGCAAGAGTGAGAAGCATCTGTGAGAATGAGAAGTACATCAATGAAATGATTCATGAGGCATCAAAGATTTCCAGCAGTGGGGAAGAAGAGGCTGTACTGAGGGAAGACAACTGGCCTCATATTATGGAACCCTGCAAGATTGGTACTGTGACTCCACCCACCCTTGAACTAAAGAACTGGTATGCTGCCCTGGAAATAGAGGAGATGAAAGCATCCCAGGGAGAGGAAGGACCAAAATCCCACAAATTACTGGATCCGTGACTACTAGAAGGTGTAAGGTAGTGGTGGTTGGCGATTCCCTTCTGAGGGGTACAGAAGCATCCATCTGCAGACCAGACACAATGTCTCGGGAAATATGCTGTCTGCCTGGTGCCAGAATCCAAGATGTTATGGAAAGCTTGCTGAGACTCATCAAGCCTGATGACTATTATCCAAGTTTCAAGTTTATTGTGCACTTTTGATATACCATCTAAACCAGTGTTCTTCAACCTTTTTACACCCGTGGACCGGCAGAAATAAAATAATTATTTTGTGGACCGGCAAACTACTAAGACCGAAATAAAAAAACACATTTTCGCCCTGTCTCCGCAAGCTCGGTCCCCACAAACCATCTGATCCCATCTGCACAAGCCTCAGTTATGATTTTATATTGAACGTATTTTATTAAAGTATAAAAAGAAACAATATTCTGTACAACTAGTGTTTAAGCCCGTTACATTAACGGGTGCTAGAATAGATGTCTGTCTGTCTTTCTCCTGCCCCCCTGTCTCTTTCTTCCTTTCTTTCTGTCTCTCTCCCTGCCCCGTCTATCTTTTTTCTTTCTGTCTCTCTCCCTGCCCTGTCTATCTTTTTTTATTTCTTTCTATCTTTCTTTCTCCCTCCCGCTGTCTATCTTTCTTTCTTTCTTTTTTTCTTTCTGTCGCTCTCCCTCCCCAGACCCTCACTGAAGCCGCCTTCCAGCGGTGCCAGCTAAGGGATCCCTTGCCCTTTCCTCAATCCAGCTGTGGTCAGTTGCCCGCATACTCCTGGCGGGGGAGGGGAGGGGTTCCTTTAGCTCTCGTTCACTGAGGTGGTGGTGTCCCACCCCATCCATGCACACTCTCTCTCTCCTACCTGCACTCCAAATGCCTGCTTCTCTCACCAGCCCAAAGCCTCTCTCTCTAGTGGCTATCCCATGTCTCTCTTCTCCTCACCAACCCAGACCCCAAATCCCAATCAGGCATCTCTTTCCGCCCCCACCCAACTATCATTCTCCTCCTTGTCTTCCACCCTCATCTCATGATTGATTCCCTTGCTCCTGCCCCCAGCTGACCGTCTAACCTGCCGGTTCCTTCTTCGGACAGATGGGAATGATCTTCCTCTCCCCCCTTGCTCCAGGGGAGTTTACTTTTGGGGGGGGGTTACAGTCGCGGGCATCGGGAGTTTTTGTTGTTGCAAGCTCCCCTTTCCCCCTACATGCCAGCGATTGTTGGGGGTTTTTTTTGTTTTTTTCGGCAGACAGAGAGAGGGCGGGAGGGGGGGAGTGGCTGCCGTGGTGATCTGGCCGACTCCCTTGCCGGAGTTATTTTTCAGTTTAAAGGTGCCACGGTGTCTCCTCTAACGATCCCCACCTGCATTAGAAGTCTTCTCTGAAGCAGGTGCGGCTCGTGACAGGAGCCACGGCGGCACCTTTAAACTGAAAAATATCTCCGGTTAGGGAGCCAGCCAACTGGCAGTTCAAGTCGGAGCTTTGGTCTGGTCTGCTCCCTGCTCGCCTTGCCGTATTGTATTTTTTAGTTGAAAGACGCGGCGGCGGCTCCTCTCATGATCCCCACCTGCGTTGGAAGTCCAACGCAGGCGGGGATAGTGAGAGGAGCCACCGCCGCGTCTTTCAACTAAAAAATACAATACGGCAAGGCAAGCAGGGAGCAGGCCAGACCGAAAAATAGGACGAAAAACAGAACCTTAAGCGCGCATGCGCACTCCTACCTGCGGGTCCCTACAGCTCACGGAAAACGAGAGCATGCAGTGGGAGTGCGCATGCACGGCTTAGGGTTTTCAACATTTACTTGGCCCCCCTAGCACGGATACTAGCCGACCTTAACCTTAAATCTTTCATATATGCTGATGACATCACCATTATCATTCCCCTAACTACATTCACTCAACAGACGGAACAACTCACCTCCTCTATCCTCACCAAACTAGAACAATGGACCTCACAATTCAAATTGAAATTAAACACAGAAAAAACCAAAATCTTCCTGGCAAGCCCTAACCACAAATTAACCAACACTTCCCTGAAACTGAACGGCCTAGAATACCCCATCAACCCCACCATAAAAATACTAGGAGTCATCCTAGATAGAAACTTGACCTTCGAAGCCCACACCAGTGCCCAGGTCAAAAAATGCTTCAGTTCACTCTGGAAACTTCGCACCATCAAACACTACTTCGACCACCTCTCCTTCCGCTTACTGGTCCAATCACTAATCCTAAGCATATTGGACTACTGCAATATCGTATACCTGGGAGCCTATAAAAACACCATCAAACGTCTCAGAATAGTACAAAATGCTGCTGTCCGCCTCATCTTCAGCCTCAAAAAATATGACCACGTCAGCCCCTACTACACCAAACTCCACTGGCTGCCGGTGGAGGCAAGAATCATCTTTAAATTCGCCTGCCTCTGCTTCAAAACCTTAGCAGGCTCCTCACCAATTTACCTATCTGACTACCTCGAAATTGCAGGCCCCTCTCGCACTCGAAATACCTACCTGTTTTCTTTTCCCTCCCCGAAGGGCTGCCTCTACAAAAAATTCCTCAACCGATCCCTAGCATTCCAAGCGGGCAAATGGAACAAATGCCTCTCCACTCTCATCTCCAATTCCCCCCCCTATCAAACTTTCAGGAAGCTAACCAAAACCTACCTTTTTGACAAATTCCTCTGAATGCTCCGACCCCCTCCCCCCTCCACCTCAGACCTCGACCCTTCCCCAGACCCTTTACTGCCGTAGGCTACACTTCTATTTGTAAACTGCTATATGTAACTCATAGCAATCATAATCACTCCGACTATACTACCCCCGAATATATTACCTACTTGAAAAAACTAACTTTGTCAATGTACCATCTAAAATGTAAATGTAACGTGATTGTAAAATTGCATTGTCTAAAGTACTAATATAACATTAACTAAACTGTATCTTCGCTGTAATTGTACAGTCTCTTCTTCTGTTAACCGCATAGAACTTCCACGGTAATGCGGTATACAAGAATAAAGTTATTATTATTATTATTATTATTATTATTATTATATTAGATTGTCATTTTATAAATATAAATTTTCAGAGCAAGGACCAACAAAACCCCTGTTTCCCCTCCCCTTCACATATATCCCCTCTACTATCAAGAAAACTGAACAAGCCAAATTATTACAGAATGCTACACAGAAATATCATGCTAACAGAATACTGCAGTCACACATGATAGGAATAGTGTTAGGCTTTGCAGTCCCCAGTTATGTCTCTAGCAGGATATATATTTCAAATCTGATATATTGTAATGACAAAATAGAAATAAAATGATTTTTTTCTACCTTTTGTGGTCTCTGCTTTCATCTTCTTTCCACTCTTCCTTCCAGCGTCTGCCCGTTCCATCCACTGTCTGGCCTCTCCCCTTCCATATGTATCTGACTTCTTTCTATGCCCCTCTCCCCTTTCCATCCAGCCTGTGCCTCCTCTCTCCTTTTTACATCATTCATTCCAGCTTCACTGCTTTCTTCATTTTTATCTCTCCTACACCAGATCTAGCATCTTTATCTCTCTCTCATTTCTCTGCTGACCCCTCCAGCATCATTCTCTCTCTACTTTCTCATTACTGTCTCTCCCCTTTTCCTCCTCTAATCTCCCTGCCAGCTGTTTCCTTCCTTTTTTCCTTCTCCCTTCCCTCCTCCCCCCTATCCAACAGTAGCTCTCTTCCCATCCCTTTCCCTCTTCCCCTCCCAGCAGCATCTCTCTTTCTACCTCCCTCCAGGTGCAGTAGCAGCTCTCCCTCCATCAGCTTCCCAGCCTCCAACAGTGGCTTCCTCTCCTTCCAGCAGCTCTCAGTACTTGCCTGCAGCAGTGATTTCCTTAGGCAGCCTCTGAGGAAAGGGGAAGTTGCCAAAGTGAATCACTGCCCTGGTAAGTACAGAGCTGCTAGGAGAGGAGACAGCCACTGTTGAAGGCTCCCCATGATCTTATTCCTGCTGTGCCCTGCACATTCGCGACCGCAGGCCCTGCCGCCCAAGACGTGCATACTGCACGTGGGCAGACTCTCAGCACAAACGCTGCTGATGGCCCCAATCGACACGCTGATCTCCCCGCGCACGCTGACTATCTCCTCTATGCCTGCACTTTCCCCGTGGCCCTCTTCGGCGACTCGGGAGGGGCAGCGATCAAGACAGGCTGCCAACGTCGGGACCTTCCCTCTCTAAGTCCCGCCTATTTTGTTTCAACTTCCTGTTTCCGCATAGGCGAGACTCACAGAGGGAATGGCCGACGTCGGCAACCTGTCTTGAACGCCCGAGGCTGGGAGGAACAGAAGATTTCCGCGAACACCACCGGGGCAGGAAATTTAACGGCGTCCATCACGCCGGTCCTGCGCGGACCGGCAGGAATTTTCTGCGGACCGGCGGTTGAAGAACTGTGATCTAAACAGTTATCTAAACATTTTACAATAAAGGCAATAATGAAAACATGTAATTAAAACTTCTATTAGAGCATACAGGGATCTCACAGACTGGAACTGACTAAAATGAGAACAAGGTTAAAGGTGGCGGAAAGGAATACATCATTACATTGAGAATAAAATAAAATAGAGAGGGAAAAGGAAGACATAAGAATAGCCTTACTGGGTCAGACCAATGGTCCATCAAGCCCAGTATCCTATTTCCAACAGTAGCCAATCCAGGTCACCTGGCAAGATCCCAAGGAGTAAAACAGGTTTTATGTTGCGCGGACGGCTTCATCAACTTGTTGACCAGTACTCCCAAGTCTCTTTCTTGGGATGTCTCTCCGAGTACTGTACCAGACATCCTGTATTCTTGTATAAGATTTTTGCTACCGACATGCATCCACATTAAACCTCATTTACCATGGCACAGCCCATTTTTCGAGCGTATTTATGTCACGTTGCAGGTCTTTGCAGTTCTTCTGCGTCTTCACTACTCTGAATAGCTTCGTACCGTCCACAAATTTAAACACCTCGCTCGTCGTACCAATTTCCAGGTCGTTTATAAATATGTTGAGCACGGGCCCAAGCACGGAACCCTGCGGCACTCTACTCGTGACGCTGTTCCAGTCTTGAGTATTGTCCATTTACCCCCCACTCTGTTTCCTATCCGCCAACCAGTTTTTCATCCACGTGAGTATTTCACCCTCGATTCCAGATAGACAAGGGTGAACCGATCGCCCTTGTCTATCTGCTTGTATACTCCCTCGAAGAAGTGCAGCAAGTTCGTCAAGCAAGATCTTCCCTTGATGAAGCCGTGCTGGTTTGTCCTCATCAGATCGTGTCCGTCAAGGTGATCAATGATGCGGTACTGAGGTCAGACTCACCGGTCTGTAGTTTCCCGGATCTTCCCTCGAACCTTTCTTGAAGATCAGCGTAACATTCGCCACTTTCCAGTCTTACGGAATCCTTCCCAATTTGATTGACAGCAGTTCAGCTATAGCCCCTTTTAGTTCCTTGATTACCCTCAGATGCATGTCATCCGGTCCTGGGGATTTTTAAGCCTATCAATTTGCCTGCAAACCTCTTCTAGACTGACCGTCAACCCTGTCAGTTTCCCATCTTCGTTTCCTATATATAGCCTGTCGGTTTTTGGTATGTTGTGCATATCCTCTTCGGAAAATACAGATGCAAAAAATGTGTTCAGTTTGTCGGTGATGGCTTTGTCCTCCTTTAGCACTCCCTTTAGTCCATGGTCATCCAACGGCCCCACCGCTTCTTTTGTGGGTCGTTTCCCTTTAATATATCGCAAAGAATGGCTTGAAGTTTATCGCCTCCTTGGCTATTTTTTCCTTGTAGTCTCTTTTGGCCTCTCTTACCACCTTGTGGCACCTGCTTTGATGTTGCTTGTGCTTTTTCCAATTTTCGTCCGTTTTTGTCCTTTTCCATTCTTTAAACAAAGTCTTCTTGTCTCTGATCGCTTCCTTCACAGAGAATTTCATAAGAACATAAGAATTGCCGCTGCTGGGTCAGACCAGTGTTCCATCGTGCCCAGCAGTCCGCTCACACGGCGGCCCTCTGGTCAAAGACCATCGCCCTAACTGAGACTGGTCCTACCTGTGTACGTTCCGGTTCAGCAGGAACTTGTCTAACTTCATATTGAATCCCTGGAGGGTGTTTTCCCCTATTACAGACTCCAGAAGAGCATTCCAGTTTTCTACCACTCTCTGGGTGAAGAAGAACTTCCTTACATTTGTACATAATCTATTCCCTTTTAACTTTAGAGAGTGCCCTCTCTTGCTTCCTACCTTGGAGAGTGTGAACAACCTGTCCTTATCTACTAAGCCTATTCCCTTCAGTACCTTGAATGTTTCAATCATGTCCCCTCTCAATCTCCTATGTTCGAGGGAAAAGAGGCCCAGTTTCTCCAATCTCTCACTGTACGGCAACTCCTCCAGCCCTTTAACCATTTTAGTCACTCTTCTCTTTCAAGTAGTACCGTGTCCTTCTTCATGTACAGCGACCACTGCTGGACGCAGTACTCCAGATGAGGGTGTACCATGGCCCAGTACAGCAGCATGATAACCTTCTTCGATCTGTTTGTGATCCCCTTCTTTATAAGACATAAGAGCTGCCTCCGCTGAGGCAGACCATAGGTCCATCCCGCCCAGCGGTCCGCACCCGCGGCGGCCCATCAGGCCCACTGCCTGAGCAGTGGTCCCCGACTAATTCCATAGCTTACCATTTAAATCTATCCCTATAATCTACCTCTATTCTTATCTATACCCTTCTATCCCTTTGTCCTCCAAGTACCTATCCAAGGCTTCTTTGAAGCCCTGTAGCGTGCTCCTGCTTATCACATCCTCCGGCAGCGCATTCCATGTATTCACCACCCTCTGTGTGAAGAAGAACTTCCTGGCGTTTGTTCTAAACCTCTCCCCTTTCAATTTCTCTGAGTGCTCCCTTGTACTTGTGGCCCCCTTAATTTGAAAAATCTGTCCCTGTCTATTTTTTCTATACCTTTCATGATTTTGAAGGTTTCTATCATGTCTCCTCTAAGTCTCCGCTTTTCCAGGGAGAAGAGCCCCAGCTTTTTCAGTCTGTCAGTATATGAGAGATCCTCCATGCCCTTTATTAGTTTAGTTGCTCTTCTCTGGACTTTCTCAAGTACTGCCATGTCTTTCTTGAGGTACGGTGACCAGTACTGAACACAGTACTCCAGGTGCGGTCGCACCATTGCGCGATACAGTGGCAGGATGACTTCCTTCGTCCTGGTCGTGATACCCTTTTTAATGATACCCAACATTTTGTTTTCTTTTCTTAAGGCTGAGGCGCACTGCTCCGACACCTTTTATCATACCTAGCATTCTGTTCGCCCTTTTCGCCACGGCTGCACATTGCGTAGACGGCTTCATTGACTTGTCGATCAGAACTCCCAAGTCTCTTTCCTGGGAGATCTCTCCAAGTACACCCTGGACATCCTGTATTCGTGCGTGAGATTTTTGTTACCGACATGCATCACTTTACATTTATCTACGTTGAACCTCATCTGCCATGTCTATGCCCATTTCTCGAGGCTGATTATGTCACGTTGCAGATCTTCGCAATCCTCCTGCATCTTCACTACTCTGAATAACTTCGTATTGTCTGCAAATCTAATCACTTCACTCATCATACCTTTGTCCAGATCATTTATAAAGATGTTGAAGAGCACGGGTCCAAGCACCGAGCCCTGCGGCACCCCACTGGTGACGCTCTTCCAGTCTGAGTGTTGCCCATTTACCCCCACTCTCTGTTTCCTATGCTCCAGCCAGTTTTTAATCCATGTGAGTATTTCACCCTCGATTCCATGGCTCGCAATTTTCCGAAGTAGTCGTTCATGCGGAACCTTGTCAAACGCCTTCTGAAAATCCATATATACAATGTCGACCGGGTCGCCCTTGTCTATCTGCCTGTTTACTCCCTCGAAGAAATGCAGCAAGTTCGTCAAACAAGATCTGCCTTTGCTGAAACCGTGCTCGCTGGTCCTCATCAGACCGTGTCCGTCAAGGTGATCAGTGATGTGGTCCTTTATCAGTGCCTCTATTATCTTTCCCGGTACCGAGGTCAGACTCACTGGTCTGTAGTTACCCGGATCCCACCTCGAACCTTTCTTGAAGATCGGCGTAACATCCGCCACCTTCCAGTTATCCGGAATCTTTCACGATTTGAATAATGGACAGGAAGAATTTTACAAATGAAAATAATATACATTGAAAAACAAGTACTGTAGTATTATGTACATCTGATGCAGGTAAATGGAACTGCATGTAATTGCTGTGAAGAATATACAATTCATCGGTTTTTATAAATAATTGCAGACTAAAATCATCATGATAATTTTGTGTGTGTTTGTTTCCTCTTGTATGCTTTTCAGTTTTTCTAGTGCTCCATGACCCTTCATTTCCAACTACGATGTGCTGCTGGAAAGTTCTCAGCCCAATCAAGAAGAGCAGTGTTCTCCCTAGCATCTTTTAGCTGGCGCTTCCCCCTCAACGTCCTCCGGATTGCCCCCTAATCTCACTGTCTCACCTTTAAAGCTAATTACGGAAGCCTGCTGAACGAAGCTAGCATGCTACTATCAGCCTCCGCAGCACGTTCCCTTTGCCGCGGTCCCGCCCCTGGGTTTTGGCCAGGTATCAGTGACCTGGATTGGCCATCATGAGAACAGGCTACTGAGCTTGATGGACCATTGGTCTGATCCAGTAAGGCTATTTCTATGTTCTTAACGTGCTGTGGAGGCCAACAGCAGCCTACTAGGTTCGCTCTGCAGGCTGCCGTAATTAGCTTTAAAGATTGGTCCTCAATAAGCGGCGGTCACAGCATGGAAAACGACCTCTCTTGCTGAGTGCGGGAAGCAGCAGAGGTAAGGCCCCCACCTGTTGCGAGGGCCCCAGCGGGATGGGGATTGCCATAGAGACGCCGGATCTGGACACCAGGGGAGAGGGAGAGAGACAGAAAAGGACCTTCAGGAGGGGCAGGAAAGCAGACTTGAACCAAAAGAGTGGGGGAAGACAGGGCAGATGCTGGACTAGAGGAGGTAGAGAGGGAAAACACCCTGCACCGAGGAGAGAGAGATGCCAGGCCCTGGAGAGGGGGAAGACAGAGTGAGAGAGACAGAAAGACCCAGATCAAAAGTGAGAGGACTCGAAATGTTAGAAGGAAGATAGAGAGAGGGAGAAATCTGAAACAAAGAGGGGCAGCTGTTGGACTTAGGGGTGTATAGAGGGAAAAGAGAGAGACTTCAGAAAGGTGCAAAGATTCTGGACCAGGGAGGGAGGAAGGAAGAGAGAGAGAGGTAGAGAAAGACCTGAAAGAAAGGAGAACAAATGTTAGACATGGGGGGGATAGGGGGTTGTAAGCAGAAGAAAGACAGAGATAGGCCTGGACCAAAGGGGAAAGACAGGAGGCAGATGCTGGACTATGGGAAGTGCAGACAGAAGAGACAGAGGGGGAGAGACCCTGAAGAAGAACAGAGATGCAAGATCATAACAGAGGAGGGAGGGAGAGAGAGGGAGACATGTTGCCAATAGGGGTGGACTCGTGGAGGGACAGAGAGAGAGAGAGAGATGTTGGTTAGGGAAGGGAATTAGTTCTGGAGAAGAGGAAGCATGCAGGAGGCAGAAAGAAAAAAAATGTTGGATGCACAGTCAGAAGGAAGTCCTACCAGAAACTAATTAAATCACCAGACAACAAAGGTAGGAAAAATGAGTTATTGAGGTGACCTTGCATATTTTAAAGGCATCTTCTTTGACCACTTTGAAAAATAAAACAAATATAAATAATTAACATTTTCTCTGCATACAGTGTGCTTTGGGTTTGGTTTTTTTTTAATTTTGTAGTTACCATTACGAATTAATAAGATTATATTGTGTGTACATGAAAAATGAATGGAAGAAACTGAATTACAAGTACATTACATTACATTACATTAGGGATTTCTATTCCACCATTACCTTGCAGTTCAAGGCGGATTACAAAAGAATTGTCCAAGATGTATTACAACAAGAACTTCCAAAAAAAAAAAAAGCAATTGGTCATTTTCAAAAAGTGAGAAATGGGTAAGATTATTTGTTTGGGGTAGTTGGCTTTAGTGAGAGGTGGAGTTTGAGACTTGCGGTATTATTTCTTTTTTCAGAGTTTTCTTGAAGAATATGGTCTTTATTTCTTTTCTAAAAGTCTTGTAGTCGAGGGATGCCGTCAGTAGATTGGCGATTTGGTTGTCTAGTTTGGCTGCTTGAGTGGCCAAGAGGCCATCATATAGTTTTTTCTGTTTGACCTCCTTAATTGGGGGGGTATGAGAATGGGATGTGAGTTTTCCTATGTCTGGTTGCGGTGTTGTGGATGAGGCGGTTATTCAGGTAGTTTGGACTGTCTCCGTATAAAGTCTTAAATAGTAGGCAGTAGAATTTAAATTGTATTCTTGCTGGGATCGGAAGCCAGTGCGATTGGAGATATGCTTCTGTAATGTGATCATGTTTCTTTAATGAGTAGATGAGTCTTAGTGCTGTGTTTTGGATAGTTTGTAGTCATATTGAGCATTGGAAAATAATTAATAATAACTAATTAAAATAGTGCACATTTAATTTTCCCCGCCACCAAATTCCCGGTCCTGCACCACCTGGCTACTTTTTTGTGCCACCCAGCTGGAAAATATTTCTGGGGAGTACACTGCAGCTACATTATCCACTTTTACCACAATCTCTGGCAATGCGTTCCAGAGCTTAACTGTTTGAGTGAAAAAATTATTTCCTCCTATTGGTTTTAAAAGTATTTCCTTGTAACTTCATTGAGTATCCCCTAGTCTTTATAATTTTTGACGGAGTGAAAAATTGATCCACTTGTACCTATTCTACTCCATTCAGGATTTTGTAGACTTCAATCATATCATATTCCCCTCAGCCGTCTCTTTTCCAAGCTGAAGAGCCCTAACCTTTTTAGTCTTTCCTCATAAGAGAGGAGTTTCATCCTCTTTATCATCTTGGTTGCTCTTGCTATATCTTTTTGAGATGAGGAGACCAGACTTGAACGCAGCACTCCAGGTGAGATTGCACCATGAAACGATACAGGGGCAGTATAATATTCTTAGTCTTCTTAACCATCCCTTGTTTAATAATTCCTAGCATCCTTTTTGCTTTTTTGGTTACCACCGCATATTGGGTGGAAGGTTTCATTGTACTGTCTACAATGACGCCCAGTTTCTTTTCTTGGGAGCTAACCCCCAAGGTGGACCCTAGCATCCGGTAACTGTGATTTAGGTTATTTTTCTCAGTGTGCATCACTTTGCATTTGTCCACATTAAATTTCATCTGCCATTTGGACTCCAGTCTTCCAATTTCGTACGGTCTGTCTGCAGTTTTGACAGCTTTGAACAGTTTAGTGCTGTATGCAAATTTAATCACCTCATTTGTTAACCCAATTTCCATATCATTTATAAATAAGTTAAATAACCAGTTATTCATAATGGGGTGACATCCATTGTCAAAATAGTCGGGTTCATGTGTTAAAAGCGTCTTGAAATAAAAATGTTTAAAGTTTAGATTTAAATTTAATTAGCAAAGGTTCCAGCCTGAGATCTAGAGGTAGCGCATTCCATAATGAAGGAGCCATGACAGAAAAGATTAATTTTTGAATAGTGTCATAGATGATATTCCAAATGGAGGGAATTGCCAGCAGATTCTGAGTGTTAGATATGAGCGTTCTTGTGGGCTGATACGGGATGAGAATTTTATCAATAAAAGCGGGGGTGTTTGTAATACGAGTTTTAAAAGTGAGAAGGAGAATTTTGTAAGTTATGCGGTGTGTGATGGGCAGCGAATGAGCATCATGGAGTAGAGAAGTAACATCGATGTTTTATTGCTGTGTTCTGAAGTATTTGTAGACAAATTTATTTCTGAGTAATATCTTGGTACAAGGAGTTACAGTATTCAATATGTAAAATAACCAAGGAATGAATGAGAACATTGAGAGAAGGAGGATCTAGGAGAGAAGAGATAAGAGTATATTCATTTTAGCTTATAAAAGCATTTCTGTATAACTGCACTTATCTAATCGTGGAAGGTAAGTTTGTTGTCAAGTATGACACCCAGTAACTTGATCTTCCTTTCCATTTTTATAGGGGTGGATTCAATGCAGATAGGATTAATTAGCTTTACCCTATCTGTGGTAGAAAACAGAACACAGTTTGTTTTTTCAATGTTGAGTATGAGCATATTTTCTTTGCTACCTTGAACTTCAGTTGGGGCATTGGGATTCCGAGGATGTAACAGCTGGATGTCATCAGCATAAGCAAAAGTAGTGAAGCCTATCAATTGAGCAATAGTCAGAAGAAGAGCTAGGAAGAGATTGAAGAGTATCGGAGACTGGATAGAGACCTGAGAAATTCCATATTGTAGACGTAGTATTTTCAAATTTTACTTGATATGAACATTTTTTTGAAGAACAATGAGAACCATTTTAAGGCTGTACCAGAGATGCCAGAAATATGAAGTCTCCAATGCTGCTCATCCATGGCACTAATGATACTGTCAGGTACTCCTGCGAACATATCAAAAGTGACTTTGTAGGTCTGGGAAGAAGGTGAAGCAGACATGTGCGTAGATCAGTGGTCTCAAACTCAAACCCTTAGTGGGGCCACATTTTGGATTTGTAGGTACTTGGAGGGCCGCAGGAAAAATAGTTAATGTCTTATTAAAGAAATGACAACTTTGCATGAGATAAAACTCTACCTTATACAAAATTGTCATTAACTATTTTTTCTGCGGCCCTCCAAGTACCCTATTTTTTCTGCAGCCCTCACATTTAAAGTTTAATATCTTTCCTTTCTCAAAACTGACACATTTCAATCACTATATTGAAAATAAAATCATTTTCCCTACCTTTGATGGCTGGTGACTTTATTTTTCTGTGCTTTTAACTATGTTTCCAGCGCCTTCTTGTCCTTTGACTGTTTTTCTCTCCATCTTCACTTTCTGCCTTGCATTCATCCTTGGCATTAACTTAATATTCAATTTTTCTGGTTTCTTTTCAAAATCTACCTTCCCTTCTATCTCTTCTTCCATCCCTATTTCCATGGTCTGACATCTCTTTCTTACCCTATAATATCTGGGGTATCCCTATAGTGGAGTACCTTGGTTTCTCTACAACAGGGATATCAAATGTCGGTCCTCGAGGGCCGCAATCCAGTCGGATTTTCAGGATTCCCCCAATGAATATTCATGAGATCTATTTGCATGCACTGCTTTCATTGTATGCTAATAGATCTCATGCATATTGGAGAATTCCTGAAAATCAAGTGAAAAAATAGAGAACTAAATTAACCAAAACTAAATAGATCCACAAAAAAGGTTAATCAAAAAAGCCAAAAGACTAGAAGGTCATAATAATAATTGACCAATATATTTTAGTCTACATGAAGGAAAATGATCTCAGATATGCCACTCCTGCGGATTATATTGTTATAGCCCACATATGGATTAGTGGCGTGGTTTTCTTTCATCGATCTATAAAACCTTCATGGTAAACTTATGACTAATTTTGTCTAGATTATCAATATTTAACCATTACTCTTATTTAAAAATTTTTCTTTTTCTTTGTGCTAATTTTGCAAAAAATATTTTCAGAAAAGTGCAGCAAGCATAAATCTATATGTGCAAATAAGCAATTTTCATAACTGTGCAAACTTGCAAAAAAGTCGAATAGCAGCTAATTTATCATCACTGGAAATATATACACCAGTGAGAAAAACTCTCGTATAAATGAACACCAACGAGATTATGCAAGTATATAAAACACAAAAAATAGCAGCAAAATAGTGCAAATACGCAATCTTATAGCAAAAACACTATTTGTGCAAATAAGCAATTTATATAACTGTGCAAACTTGCAAAAAATTAAATAGCAGCTAATTTCTACACTGGAAATATATAAACCAGCAAAAAAGTCTCTTGTGCAAATAGGCAACACTGAGATAGTGCAAGTAGCATAGTAGTGCAAATACGCAAATTATAACAGAGACATATCAAAATGGCACTTATCTTGTATAGTGGTGTTACAAGATAAGGAGCTTTAATTCCCAAAGTTAGTAACCAACGGGAGCCCGTTTCGCCTTGACATACGGCTTCATCAGGGTTTATACCAATATACGGGCTGGGAAAAACATAGAAAACAGATATTAGTATTATGAATGTATATTTAAGCCATATATTAATTTACAAATCACGTACTTACTTTAAATATTTGTCTCTCGGGTTGTTGTCACACAATCCTATATTAAAAAATGGCGCTTATAAGCACAGAACGCCAGTGCATGCGCAATCGGCCACAAGCCATTCAAGCACTCTGATTGGATGTCAGGAAAACTACCACGTGAAAACAGCATACGGTTTAAATGAATACTGACCAATCTGTTATTGTATTAAGACCAAAGGGATGAACACTATTGCACTATTTGCGTATTTGCACTATTTTGCTGCTATTTTTTGTGTTTTATATACTTGCATAATCTCGTTGGTGTTCATTTATACGAGAGTTTTTCTCACTGGTGTATATATTTCCAGTGATGATAAATTAGCTGCTATTCGACTTTTTTGCAAGTTTGCACAGTTATGAAAATTGCTTATTTGCACATATAGATTTATGCTTGCTGCACTTTTCTGAAAATATTTTTTGCAAAATTAGCACAAAGAAAAAGAAAAATTTTTAACTAAGAGTAATGGTTAAATATTGATAATCTAGACAAATTTAGTCATAAGTTTACCATGAAGGTTTTATAGATCGATGAAAGAAAACCACGCC
Organism: Geotrypetes seraphini; assembly: GCF_902459505.1. Classification (NCBI taxonomy): domain Eukaryota; kingdom Metazoa; phylum Chordata; class Amphibia; order Gymnophiona; family Dermophiidae; genus Geotrypetes; species Geotrypetes seraphini. The sequence goes on along the minus strand of NC_047085.1, from coordinate 279,154,799 downwards.
ACTAATCCATATGTGAGCTATAACAATATAATCCGCAGGAGTGGCATATCTGAGATCATTTTCCTTCATGTAGACTAAAATATATTGGTCAATTATTATTATGAGAATTCCTGAAAACCCAACTGGATTGTGGCCCTCGAGGATCGACATTTGACACTCCTGCTCTACAAGAAAAAAATGTTCCAGCAGTTGGTAATGGAACTCACCCAGGAGGAGCCCTACTGGACTTAGTGCTTGCAAACGGAGAAAGTATTTCTGATGTTATAGTGGGTGATTATCTAAGAACATAAGAAGTTGCCTCCACTGGGTCAGACCAGAGGTCCATCGTGCCCAGCGGTCCGCTCCCGCGGCGGCCCATCAGGCCTATGACCTGTGAAGTGGTCCCTGACTATTCCTATAACCTACCTCTACTTCTATCTGTACCCCTCAATCCCCTTATCTTTTAGGAATCTATCTAAACCTTCCTTGAACCCCTGTAGCGTGCTCTGGCCTATCACAACCTCCGGAAGTGCGTTCCATGTGTCCACCACCCTCTGGGTAAAAAAGAACTTTGTGGGTTTGTTCTAAACCTGTTCCCTTTCAATTTCTCCGAGTGCTCCCTTGTACTTGTGGTTCCCCATAGTCTGAAGAATCTGTCCCTGTCTACCTTCTCCATGCCCTTCAGGATTTTGAAGGTTTCTATCATGTCTCCTCTAAGTCTCTGCTTTTCCAGGGAGAATAGCCCCAGCATTTCCATCTGGTATAGTATTTTCTATTCTATGTTATATTTTAATTAGCTGAGCTCAAGCCACTCTTGAAACCAACAGTGGTTATTCTGGACTCAATGTGGTTGCCGTATTTTCACGTAGATAACGCGCACCCGTGTAAAACGCGCACACGGGAATAGCGCGCGGAAAACACAAATTTATGTGCAGAAATTTTTATATACCGCGCACACCCGTATACCGCACATGCTGGCCGACTCTCCTTTCACCCGCCCCGACTCTTCTCTGGCCACCCTGACTCTCCTTTCGCCCGCCCCGACTCTCCTCTCCCCCTTGAAGTCCTGTCCCCACCCTGAAAGCCTGATGCCCCCCCCACGTCTGATTCACCCCCGCTGGACCGCTCGCACCCCCACCCCGAAGGACCGCTCACACGCACTCCCACCCGCACCCCCACCCTGAAGGACCGCTCGCACCCCCACAGCCTCCCAACCCCCCCATCATGTAGAAGTTCCTACCGGTGTCCTGCTGCTTTCTCTTGGCGGTCCCGGCCCTTCTGTGAGTCCTTTGCCTGCGCTGCTTCCTCTTCCAGCGGTTCGCCCTTTCTCTAACGTCAATCCCTCTTGCCCCGCCAACTCCCTGACACGATCGGGGCAAGAGGGAGCTCAAGCCCTCTTGCCCCAGCCAACCACGGCACCCCCGACACGATCGGGGCAAGAGGGAGCTCAAGCCCTCTTGCCCCAGCCAACCGCGGCACCCCCGACACGATCGGGGCAAGAGGGAGCTCAAGTCCTCTTGCCCCCCGACACGATCGGGGCAAAAGGGAGTCCAAGCCCTAAGAGGGAGCTCAAGCCCTCTTGCCCCAGCCAACCGCGGCACCCCCGACACGATCGGGGCAAGAGGGAGCTCAAGCCCTCTTGCCCCAGCCAACCGCGGCACCCCCGACATGATTGGGGCAAGAGGGAGCTCAAGCCCTCTTGCCCCCCGACACGATCGGGGCAAAAGGGAGTCCAAGCCCTCTTGCCCCGCCGACTCCCCAACTCCCCGACACGATCGGGACAAGAGGGAGCTCAAGCCCTCTTGCCCCAGCCAACCGCGGCACCCCCGACACGATCGGGGCAAGAGGGAGCTCAAGACCTCTTGCCCCAGCCAACCGCGGCACCCCCGACACGATCGGGGCAAATGGGAGCTCAAGCCCTCTTGCCCCGCCGACTCCCCAACTCCCTGACAATATCGGGCCAGGAGGGAGCCAAAACCCTCCTGGCCAAGGTGACCCCTACCCCCACCCCGCACTACATTACGGCAGGAGGGATCCCAGGCCCACCTGCCCTCGACGCAAACCCCCCTCCCCCCAACGACCGCCCCCCCCAAATAACCTCTGACCGCCCCCCCAGCCGACCCGCGACTCCCCTAGCCGACCCCCACGACCCCCCCACCCCCTTCCCCGTACCTTTGTGTAGTTGGCCGGACAGACGGGAGCCAAATCCGCTTGTCCGGCAGGCAGCCAACGACGGAATGAGGCCGGATTGGCCCATCCGTCCCAAAGCTCCGCCTATTGGTGGGGCCTAAGGCGCCTGGGCCAATCAGAATAGGCCAGGGAGCCTTAGGTCCCTCCTGTGGGCGGGGCCTGAGGCACATGGGCCCAACCCGACCATGTGCCCAAGGCCCCGCCCCCAGGAGGGATCTAAGGCTCCCGGGCCTATTCTGATTGGCCCAGGCGCCTTAGGCTCCACCAGTAGGCGGAGCTTTGGGACGGATGGGCCAATCCGGCCTCATTTCGTCATTGGGTTTGGCTCCCGTCTGTCCGGCCAACTACACAAAGGTACGGGGAAGAGGGGTGGGGGTGTCATGGGGGTCGGCCAGGGGGGTCGCGGGTCGGCTGGGGGGTGCGGTCGGAGGTTCTTTGGGAGGGGCGGTCGTTGGGGGGAGGGGGGTTTGTGTCGAGGGCAGGAGGGCCTGGGATCCCTCCTGCCGTAATGTAGTGCGGGGTGGGGGTAGGGGGTCGCTGTGGCCAGGAGGGTTTGGGCTCCCTCCTGGCCCGATATTGTCGGGGAGTTGGGGAGTCGGCGGGGCAAGAGGGCTTGGGCTCCCTTTTGCTCCGATTGTGTCAGGGGGCAAGAGGGCTTGAGCTCCCTCTTGCCCCGATCGTGTCGGGGGTGCCGCCGTTGGCAGGGGCAAGAGGGCTTGAGCTCCCTCTTGCCCCGATCGTGTCGGGGAGTCGGCGGGGCAAGAGGGCTTGACGTTAGAGAAAGGGCGAACCGCCGGAAGAGGAAGCAGCAGGACACCGGTAGGAGCTTCTACATGATGGGGGGGGGGTTGGGAGGCTGTGGGGGTGCGAGCGGTCCTTCAGGTTGGGGGTGTGGGTGCGGGTGGGAGTGCGTGCGAGCGGTCCTTCGGGGTGGGGGTGCGTCGGGGGGGGGGGGAACTATGTAAAAAAATTTTATATAGCGCGCTCACGCGTATACCGCGCAAGGCTATGCACGGTTTGTAAAAACACGTATAACGCGCGCGTTATATGCGTGAAAATACGGTAGTAATAGAAAATTTCCAATCGGTATGTACTGGATTTATTTCTATGATGGGTAATGTTTCAACAAAAGTTAAACAACTGGAGACCATGGTACAAGACCATACGGTGAAGATAGGGGAAATTCAGAAAATTACCATGGACATAAAAAATGCTACTACACAACAAGTCATGGACAAAGCCTTTTATTGCCACAAAATTGAGAATTTGGAAAATCATAATAGGGATTTAAATTTAAGGCTTTTAAAATTTCCTCTGCCTAAATTTAAAACTCCAAGAGAAATCTTTAAAGATTTCTTGATTTCCACTTTGAAAATTCCTAAAGTGAATTTACCCTCTTTGCAAAAGATTTACTTTTTTAGAGAACATTAAAAGAAATGAATGTATCTTCTGAATATCAAGGGATGTCAATGGTTTTGGAATCATCTGATATTGAGATATCAAGATGTGCTACGTTAATAGTTTCCTTTGTTTTTCATCAAGACAAAGATTTCATTTTGAAGCTTTACTATAATTTAAAGCAAGTTTCCTACTTAGAGACGTCCAGGAAAAATATATATTTTTTCACCTTAGTGGATTCAAACAAGGAGAAAAGAGTTTCTAACATATAGGAATAAAGTAATTTCTTTAGGTGCATTTTTCCATTTGAGATTTCCCTGTATGTGTTTTGTAATGTATCAAGATAATAAGCATGTATTTTATGACCCAGACCAGCTTCGTTTCTTCGGGATTTCTTTTGCACCTCAGTAATAGCCAGAAAACTCTCATCCATAACTTAGTCGAAGTTTTGCTCTATTTCTTTTGATTAATTATATTAATCTCTTGTCCTAGAAGAGTTTTTCATGCCTCCCTCTTCAGTTTGAGGACGATATATCAGGGTGTATTGGTTTCCTTTTTTTATTTTGTTGTAAATTCCAATGGGTAATTGGTTGTATTGGTTTTCTATATTTCTTGTTAAGGACAATGTTTGTACTTAATTGAAACTTAATAAAAAATAAAATAAAAATACCGTCAGAATCAGCACATCATCTTATGATGCAGAAAGAACCCCATCTGTTTAATGACTAGGTGTTTTTGGACCACTGGTATGCGATCATTAACAAATGTTCATTGGATCTTATGATCTTGATTGTTGAAACCTCCAAGGAAAAGAATGAAATTCTGAAGAATGAAGTAGATAAATCAAAAATTCTTAGAGGATGGCAATTCTAAATAAGTATATGCAGATGTAGAAAAAAAGTTAAATGGCTTTAGGAAAGATATAAAACAAGTGAAAATAGATAAACTAAAGTGGGGCGCCCAGGACTATGATAGAGATAATATATATCCATGGGCTAAAGCAAGAATACGCAAAAAGATTCAAGTCTTATACTAGGAATTATAAGAGTATGAGTGGTTCCAGTGTTTCTTGGGTTAGAACAAGCTCTCGGAACAGAGGTGAACAAAAGTCAAGAGAGGTAGGAAAAGAAAAAGTGAATCACATGACACTTTACATCTCTACCTACTAGCCCCTGCATACCTGATATGGCACAAACACATATGGCTTTTTTAGAGGAAATCTGGAAGGAGGAGGTATACCCCATGCGGAACCAGAATCAGACACACTTCTGCCATCAGACACACTTCTGCCATCAGAGAGGGAGAGGTCGTGGTTGAGGGATAACTGTATTTTACAGGACACAACAGTGAGACATTCAACATCAACTGAATTGCCTATCTTTAGGTGTCAGGTTTATTGAAAAATTTGATATACCGCCTTATCAAAATTCAAAGCAGTTTTACATAATATGAGAACAAAGAATAAAAAGGACAAGTTAAAAACAAATTACAATTAATATTACAAACAATCAAAACGCACTGACAAACATTAACATACGATACAAGATGGGAAAGAGCAGAAATACATTTTAAATAAAGACAAGGAGAGGGAGAAGGATCAAAACAAAAGGGAGGGGAACGAAAAAATAAATAGTCAGGTGCTTGTAAAATAAGTTAAAATGACTAAAAGATGGCAAGGAACAGATTTTCATTACCGTCCTTAGAAGGACTATTGTACTCTGAATGCGTCTTTAAAAAGAAAGGCCTTCAAGTTACTTTTAAATTTATCAAGTGATGAAATTTCTGTTATATAATTTGGTGCTGAGTTCCAGGTGGTAGGAGCCGTAACAGAAAATATATTAGTGCGCATAGTGTTAATGTGTCATAAAGAGGGGATAACAGGTTTTGATTAGATGAACATAGTGTACGATGGGGGGTATGGGGGATTAATAACCTGTTGATGAAATCCGGTTGGCCAGAAGTTATGGTCTTATGTATCAGTAACATTATTTTATAGGAAATTCGATGATCTATAGGAGGCCAATGGGCGTTGATCAAAAGTGGTGTGACATCGTATTTTCGAGCTTTTGAAATGATTTTAATGGCAGTATTTTTAATAATTTGAAGACGTTTTAATTCTTTCTTAGTATTCCTTTATACAATGCATTGCTGTAGTCTAAACATGAAATGACAAGCGAATGAATAAGAATATTCGATGAGGATTTATCTAATAAGGTGGCAAGTGATCTAATCATTCGGAGGCGGTAGAAACATTTCTTGACTACTGAACTTATTTGTTCATGGAATGAGAATTTTCCATCGAAGGTAACACCAAGAAGTTTAATGGAAGTGACTATCTGACCTCTCTACTACTATACTGAACAATGAGATTAAAGTATTACAGAAATTATTAAATTTTGTTTCAACTACTAATTATGATCCTTTTCAAACATGCATAAAACTTCATCACTTCAAACGAAAATTAGGAATAAAAATTTTTTTTGCAGAGAAGGAATTCTCCCTTGATATTTCTGTTGTCAAAAGAAATCAAAATAGGTACCACAAGGTCTAGTAGACCCACTAATGCCTGTGTCCTTTGTGAAATAGAAATTTTAGAAAAAAGTCAACAAAAACCTTATAATCTTTCAAAATCTGAAAGTATAGCAATCAAAACCTTAATGCAAAATGACCAGATTGTCAGAAAACCAGCGGATAAAGATGGTGATATTATCATCATAGATCATAAAGACTATGTTGCAGAGATTATAACACAGTTAGTAGACCTTAATTATTATGGTCATCTCCCAGAAGATACAACTAGTAGATTGCAAAGAGAAATAAAAGAAATTGTGACATTTGCACATCAAGTAGGTTTTATTACCCTTAGAGAGAATTTTGATTGTTGAGACACCAATCATCCCAACGATTTATAGAAACATGATGGCAGATAAAGGCCAAATGGCCAATCTATTCTGCCCATCTGCAGTAACCATTATCTCTTTCTCTCTCCAAGAGATCCCACGTGCCTATCCCAGGCCCTATTGAATTCAGTCACAGTCTCTGTCTCTACCACCTCTTCTGGGAGATTTCCATGCATCTACCACCCTTTCTGTAAAAAAGTATTTCCTTAGATTACTCCGGAGCCTATCACCTCTTAACTTCATCCTATGCCCTCTTTGCAGAGTTTCCTTTCAAATGAAAGAGACTCGACTCATGCACATTTACATTATGTAGGTATTTAAACATCTATCATATTTCCCCTCTCCCGTATTTCCTCCAAAGTATACAGATTGAGATCTTTGTCTGTCCCCCTACACCTTATGATGACCACATACCATTTTAGTAGCCTTCCTCTGGACCGACTCCATCCTTATATCTTTTTGAAGGTGCAGCCTCCAGAATTGTACATAATATTCTAAATGAGGTCTCACCAAAGTCTTATACAGGGGCATCAATTCCTCCTTTTTCCTACTACCCATACTCCTCCCTATGCAACTTACCATCCTTCTAGCTTTTGCCATCATCTTTTCAGCCTGTTTGGCCACCTTAAGATCATCACATACAATCACACCCAAGTCTCGCTCTTCTGTTATACACATAAGTTCTTCATCCCCTAAACTGTATCGTTCCCTCAGGTTTTTGCAGCTCAAATGCATGACCTTGCATTTATTAGCATTAAATTTTAGCTGCCAAATTTCAGACTATTATTCAAGCTTTCTTCATGTTATTCACACCATCCGATGTGTCTACTTTATTGCAGATTTTGGTATCATCCGCAAAGAGACAAATCTTACCCAACAACCCTTCAGCAATATCGTTTATAAAAATGTTAAAAAGAACAAGCCCAAGAACTGAACCTTGAGGCACACCACTGGTAACATCTCTTTCCTCAGAGCAATCTCCATTGATCACTACTCTCTGTCGCGTTCCATTCAACCAGTTTTTGACCCAGCCCATCACTTTGGGACCCATCTTGAGGGCACTCAGTTTATTTATTAGACGTCTTTGTGGAACACTGTCAAAGGCTTTGCTAAAATCTAAATACACTACATCTAGCACACATCCTTTATCCAATTCTCTGGTCACCCAGTCAAAGAACTTGATCAGATTTGTCTGACAAAACATACCTCTAGTGAATCCATGTTGCCTCGGGTCTTGTAATCCACAGGATTCCAGAAACTTGGCCATTCTCTGTTTTAAAAGTATTTCCATTAATTTGCTTACCACAGAAGTCAGACTTACCGGCCTGTAATTCCCATCTTCGTCCTTACTTCCACTTTTGTGGAGAGGAACCACATCTGCCCTTCTACAGTTCTCCAGTACCATTCCTGACTCTAGAAACTTGTTGAAAAGGTCAGTCAGTGAAGCTTCTAGAACTTCCCTAAATTCCTTCAGCACCTTCGGATGTACACCTTTATTTTAGCTAGCTCCTCACAAGCACAACCCTCTGAAAATTGATCAGGGTCTATTATGTTTATTTTATTAACATTTGATATACCACTTAAGAATATTACAGATCTAAGTGATTTACAATACAATACAGGTACATCTCCATCCTTATTCATGTTTGTCTTCTGTGGTTTCAGTCCCGGCGCTTCAGCCATGAACACAGAGCAGAAATATTTGTTCTGCCAAAAATCCATAAATCAGTACAAAATCTTCCTGAGCAACCGATAATTTCTGGTATAGGTTCAGTTTTGGAACCTCTATCCCAATTTGTAGATGCCTTTCTAAAACCACAGGTCTCGCTTAACTCTTATGTGCAAGATTCTACCCATATGATCAATTTATCTTCGTTATGTTAGGTATTGAGTCACTATACTAATGTTCCACACCTTGAGGCCCTAGCTATTACTGAGAAAACTGTAAGGAACAAGTTCTCCAATTTGAGAATCCCTACTTACCACCCTTTCTACCATTGCCTTGATAGAAAATTATTTCTGTTTTGAGAAGCAATTTTTTAAAACAAATAAAAGGTATGGCTATGGGTGCCGCCATGGCACTTAGTATAGCGAACCTCTATGTTGGTATCTTTGAGGACACCTTTCTCACAGAATTTCCTTTAGATAAAGAAATAAAAATGTATCATAGGTATATAGACATATTCATTTTATGGCAGGGTAATGTGGAATGATTACATATCTTTTTAGACTGGTTAAACAGCAGGAATGCTCATTTAAAAATTTTAAGATGAATTACGATTTTTCAGAAATCTATTTGGATATTTTCATTTAAAAAAAATACGTTAGAGAACGATCACTTGATGCCATGCACGGGAAAGAACATTTATTTGTACGTCTCCTGTGGTTTCCTCTGCTAATTGCTGTTTTTGACAATTTAAATTCCTCTGTTTTGCGTGGAAGTGGATCAGTATTACTTCCTGATAGGAGCTGGTGTTTTTTGGCAGATTTTTGAGCGGGGATGGCCTCTAAGCCCACGCGAAAGGAATGTGATCTTGGTCTGGTAATGCATGACAAGATGGCACTGACCCCAGGCCAGGCTAATCCTTCCCGCGCTTCCACTTGGGTGATGGAAATCACCACTGAAGTCACAGCTGCTCTCAAAACGATATTGGATAGCTTCCTATTGATTCCAAATTAGAACAGCTGCAGAGTGAATTGGAGGCAGTGGGGAATGAGTTTGGACAATTTCAGCAATGGGTCAGTAATGTTGAAGATCGCATCGGAGTGGTGGAGACTGCACATTATGCCTACCCTAGTTGCCTGGATGCCTTGGATGACAAAGTGGAGGATTTAGAGAACCAGGCAAGATGGAATAAGCTCTGTTTTGTGGGGTTGCTGGAACGGCTTCCAGACCCAGATTATGTGCTCGCCTTGCCTCTACATCTCCCAGACTTGCTGAGCCCGCTGCGTGTGGAGTGGGCACATAGGATTGGCACCAACATGACCTCGAGTGATCATAAGTAGCATCCTTAACCTTGCTCACAAGGCTGCAATAATTATGTAAGCAATTCGTAGTTGACACCAACTTATCTATGAAAATGAACACATCCTGTGTTTTCAGGATTACTCGGCTAAGGTGGCTCAGCAGAGAAGGCACTTCACCCCAATATGCTCTGCGTTAATTTCCCGCAAAATCCGATTTGCTCTAGCCTACCCAGCATGGTTGCAAATAACCCACAATGACACCACCAGAATTTACGATACTGTGGAGGAGGAGAGGGAGTTTGTTGCAACTTTGGATGGCATAGAAGATTAGCCATCTACAACAACTACTACTTGAGGTGCGCTTTTTTTTACTAGACCTTGATCTTGTACATTCGGGTGTTTCTGGGATCCCATTGTTCGTCTTCTCACTCTGCTCGGACATGTGGCGCTTCACAGTTCCTGTGGATTTACATTACATTAGGGATTTCTATTCCGCCATTACCTTACGGTTCAAGGCAGATTACAAATGGTTTGTCCGGATATTAGAAGTGTTTAGGGAGTAGTTTGTACAGTTCTTTGAGTTGTTAAGGATTACATCTGAGTTGTCATGATATTATAAGTTCATATGTTGTAGTTGCAGGTGATGCCCCAGAAGGTATATTTTTTGCTCAGCAGTCATAGAGGGCCACCACCTGTTAATAGGCAGTGTGTATGCTTCTAATACTTATGACAAGCAGTTTTATAAACATCTTACTACCTTTTTGTTGCAGCAGGGTCCACTTCCGGTTATATTGGGAGGGGATTTTATTGCTTCTTGGGACCCTAGGTTGGATAGATTGGCTCCTCCCACCAGAGGTTCCCCCTTGGAGACCAGAGGGCTCTTAAATTTTTGTCATTTACTAGATCTGATTGATGTATGGAGGGTGCTTCATCCCATGCATTCCACGCAATCTTGTATTGATTATCTGCTGGTGTCTAGAGAGCTTTTTACTACTACTGTTTTGTCAGTAGAGATCAGACCATATGCGATATCTGAGCACGCCTGGGTCCTTATCTAACAGGGCGAAACAGAAGCCCCATTGGGCATATACCCCCCTCTGGCTTGCTCATAATCGGAAATTTTATGATTGTCATGAAATGGTGGAAAGACTATCAATACCATAACCAGCGCCATGATGAGGATCCGGTCCTTTATTGGGAATTGGCGAAGGAGGTACTTCGAGGGCATATAATTAACTATGTTCATCAAGTCAGGATGGCATGGGATGCTGAAATCTTACGCCTCTTCCAACAATTGATTCTTGCCTGTGCATATCCCACACATTCTAATAAACAGGATCTTCTCAATCTCCAGATTACTCTTAATGAGACATTTTATCAGCACACTATGAAATTCCTAGCCTATTATAAACATAAATTGTATGAGCATGGTCGCTCCTAAAGAAGGTCAGAAGAAAATCCTATCTTTGACAAGGGCTGGCCATGTGAGAATTACCCAAGATGAGATTTATGCGAAGTTTAGAGATTTCTATGCCAAACTGTATGCCCCTGATGCTGCGTCCGTCATGCCAGGGGACTTATATCTGGAGGGGCTAGATCTTCCCCGCCTAAGACCGGATCACCTGAAGATTTTGAATGCCCCAGTTCTGGAAGATAAAGTGGGTCTAGCCCATTAGAGCCCTAATTTGAAAGCTCCTGGTTTGGATGACCAAGCTGAGTTCTACAAACTAATGAAAATGGAAATACTGACTTCATTACTAAAATGTTTAATGTAATGATTAATGCTGAGGCGATGCTGGAACACCTTGATGTTGCTCAAATTATGGTTCTTCCAAAGCCGGGGAGGGATCCTACTATTCCAGACTCGTACCATCTTATTTCGTTGCTAAACTTTGAGGTAAAACTCTTAGCCAAAGTTTTGGCTAACCGGTTTGCCAGAATACTGCCACAAATTATCCATGAGTCCCAAGTTGGATTTGTGTGGGGGCGTTCAACAGCTAAAAGTTTGAGGAAGATATTAACATCCTTGGAATTCCATACGAGAGAACATTTGTCCTCGCTCCGTATAAGTTTTGATGCAGAAAAGACGTTTGATTGGGTTTGGTGGGGTTTTCTCTATGTGACTCTGGACAAATATGACTTTATTGGTAGATTTGTCTCCACAATTAAAGTGTTCTATGCCACACTCAGAGTGGTCTTGTGGGTCAATGGCTGTACATCTTCTGAGTTTGAGATATATAGGGAACTTATCCCCGTTGATGTTTATACTTTCTCTGGACCCTCTTATAAGAGACTTTTATGCCAATGTAGATATCAAAGGAGTGCCTATAGGGGACAAGGTATTCAAATTGGCGGCCTTTGCTGATGATATTTTGGTGCAGGTTACTGACCCCTAGAGTTCCTTGCATGCTCTATTGGAGAACATTCAGGAGTATGGCGATTTCTCGGGATTTCATTTCATTTAAACCTTTCCAAGTTGGAAGCCCTGCCCTCTTCGACTGCACTGTGGACCTCCTGGGATTCTTCTTTTCCATTACAGTGGGCCTCCACCTCTTTTAGGTATTTGGGGATACGCCTGTCTTTTGTGTCACACAGGCTTTAGTCCCCCACTTTTGCTGATAACTCGGGCCCAATTGGAAAGATGGAAATATCTCCCCATAACCTTGCTGGGGAGGATAGCTTTGATCAAAATAATAGTCTTTCTGCAATGGCTTTATAATAATAATTTTATTTCTTATATACCGCCAAAGCCGTAGTAGTTCAAGGTGGTTTACAACAAAGAAGGGCTGGACAATCGGCGAATATAGGTACAATCAGCGAATATAGATACAATTTAAATAGATAAGCAGGATACAGGTACAATGTATAGGTACAATCAGTGAATATAGATACAATTTATAGAGGTAAGCAGGATACAGGTACAATATATAGGGGCCATATGTAAAGGGGAGCATGAAACAGGGGTAGGGCTTAAGAGATCTTGGGAAACAAGAGGTCGGGCATAGAGGTCTTAGGTTACAAATCGGTTAAATAGGTTAGTTTTTAATAGTTTTCTGAAGTTTAAGTAGGATGAGGAGCGCGAGATAATATTGCCCAGCCAATCATGTAGTTGACCTGCTTGGAAGGCAAATGTTCTATTCAGGTATCTTTTGTAACGGCAGGCCTTTAGAGTTGGATGGCTAAACAGATGAGTTCTGCGTGTGGGTCTGGATGGACAATCTAAGATAAAATGGGGAACCAAGTATAAGGGGGCCGAACCAATAATGGATTTGAAACAGAGACAGGCAAACTTGAACTGCACTCTTGCTTCCAAGGGTAGCCAGTGGAGTTTTTGGTAGTAGGGAGTTATGTGTTCCCATTTTTTTAGCCCAAAGATCAGTCGGATTGCCGAATTTTGGATGATTCGGAGTCTTTGAATGGTTTTTTTGAAAAACCCCAGATAATGTTGCAGTAGTCGAGTAGGCTTAGGATGTAAAATTGTACCAGTAGTCGGAAAGAGGTTTCATCAAAGTCTTTCTAATGGTTCTCAGTTTCCATAAGGCAGAGAAGCCTTTTCTGACCAGTAAGTCGGTGTGAGTTTCAAGGGTGAGGTTGCGGTCTAGTGTCACTCCTAGAATTTTTATGGAATCTGTGATAGGAAAGACTTGACCATTTAAGGAGATTGATAAATCTTTGATTTTGTCGTTCGGACTCGCCAGGAAGAATTTGTTTTTTTCTGAATTGAGTTTCAATTTGAAATCAGCCATCCATAGTTTGATTTGCTTTAAGATAGATGCCGGGTGATTTTTTGTCTCAGGAGTTAGGTTCGTTAGGGGAAAGACTATGGTGATGTCGTCGGCATAAATGTAGAATTTGATTTTCAAACTCTGCAGTAGGTTCCCTAGTGCGGCCAGGTAGATGTTGAACAGTGTGGGGGACAAGGGGGAGCCCTGCGGGACTTCACATGCGTTTACCCAGCTGAAGGAATGAGTATTGTCATTGTAAACTTGGTATGATCGTTTACTTAGAAAACCCTGGAACCATTTTAATACATTGCCTGAGAGACCGATTGACTCCAAAAGGTCCAAAAGAATGGCATGATCAACTAAGTCGAAGACACAACTTAAATCAAACTGCAGGACTAGTGCACTTGTGCCCTGGCTAAACAGTTTCAGTGCTGTGTCCGGAACGAAAGCCTGATTGGTTATCATTTAGAATATTGAATTTGTCCAGATAGGTTACTAAATCTTAGTTGACCAGACCTTCCATCAACTTTGCAAAGAAGGGGATGTTCGCAATGGGTCTGTAATTTGATGTCAGGTTGATGGGTTCTTTGGGTTTTTTTTACAATCGGAGTGATTAGGATCTGGCCTAGGTCCTCAGGAAAGGTGCCTGACTGTAGAAGGGAAGAGAGCCAAGTGTGTAACTTGGCTTTGAAGGTGACCGGGGCAACTTTCATTACATTTGGTGGGCAACAGTCTAGTTTGCAGTGGGAATTAGCGTAGTTTGAGTAAAACTTGCAGAATTGTTGCCAGGTAGGGATGGTAAAATTGTTCCAGAACAGATCAACCCTAGGTTCGTCATAGAGCTGAGCAACTTGGTAGTTCAGATGGTTGGTTGTGAAGGCCGATAGGTGGATCTCAGATTGGAGATTTTGCTGTTGAAAAACTTATGTGATACATACGTTGCCGTTATGGTTATTGAGGAGAGACTTGACAGAACTGGACCGCCTGATTTCTAAATTCTGCTGGAGGGGTAGGAAACCCAAACTCTGTGGGTCCTGGGCCCAAGGGGGGCTTGGTTTGCCTGACTTGGCCTTTACAATAAAGCTTGTTTGCTGCGGCATCTAAAGGACTGGTTGTGGGGTGAACAACTATATACTCCCACTTCTTTTGAGTCCGCTTTTTATGCTCCCCACTCAGGCTGGCTTTATTACACTTCCCTCGTGCTGTGTTACTGGTGGGATTTCGGAGTAGGATCTTATTGAATTCAATGCGAGCGATATGGGTGTTTTTAATGCATCACATGGGAGGTGATCCTAGAGTGACTGCTTTGCTTCCCCTGCGGGGGGAATCTGCTGTTTACATAAGAACAAAAGAATTGCTGCTGCTGGGTCAGACCAGTGGTCCATCGTGCCCAGCACTCTGCTCACGCGGCAGCCCCCAGGTCAAAGACCAGTGCTCTAAATGAGTCCAGCCTCACCTGCATACGTTCCGGTTTAGCAGGAACTTGTCCAACTTTATCTTGAATCTGGAGGGTGTTTTCCCCTATAACAGACTTCGGAAGAGCGTTCCAGTTTTCTACCACTCTGGGTAAAGAAGAACCTCCTTACATTTGAATGGAATCTATCCCCTTTCAACTTTAGAGAGTGCCCTCTCATTCTCCCTACCTTGGAGAGGGTGAACAATCTGCCTTAATCTGCTAAGTCTATTCCCTTAAGTATTTTGAATGTTTCAATCATGTCCCCTCTCAGTATCCTCTTTTCGAGGGAGAAGAGGCTCAGTTTCTCCAATCTCTCACTGTACGACAACTCCTCCAGCCCCTTAACCATTTTAGTCACTCTTCTTTGGACCCTTTCGAGTAGTATCGTGTCCTTCTTCATGTATGTGGCCAGTGCTGGATGCAATACTCCAGGTGAGGGCGCACCATGGTCCGATACAGCGGCATGATAACCTTCTTCGATCTGTTCGTGATCCCCTTCTATATCATTCCAAGCATTCTGTTCGCCCTTTTTGCCGCCGCAGCGCATTGTGCAGACAGCTTTATCAACTTGTTAATCAGAACTCCCAAGTCTCTTTCCTGGGAGGTCTCCAAGTACCGCCCCGGACATCCTATATTTGTGCATGAGATTTTTGATACCGATATGCATCACTTTACACTTAACCACGTTGAACCTCATTTGCCATGTTGATGCCCATTTCTCGAACTTCATTATGTCATGTTGCAGATCTTTGCAATCCCCCTGTGTCTTCACTACTCTGAATAACTTCGTATTGTCTGCAAATTTAATCATCTCACTCGTATCAATGTCCAGATCATTTATAAAGATGTTGAAGAGCACGGGTCCAAGCACCGAGCCCTGCGGCACCCCACTGGTGACACTGTTCCAGTCCGAGTATTGTCCATTTACTCTCTGTTTCCTATGCTCCAGCCACTTTTTAATCCACGTGAGCATTTCACCCTCGATTCCATGACCCGCAGTTTTCCGAAGTAGTTGTTCATGTGGAACCTTCTCGAACGCCTTCTGAAAATCCAGATATACAATGTCGACTGGGTCGCCCTTGTCTGTCTACATGTTTACTCCCTTGAAGAAGTGCAGCAAGTTCGTCAAACAAGATCTGCCTTTGCTGAAACCGTAATGGCTGGTCTTCATCAGACCGTGTCCGTCAAGGTGATCAATGATGCAGTCCTTTATCAGCGCCTCTACCAAATGAAGTTGTGAATAATGCATTTAAGAGAGCATTATAAAACAATCATGATTTTTTGTTACAGAAAAAAGAAAAACCAGGGGGAAATAATATTGCCCAATGTGTATTTTAAAGTTTAGTAGTGCTCAGGAGTTTTGGCCGCTTCTGTCCGTAAACATCTGAGGTTGTTTGAAGTGCATCCTGTTTTGTCCCAGATTTGATGCCAGGTGGCATTTTCGTGGAACACTAATTTGGCAGACATGTTAAGTAGATCTGATGTGTGGTCTAGAAGACATGAAACCAGAGGGTATCATCATAAGTGTAATTGTTCTGTATGTGGAGTGATGGAGGAATGTAACGTGTTCTGTTGGCAAAAAACTGGATACAGTATTCAACTTAAGCACAAGACTTCATGTGAATCGATAGGAGTGATTTACATCATTAGGTGCCCCTGTGATATGATTTATGTGGGTCAAACTTCAAGAATGTTCAAAACCTGTGTGATTGAATATCGGTCTTGCATTAATACCAAAAAAAAGAGAAGCTCCTATGGTGCAACATACAAATCCCCCCTCTCTTACCCATATATAATTGTTATAATCAGACATCTTAATGTGTCAAATGGGTCATCAATTTGACACATTAAGATGTCTGATTATAGAACAATTATATATGGGTAAGAGAGGGGGGATTTCAAAAGAAGACTTCAACAGAGAGAACAATACTGGATATACACGCTCCAATCATTGGAGCCTAGGGGGCTGAACACTGCTAATAAGTGGCAAACATTCTGTTGAAGGAGTCTGAAGGGAAAGTGTGCTTTAAATTTTGTAGTTTGAGTGCATCATGTGATCTGACTGATATAGTAGGACGTCAGTGGAGAAGTTTAAATCTGCCTTCCATTTGGAGCTTTCTGCTATGGTGCTAAAAGAAGATATGTTCTTTTTTGTTTTCTTGATTTTTTTTTTTATGGGGGGGGTTGTTTTGTTTTTTTTGTTTTTGTGGAGCCCTTTGTCCTGAATCAGCGCATGGGTGCGAAACAAGGGCCTTGTTGAGAAAAGGTTTACTATTTCTACCACTGGCTTTGAGTACTACCTGCATGAGTGGAGGAATGTTATAAGAGTTTGGGGCAGGGCCAAACTTTGTGATTTCTGGTTCCTGGTATGCCGTGGACATTACAGATTTGAAAACTGTTTCAGCAATGGTGAGAGGCAGTGGCGTACCTAGGGTATGTGGCACCCGGGGCCCATCATTTTTTGACACCCCCCCCCTCCCCATGTAAAAAAATATTTTTTGTAATGACCATGAAACAGAATAAATGGTCAGAATAGAAACAGGCAGTGAAAATTTTCTTATATTCCAAACATAACATAACATAAATTATGTCTGAATTGTCATGACATCAGAAGTACATATGGAGTAGTTGCAGGTGATGCTTGGGACAGTTCTGATTGTGTTGGTTCGGTTTTATGTGTTTTTTAAATAGAAGGGTTTTTATTTCTTTTTGAAGGTTTTGCAGTCTGTGGTCGATGTCAATTGGTTGTAGAGTTGGGGGTCGAGTGTTGCAGCTCGAATGGCTAGGAGGTTGTCGAACAGTTTTTTTCTTTTGACGTTTTTGGTTGGAGGGTGTATGAATGGTGCGTGAGTTCTCCTATGTCTGTTTGAAGTGGATTGAATTATTTAGCTGAAGAAATTAGTTACCCCCTCATCCCACACACATTAATTCTCTTCCATTTTTGTTCCCATTATAAAAAACACTGATAAGTTCCCAGAAAAAAAATACATTAAAATAAGAAGTGAAAACAAAGGCCCCTACAGATGAGAACATAACATAAGAATAGCCTAACTGGGTCAGACCAATGGTCCATCATGCCCAGTAGCCCATTCTCATGGTACCCAATCCAGGACACTAATACCTGGTCAAAACCCAAAGAGTAGCAACATTCCATGCTACCGATCCAGGGCAAGCAGACACTTCCCCCATGTCTTAATAACAGATTATGGACTTTTCCTCCAGGAATTTGTCCAAATCTTTCTTAAAACCAGCTACACTATCTGCTTTTACCATAACTTCTGGCCACTTCATTTTTAAGTTTAGATCTTTCCTTTCAAACAGAGACCTTGCTAGATGTCAAATACAGCACAAGGTAACTTCACATGGACTTAGCTGTGCAGGAAATGTGAATCTCCTCATACACCCACCATATAGTGCAAAAATGTGCAAAGGTCTGTTTTTTTCTTTCGATCACTACATAGCCTAATGCCACACAAGCAGCGCTGTTGCAAACATATTCTGTAGGTCAATGCTAAGGATAACAAAGTTTCCTTCCTTGGACCAGTAGGAGATACTGATAAACCACTGGAAGAGATCCCAAAACAACACCCAAAGACCCACTCAGTGTGTGAACCAGTTGAGTGGAGTGGACTAACTGGGGGGTGGAAATGGGCCCGGAGTTTGCTCAGCAGAATTTCCCAGACCACCTCTTCCTCTCAACACATTGACACGCTGCCACCATCACCACTAGGAACACCTCACTGGGTAGGCCAGCTATGCTATAAACTTTATAAAACACATTATTATATTTTCTTATAAAGCACATATTTTAACTGAACTCTCTGACATCCTCAGCCTTTCCATTCACAAAAATAGAAGGAAGAAAAGTTCCCATTTCCTGCTGTCTCATGTCCCCGGCCTATACAATATTTTTTTTCTGCAGACCCTTCAAAAGTCTGACCAAATTCTGATTTCACTTGCATTATAAAGTACTGAGGATGCCATCTCTCCCCAATCCCAGGTCCTAAAGTCTAAGACAGTAGCGCAAACTAATGCTGCCAGATTCAGGAAAAAAAATTTCGATTCGATTCAGCCTATTGAATTGGTTTGTCAATTCGATTTTCCTGCACAGTTGGGTGATTTTTTTCAAAACTCCTGGTGGGTTTTATAGCTTTTTCACCCCCTTTGGCTTCTCCTAACCACACTCGCGCTGTGGTGTAAATAAAATAAAGAAACAAAAAGGACTTTTCCTCTCTCTGTTAAATCCTAGCTCACGTTTGCAGTCCAACACCAGCTCTGGCAGGATACACATTTCAAATCTGACATATTATAATCACAAAACAGAAAATAAAATTAATTTTTCTACCTTTTATTGTCTGGTTATATTTCAAATCTTGTTGGTCCAAGGCTCTGGTTTACTTCTGATAACTTGCTTGCCAGTGTCTCCTTCTTTCTGCATGCTAACCATCCATCTGCCAACTCTGTCCTCCCTTTCCATTTCCCTTCCCTTCCCAGGAAGTCTGGTATCTTTCCTTTTTTTCATCTCCCTCCACAGATCCACCTTTTCTTAACTACCCTTTCATCCGGCATCTCTCCCTCCTTCCCCACCACCCCAGAGTCCACCATCTCTCCCTTTCTTTTCCTAATTACCCTCCTATCCAGTATCTCTATCCCTCCTCCACACCATCCCTTGTGTCCAATTTCTCTCCCTTTCTGTTCCTTCCCTCCCTAAATCCCATGGTCCATCATCTCTCTCCCTCTCCTCTATTTTTAGACCCATTATTTCTTCCCCCCATAGTTTGGCATATGCACGTCTCTTTGAACACCCCCTTCCCTCCGTGTACTTCTAAACCAGGGTCCCCCCAAAGGCCTGTCCCCCCTTAAAGGTCTGCCTGTCCCCCCTTGAAGGCCTGCACCCCCCTTGAAAGGCCTGTCCCACTCCCTTGTAGGCCTGTCCCCCCTTTGAAGGCCTGTCCCCCCCTTGTAGGCCTGTCCCCCCCTTGAAGGCCTGCCTGCCTGTCCCCCCCTTGAAGGCCTGCACCCCCTTGAAGGCCTGTCCCACCCCCTTGTAGGCCTGTCCCCCCTTTGAAGGCCTGCCTGCCTTTCCCCTCCTTGAAGGTCTGCACCCCCCCCAAAGGCCTACACCCCCCCGAAGGCCTGCACCCCCCGAAGGCCTGTCCCCCCCTTGAAGGCCTATCTGACCCTCTTGTAGGCCTGTCCCACCCCCTTGTAGGCCTGTCCCCCTCCCCTTGAAGGCCTGCCTGCCCCCCCTTGAAGGCCTGCCTGCCCCCCCCTTGAAGGCCTGTCCCTCCCCCTTGAAGGCCAGCACCCCTTGAAGGTCTGCACACCCCCTCGAAGGCCTGTCCCCTCCTTGAAGGCCTGTCCCCCCCTTGAAGGCCTGCCTGTCACCCCCCTCCCCCTTGAAAGCCTGCCTGCCTTCCCACCCGCCCCACCCTGAAGGCCTGATGCCCCGACCCACCCCGAAGGACCGCTCGCCCCCCTGGCCTCCCCGCACCACCTATGAAGCAGCCGCAGCAGGATCGCGATGTCAGCGATCCCTGCGCTGCTTCCTGCGCCAAGGTCCCGCCCCTCCTCTGACGTCAGAGGAGGGGCGGGACCGCGGCGCAGGAAGCAGCACCCAAGCAGCTCAGGGATGCTGACGTCATGATCCTGCTGCGGGCTGCTTCACAGCTGGTGCAGGAAGGTCAATGGGGCGAACGGTCCTTCGGGGATGGGGGGGAATGAACAGCAAGGCCGGGAGCACCCCCTCAGGGATGGCACCCGGGGCGCACTGCCCCCCCCTTGGTACGCCACTGGTGAGAGGACTTGAGAAGTATTGGTTTTCTCCCATTTCCAGCTCCTGCTAGCAGCTAAGTACTTGGCTTGTTTTGCATTTTTGCATGTTTTTTGGTAATTTTATGAGGTTTTTTTTAATTTTATTTTTCACAACATAAATTATTTAACACTGTTTTGTTCTTTAGCACTGTGCTATAGAGAGTATATCTCTGTGCCCGGGTGAATGACAGTTATATAAAGCCAAGCCTTAGATTAGATTAGATATTTCTGAGGTTTTTTTTGCTGCCATTACACCCGGACAGAAGAGGAGTTTGCCAGCTGGCTTGATTGTTTGGCATGGATTAAGTTCCTGCCTGGTGTTCTGAGGCTCGTTTTGATAAAGATTTGGAAAAGCCAGTAGCACATGACAACACAGTGTCTTAATTATCATTTCACATACATTCATTTAACATCATAAGTTGTCAATATTATTCATGGTTTTTTTCTATGGTACTTTACCATAGAATTTCATGGCAGTAAATTAAGGCAGTTTTGAGTGTTCATCCATGGTTTTTTGTAGATTTAATGTGTATAAGCTCTTAATCATTATTTTTGTTTGATATAAATATTATTAACAAATGAAACATTAAATAAATACAGTATATCACAATTTATAATATACTCATATCTATGAACAAAGGAATTTTTAATCAACTATTTACCGATGGCTTTTCTGATATTTTATATTCTTTTTTTTTTTACTTTTTATTTATAACCTTTTCAATTTTAATCAAGCGTATGCAACTTGAAACAGATCAGAAACATTCAAAAGGAAACCCCCCAAATAATTATACATGGAAATATTAATTACTATTTAGTTCACCATTGTAGAGATCAAGAAAGGGAAATTAAATTTCAACAATCTAGTAACAGATTTATATTAGAGTGACAGCAATAGATACCCCATCCTAAAGCCAGATGTCAGGTCATTTATCATCGGACTGAGATACCAACCTTTCTTTTGAAACAATAAAGTCTAAAAACTGTTTGGGCTCAAAGAAAAGAAAATTCTTACTTTGATAGGAAACGTAAGATTTTGCCGGAAATTTAACTAAAAATGTAGCCCCAAGAGCAAGGGCTCTTGGCCATAAGGCCAAGAATTCCTTCCTTTGCTTCTGGGTTTTCTGATTCAAATCTGGAAAAATCCTAACATTAGAGCCCCAAAATTTATCATTAATATGTCAAATACATAATATATTCCCTATCACTTTCCAAAGCTAATGTCAACAACAAAGTGGTTCTATCTGTTACTATCTCAAGGGAACTTTCCAGAAACAGACAAATTCATGTCCACAACATTATCCATTGGTTTTTCAGTAGGAGTAGATTCTCCTTGAGGTTTCTTGATATTAAAATAGTAAGCTCTGACAATTGGAGGTAAATTTTCCAATGGAATATTGGAAATATTGGAAATATTTTCTTGCCATCTCTACAGGCGAGATAACGAGACATTTAGGAAAATTTAGAAATCTTAAGTTATTCTTTCTCAATGAATTTTTGAAATTCTCCAATTTGCGGGAAATAAAGGATTTTTTTTAACCATTTCCATTTGAACAGTCTTTAATTCTTTTAAATTTTCCTCTTGTTTCTACAGTTCCTCACTTAAATTAGATAGTCGCACCCCTTGCTTCTCCACTTTGGAATAGATAGTTCCATAATCAGTTTTGATAGTTGAAAGACTCAATTTAAGGTTAGCATCCATGATAGATATGGCCTGCCAGAGCACTTCCATATCTATTTTCTTCGGTCTTTTCAGCTCCCCAAAACTGATGGTATTCCCTCCCCAAGCGCTTCTCACCTCTCCTTTATCGGTGTTGGGGAGATAGCGGACAAAGTTCTCCAACACCGTCTTCCTGTTGATCCAGTGCTGGCGTACCTCCGCTGCTAGAGTGCAGCCCTCCCTCACCGGGCAGCTGAATTCCTGCATCTCCCTGCACCTGGCCACTTTCAGATTGTGGAGGGACCGACCTCTGCTCCAGGCTCAGCGACGCCTGAGCAGCTCCTGCGCCGAGTTCCCCTGCTCACCTCTGAGGTAGGATTGGTCTTCTCATTCAAACGGGCAAAAACATTTATAATTGTTGGTTGAACCAAGCGCTGAGGAGTCCCTAGTGCCAGAGGGATAGAGCAGGAGAGAGTCGATACTCAACTCTGAAAACTAACGCTGAAAACTGCTACACCCGCTCAAGCGTAGGTCCTTGACACCATCTTGATCTCCCTGCCGATATTTTATATTCTTGATTTTAGTTTTGGTTTTCATTCCTTCAAAGTTTTTGAAACTGATTTTACAATAGTTTTAGAGCATTATTTCTTTTGCCTTTTCAAGATTTTTGTTTTTTCTTCTGGCTTTTATTATATTTTAATTTTTTTGTCATCTTGGTCTTTTATCTTGATCTTTGTTCTTGCTGAGCTATTGTTTTCGTGATGTCATGATGTCACAACCCCACAGCGTAATTTTTTTGAGTATTATTTTTTTTACAGCTTTCTCAGTTTTGTATTATGATTAAGGATCCATCAAATTTTATTAAACTTGAACTTTATTATTATTAAACTTTGCATTATTTTTTGCCCCTTTGAGTTTTTTTATTGGTTTATCCTGATTTTTATTCCAACCTAGTTATTGTTGTTGTGACGTCATGACGCTGTGACTACAGCGCATTGACGTTTTTCTGAGTCGCCATTTTTTTTATTAGCCGTGGGGTTTTCAGGGTAAGTTTATTTTTTATTTCCCCCATGAGTGTTGCAGTAGTGGTTTTTTCCTTGCAAGTAGTGGTGGTTTTCTGTGCCAGTGCCTTATTTGACCCCTTGTTGTCTTAACGTTCCTCCATAAATGCTTTTTCTGTACGAGAGTCTCATTTCATTGCCAGCGTTCTATTGGTGTATTGATGAATAGGCGGTGATCTATAGTGTCAAATGCTGCATATAGCTCAAGGAGGAAGAAGATGGTTGGAGACTCAAGTAAAAGCAGTTTATGTAGAATGAAGAGGGTGAAAACCAGTTTGAAACGGGTCGAGAACAGCTCGAGATGAAAGAAAATCAAGGTACTGGTAGAAATGAAATAATTGACTGATTGGCCTGGTGGGTATGATAAGTTTTGTATCGGCCTAAATTTGCCCGGTTACTTCTTGGGCACTATGGATATTGGTGATAGGTGCATGTCTGGGAATGAGGGGGGGGGGGCCTGGAACGAGCCTGCCAAGCAGCCTAGGGCTGCTTCCTTTTGTATCTTGTTAGCAACAATGTGTTCGTGCTTATGGTGGTATCTCTGCATGTTACAGGTGGCATTATTGGTAGGCCCATGGAATGGGATATGAAAACACTAGTAAAGCCCATCTTCCAACAGCTTGGTATCCTGCTGGTTGGGGTATAGGGAAAGGAATTGAAGCCAAGGATACAGGGATGCTAGCCATGCAGTGTATGGCCTTGTTGTCCAGGTTGTGCCCCCAGCTTGTCCTCAAGGTTTATAAGAGTGTTACTCTAGGGCCCCCTCCCCTTTGTTTTATCTGTCCCAGTTTTTTTTTTTTGGGGGGGGCTTCTTAGGAAATTATATGAGTAGGTATGGCAATGCACATCCAGAACAAACAAGTTTGTACCTGCAGTCTCAAAGTACAGGTACCCTTGTTAAAGTGCCAGCATGTGTCCTTGGATGATGGGTGACTTCTAGAATTCATGCCCCTAAAATTGCTTTTTCCTATAGGTTTGATAGAGATATTATAGATACCACACTCAAAATAGCTCAAGGAGTTAATACAAAAATTGTTTGTGTTAAATATTCCAAACTGGAAAATGTCTCCACAAGTTCAATTTTCACTCAAGTAAAAAAATAATAAATAAATATTTATATACTTATAGTAATGAAGTGCAACACGTGCTATTAAAGTGCTCAGTCACCAACCAAAAAGTGCAGACGTACCATCAGACGTACAAGGAGTGCTCTTAATGACCCCTGTGTTACTATAAAAATGGCCTCCCTTCAACTCAAGTTTCGCAACAGCATCAGGAAGGGGGTACTGTGAAAAAATAAACACATTTATACATAAACACTAACTACAACCTCTGACTTTCTGGTTAAAAATATTAAACCTTAATAAATACCATCTTCATATATATTCTCAATATGAGCAGTAAAAATCTTATCAAAACTGTCCTTAAACTTACTTATTTGGCCAGAGGAACTAAGGTTCATTGTAACTCTATCCTTCCCCCCCCCCTTTTTTCTCTCCCCTTCTTCACATAAGTTCATGTAATCCTTTTTCTTCTTCTCTACCTACTATTTTAAGTTCTTGTAAACCGTGTCGAGCTCCATACTCATGGAGATGATGCGGTATATAAACTTAAGGTTTAGATTAGATTAGATTAGATTCACTATAGATATGTGTCCCCTTGAACACTCTGCTGTCTCAGTGGTCTTCACAAATGGATTCTCTTCAGATGACACTGCCGTGGACCCCGGAATCCCTCAGCAGCATGTCTTGGTGGCTCTTTCTACAATTGTTATTACAGGACATGTGCCTCAGAATAACTTTGTGGATGATTCTCACAGTGGATGCCAGCATGCTCGACTGGGGAGGCCATTGCAACAGACACCCAATCAAGGGATGATGGTCGGCTTCTCAGAGACAGTTGTACATTAACAGGCTGGATCTTCAGGCCATTCAATTGGTGGTACAGAAGCTGGAGGAGAGTCTGGAGAGATAGGTGGTCTGAGTCTTCTTGGACAATTCTACAGCAGTGGCTTGTATCAATCGCCAATGAGGCACAAAAAGTGCCCAGCTGCATCTGTAAGCCCACTTGTTGTTCCGATGAGCAGCATATATAGCTGGAATAGAAAATGTCCAGACTGATTACCTCAGCAAGCAGACCTTAGACCCGTGAGAGTGGACGTTGTCTACAAAAGCATTCCAAGCTATTGTTCGTTGCTGGGTCTGCCCAACTTTTGACCTGATGGCTACATTGAGCAGCAAGAACTCAAGAAAACAGAAGGAAAGCAATCTTTCAACCTCGTCTGTATAAAAAAGGAGGAGGATTAGCGGTTATTCATCATACTTCTATCCCCCTCCAGCCCATTACTGCCTACTAATCCTCCAACGTTTCAATTGAAACTCTTCAATTTTCTATTAAACACTCTCCTTCTCTTAATTTCCTTCTTATTTATTTTCCCCCACCAGTAACCAAAACTTCGCTTTCTGCTCTTATTTCTACCATCACTGACTTCAATACCGCCTATCCTGACTCCATAATCCTTGGTGATTTTAACATTCATTTCAATTCTCCTAACCATTACAATACTTCCGAACTCTTAACCTTGATCTCTGACCTATCATTATCTCCTCTCATTTCTAAACCTACACACTCGGCTGGTAATACTTTAGACATGGTTTTCTGTCCATCTTCTATTAACCTTCTTTTCTAAAACTTTCAATTTCATTCCTTACCATGGTCAGATCACACTCTCATTACCTGGCAATTAGACCTTCCTGTAAAATTAAGCCAAGCCCAATAAAAAATAAATACCTATACCTTCCGTAACACTACTAAAATAACCCTTTCGGCTATTCAGACCTCCTTCGACCTAAACCTCAAAGACTTCTCTGCTCTCTCCATTACAGACCAATTTTCTCTTTGGGAAACTTCCACAAAATCCTTACTAGATTCTCTGGCACCTCCATTAGAAAAAAATCCCATCTCAAATCAAACTCAAAAATCAAAACAACAACCTTGGTATAACGAAAAACTCACCCTCCTTCATAAACAAACTTTGTTCCATAGAGCATAAATGGCGTACAACACGCCTCAATAATTTCCTCCTTCTGTTCAAGGAAAAAGCTTCTCATTACAAAAAAGCCATTCAACAAACAAAAAAAGAATATTACTCGAAACTCATTACTACCACCCGTAACTCTTCCACCCTTTTCAACCTCGCCCAGTCTCTTTCAAAATATTCGAAGAAAAAAAAACCACCCCCTACAACCCAGCCATCTGCAGACGAACTATCACTTTTCTTCGACAGAAAAATTAAGGACATCAGATCACATTATGGACCTTCACCTCCTGCTTCCTCTCCTCACATTCACATTCCCAATGATTCTACTCAAATATCATTCAGCTCTTTCTCAAACTTCAAAATGCCCTCACTAGCAAATCTTCTTCTCATTCTTCAATCTTTAAACACTTCCAATAATCTTTTGGAAAGCATTCCCCCTTCGCTCCTTAAAAAATTATTTTCTTTCTTCGGCCCTTACATTTGGGAAATGATATCCAAGTCTCTCTCTGACAGTCTAGTACCTACTGCTTGGAAAACAGCTCTTGTTTTCCCAAAACTCAAACAACATAATTTAGATCCTTCTTTGCCTAAAAATTACCGCCCTATAGCCAATCTACCTCTAATCTCGAAACTAACGGAAAAAATTATTCATACCCAACTTACAGAATTCATTGAAAAAACCCATGCCCTACATCCATGCCAAACTGGTTTTCGCGCTTCACATTCAACAGAATTGTCTCTGTTAGGCCTTATCTCAACTATACATTATTACCATGACCATCAAAAATCTGTTATTCTTATTTCTCTGAATCTGTCCGCAGCCTTTGACACTATCGACCACTCTCTTCTTATTAATAGACTTAAAGACTGTGGTATCACAGGCCCAGCTCTTTCTTGGTTCACATCCTACTTTAATGATCGCAGCTCTAAAGTCCATGTAAAGAACGAAACTTCGCAACCTATATCTCTAACATACGGTGTCCCACAAGGTTCGATTCTCTCCCCACTACTATTTAATATCTTCCTGTCTCCTCTACTTACTTTAGCACAATCTATTGGATTTACAATTTTTGCCTACGCTGATGATATACAACTCCTTCAACCAGTCAACACCACAAACATCTCAGACATAAAAGACATAAACGATAAATTAGACACTATATATGATTGGCTTTTCTCAAATAAACTCTCCCTTAATATCGATAAATCTCGTGCCATCCTAATTCCAACTAAAAACTGTGCCCCCTTACCGGGACAACTTTCCATTAATTCCATTCCAATACAAATAGAAACAAAAATAAAACTATTAGGCGTCATCATTGATAAAGACCTCACCTACCATGACCATATCAGTTCAATTGCAAAAATTTGTTTCTTCAAACTTCGCATTATTTGGTCACTACTCTCAATCTTAGAGACCGATTCAATCAATATCTTAATCCACTCCTTAGTCATTTCTCAATTAGATTATTGCAACTCTCTTCTCAACGGTCTCCCCCAAAAAGAAATCCGACGCCTACAATTAATACAAAACACAGCAATAAAACTCATTCACAAAATAGGCAAATTTGAGCATGTTACCCCTCTTCTCAAAGAGGCACATTGGCTCCCCGTTACCCACCGTATCACCTATAAAATCGTACTACTCTCCTTGAAAATAAAACACTTTCACCAACCCTTATTTCTCGACAAACTTCTCATTCCCCAATTTTCCCCACACATTCTAAGGTCAACTGATCAAAAACTTCTCTTTATTCCTTCCATAAAAGACTTTTACTACACCCGGAAAACAAATTTCGCTGTAACTGCCCCAACATTATGGAACTCTTTACCACAGCAACTCCGTGATGAACAACATTTAGACAAATTTAAGATAAGCCTAAAGACTTTTTTATTTCGTGACGACTTTGGCTACGTTTAGACTTACCTTTAACTCTCCCCTTTTTGTTTCTTTTTTATTTTCTTTTTCTTTTTTTTCTTTCTATTCTCTCTCTCTTTTCCTTTTCCAAAACAACCAACCGCTTTGATAAAGCGACCCACCCTATATGTTTTTTCCCCTTTCCCACTGTCTCCATTTCTTCTCCAACATGTAACTTTTCCCTTCCCTTCCCTTTTACCCTCACTTTCAAGTCTGTCCAGTCGATGTTATTTATGTTCACCTAATCATTTTTAATGCTTAACATTTTATCTTACTTTTATCTCTTTTTAGATTTATTGTAAACAGTCCAGATATTCTTTGATGGTCGGTATATTAAAAACCAAGAAACTTGAAACTTGACTGGAACCAATGAAGGTAACTCAAGAGAACAAGTGCACCCTAAGCACAAATAAAAAAAGCCAAAAACAGAAAACTATTACTGTTGGGGGATTCCATCATCAGAGGCATTAACCTTGGAACACAAGGCAAGGAGACCAAAATAATGAAATGTCTTCCAGGATCCTCAGCTACCAGGAGTTCCAGGCAAATACTGACTATAATTAAGGAAGAAACTAAGGATTTTAACACTGATGTTGTTATTCATCTTGGAACAAATGACCTGGCCAACAACTCCACACTTGCAGCACAGAAAGCTTTTCGGGAGCTTGGTGAGGGTTTGAAACCTTTTGTAAAGACTTTAGCTTTTTCTGAAATACTGCCTGCATATGGAAAGGGAGAGCAAAGAGTAAAAAACACAGAGGACTTTAATAGATGGCTCAAAGCCTGGTGTCATCAAGAAGGCTTCAGGTACATAGGAGGATGTAAGCTCTATAGGTACATAGGAGGATGGGGAAATACATGGAAGGACAAGAAGCTATATTGCACCGATGGGCTACGTATTACTACAGCAGGAAAAAGAAACCTTGCAGAGCAATTTAGACAATATGTTTCTAGGCATTTAAACTAGAAGGTGGCAGTGGTGTATGTATGAAGGACAATTATAGAGACTACTCCCAGCAAAAAAAAAAAGATGTGATAGTAGTAAAGATTGCAACATAAACAATATCAGCAACTCATTTCTTAGTATTGCAACGGAAAGTGAAACAAAACAAAAATCCATACGAAAAAGGAGATTACCGCTGAAAAATAGCTGGAAAGCGATGACCACAAATGCATGCAGTCTCAGCAACAAAGTTCATGATCTGCAAGCCCTGATGTTAGAGGCAGATCTAGATATTGTCGGTATCACAGAGACAAGGTTCAGTGAATCACATGGATGGAATGCAAACATACCGGGATATAATTTTTTCAGGAAGGGCAAAGATGGTCAAAAAGGTGGAGGAGTAGCTCTCTATGTAAAGATCAATATCCAAGCAACCGAAATGCAAGGGACCTGGGGAGAGGAAGAAGCGATATGGATCGCTCTGAAAAGAGAAGATGGCACTTCTATCTATGTCGGTGTAGTCTACAGACCTCCGACTCAATTGCAGCAAACTGATAAGGATCTGATTGTGGATATCCAAAAGTTTGGAAGGAAAGAGGAGGTTCTGCTGTTGGGAGATTTCAACCTGCCGGATGCGGACTGGAATGTTCCATCTGCGGAATCGGAAAGAAGTAGGGAGATTGTGGATGCCTTTCAAGAGGCTCTGCTCAGACAAATGGTGACGGAATCCACAAGGGAAAAAGCTATATTGGATCTGGTCTTCACAAATGGAGAAAGTATCTCTAATGTTCGAGTGGGTGCTCATCTGGGAAGTAGCGATCATCAAACGGTTTGGTTTGATATAACGGCTAAAGTGGAGAGCGGCCACACGTTACTTAAAGTCCTAGATTTCAAACGTACGGACTTTAATGCAATGGGAGAGTACCTGAAGAAAGAGCTGTTAGGATGGGAGGACATAAGAGAAGTGGAAAGGAGCGATAAAAATGGCTACAGACCTTTATGTGAAAAAAATCAATAAAAACAAGAGAAAAAGGAAGCCGATATGGTTCTCCAAACTAGTGGTGGAGAAAATAAAGGCGAAAAAGTTGGCGTTCGTGAAATATAAAAAACCCCAAGAAGAGGAGTGCAGAAAGGACTACAGGGTGAAACTGAAAGAAGCCAAGAGAGAGATACGTCTGGCGAAAGCACAAATGGCTAAAAATGTAAAAAAAGGGAGACAAAAATTTTTTCAGATATATTAGTGAAAGAAGGAAGATGAAAAATGGAATTGCTAAACTAAAAGATGCTGGGAACCGATATGTGGAGAGTGATGAGGAAAAAGCAAATGTGCTAAACAAATACTTCTGTTCTGTGTTCACAGAAGAAAATCCTGGAGAAGGACCAAGATTGTCTGGCAAAGTTACACGAGAAAATGGAGTAGATTCTGCGCCATTCACGGAGAAGAGTGTTTATGAGCAACTTGAAAAACTGAAGGTGGACAAAGCGATGGGACCAGACGGGATCCATCCCAGGATACTAATGGAGCTCAGAGAGGTTCTGGCAAGTCCTATTAAAGACTTGTTCAACAAATCTCTGGAGACGGGAGTGATTCCTGGGGATTGGAAGAGAACGGATGTGGTCCCTATTCATAAAAGCGGTCACAGGGATGAAGCGGGAAACTACAGACCAGTGAGCCTCACTTGAGTTGTTGTAAAAATAATGGAAGTGTTGCTGAAAGAAAGGATAGTGTACTTCCTTGAATCTAATGGGTTACAGGATCTGAGGCAACATGGCTTTACAAAAGGTAAATCGTGCCAAACGAACCTGATTGAATTTTTTGATTGGGTGACCAGAGAGCTGGATCGAGGACATATGCTAGATGTAATTTAGTTAGATTTCAGCAAAGCCTTTGATACAGTTCCTCATAGGATGCTGTTGAACAAACTTGAAGGGCTGAAGTTAGGACCCAAAGTGGTGAACTGGGTTAGAAACTAGTTGTCAGACAGAGGCCAGAGGGTGGTGGTTAATGGAAGTCGCTCGAAGGAAGGAAAGGTGAGTAGTGGAGTCCCTCAGGGTTCGGTGCTGGGGCCAATCCTGTTCAATATGTTTGTGAGTGACATTGCTGAATGATTAGAAGGAACAGTGTGCCTTTTTGCAGATGATACCAAGATTTGCAACAGAGTAGACACCGAAAAGGGAGTGGAAAATATGAAAAATGATCTGCAAAAGATAGAGGAATGGTCTAATGCCTGGCAACTAAAATTCAATGCAAAGAAATGCAGAGTAATGCATTTGGGGATTAATAATTGGAAGGAACCTTATATGCTGGGAGGAGAGAAGCCGATATGCACGGACGGGGAGAGGGACCTTGAGGTGATAGTGTCCGAAGCTCTTAAAGGCGAAAATACAGCGTGACAAGGCAGTGGCTGCTGCCAGAAGGTTGCTGGGCTGTATAAAGAGAGGCGTAGCCAGTAGAAGGAAGAAGGTGTTGATGCCCCTGTACAGGTCATTGGTATTGGAGTATTGTGTTCAGTTTTGGTGACCGTATCTGGCGAAGGACATAAGAAGACTTGAAGCAGTCCAGAGGAGGGTGACGAAAATGATAGGAGGATTGTGCCAGAAGACGTATGAGGAGAGACTGGAAGCCCTGAATATGTATACCCTAGAACACAGTTCTTCAACCGCCGGTCCACAGAAAATTCCTGCCGGTCCATGCAGGACCGGCGAGATCAACATCTTCAATTTCCTGCCGGTCCGTGTAGGACCGGCAAGATCGAGGAGCTGTAGTTCGCGCAGGGCCGGAAAGATAATGGGGAGCGTCAGACAGTGTGCTTTCTCTCCTCCCAGCAGCTCTCCTTACTTACAAGCGCAGCGATTCAGGAAGGAAGCCTTGGAGCTTTTGCTGAGTCAGGCCGCCTCTGATGATGCAACTTCCGCTTTCCTCAGAGGCGTTGCGACCCAACAAAGGACCCGAGGCTGCCTTACTGAATCACAGCGCTGGCAAGTAAGGAGAGTTGCTGGGAGGGGAGAAAGCTGCTGGGCATGGTGAAAAAAAAAAGGGACAGCTGCTACTGGACCTGGAGAGGGAGAAGGAGAGATTCTGCTGGGAGGGGAGGGGAGGGAACGGAGTCTGGGAAGCTGCTGGGAAGGGAAAAAGGGACAGCTGCTACTGGACCTGGATGCGTCCTTGTTGAAAGGCATGCCTCTCCAGATTTCAAACTGGATGACTATCCTGATCAATGCCAGCCTCTTCAGCTGTGGAGCTCATTGCGGGGACTGCTTGGTTTTGGGCCGGTGGACCTTGCATCAAAAGAAGTGGTCCACAAACCATCTGGAACTCAGAGCCATTCGACTAGCTCTAAAGGTTCTAGAAATCATTCTAGAGGAAAATCTGTGAAAATGTTCTCTGACAATGCAATAGCATTGGCGTGTATGAACAGGCTGGGGGGTCACAAGGAGCACCTCCCTTGCATCTGGAAGCCCAGATGTTCTTCCAGTGGGCGGAAGCCCACCTTCAGGCTCTTTCTGCTGCCCACATGGCTGAAGTGGAAAATGCTGAGGCTGACTTTCTAAAGTTGACAGATCCTTGACCCAGGGAGAATGGTCGCTCTCACACAGGGCATTCAATCTTATTATGCAATACTGGAACAGACCTATGATGGATTTGATGGCTTCGGCCAACAACACGAAGGCCAAATGTTTCTTCAGTCAAAGAACAGAGCCAGGAAGCTTGAGATTAGAAACATTGGTCTAACCCTGACCACGCATCAGTTTCCTTTACGTCTTCCCTTCTTGGCCCATGGTGGGCTGGATCATTCACTGGATTGCAACTCATACAAGCCTTGTGATCCTGGTAGCTCCAGATTGGCATCACCAGCCTTGGTATATGGACCTGGAATGTGTTCAGCAGAACAAAGGCTGCCTCTTAACCGCAGGCTTCTCACAGGCCAGTCCCTATGGAGAATCCTCAGCGCTTTGGTCTTAAAGCATGTGTCTTGAGCGCTCAGCGCTAGTGTTCAAGGACTATTCCGACATGGTTATTGCCACGTTGTTTCGAGCCATGGTTATTGCCATGTTTTGGGCCAGGCTTTCCACAGGCTGTACTCTAGCAGCCTGTGCAAAGGCTTGGTGGGCTTTTCAGCAATGGTGTGCTAAGGACCAGGTAGACTCTCATTCCGATCATCCTGGCTTTCCTTCAGGCAGGGCTGGAAAAAGCCTGGCAGTGGCTTCCCTTAAGATGCCTAACACAGAATCATAAGGTTTCACTTACATCTCATCCTGATGTGGCCAGATTCTTCAGAGGAGCTTCCCAGTTGAGACCTTCACTGCAGTGTCCCTTTCTGAACTGGAAACTTAATGATGTTCTGAAGGGCCTCACTAAAGCTTTGTATGAGTCCCTCAAGGTTGCTTCCCTTTTGGACCTCACAATTAAAACTATGTTTCTGGTGGCAATTGCTTCGGCACAGCGAATCTTTCCTGCAGAGAGTCTTTCCTCAGAATCGCAGATGAAGGTGTCATACTATGCTGTGTTCTCCTTTCTTCCAAAGACGGTGTTGGCTTTCCATATCAACCAGAAGGCTTGTCTAACTGCTTTTCAGTCCATTGGGTCTGCCAAATAGGACAGAGTTCTGGAGAAGTTGGACGTCTGCAGGGTTTTGCCCAGTCATTAGAAAGGACAAATTTCCAGACTAGACTATTGTAATTCCTTCTATCTATGTCTAACCAAGAAAAATCTTCAAAGACTTCAGCGGATTCAGAACACTGCGGCTAGATTGATCTTCGCAAAAAGCAAATTTGATCATGTTTCCCTGCTTCTGTCAAAACTTCACTGGCTTCTGGTGATTTCTAGGATTCACTTTAAATGTACCTGCCTAATTTTCAAGATCCTACATGGCATTCTTCCTCCTCTAATCCCACTATCCTGGAATTCTTCAAGACCTGACACTATCAGATCCGCTCACATACTCAAACTATCTTTCCCCTCGTTAAAAGGTGTCATGTATGCAGGTAAATTAGGGAAATCCCTTTTCTTCAAATTCACTGAGCTTTGGAATAACCTCCCTGCCCCGCTGTGGAACCTAGGCTCATTCCAATTATTCCGAAAGCATCTAAAAACCTGCCTTTTCTCCAAAATGTAAAGCTATCTATCCTCTTCATAACCTCTTATTTCTTATTATGTCCTTCCCTCATTTATTGAATTACCTGTAATCCGTGTCGAGCTCTATCTTTATGGAGATGATGCGGTATACAAACTTAAGGTTTAGTTTAGTTTAGACAAATGACTTGCTTATTTTTGACCATCTGTTCTTTCTTATACAGCCACTTCTGGCTTGGCAAGTCGGCGTCTATTGCTGGATGGATTCACATGACTATCTCTTCAGTGTACATTGTCTTTAGGAAGCAGCCACCAGTCTCTCTCAAGGCACACTTGACGAGGAGTGTCACCTCTTCTATGACTTAATTCAAAGCAAAATTAAAGGCATTCTTGTTTAAAGATGCTTATAATATCTAACCGTCCTTATTAGGACGACATTTTCTTTAGTGCTATTATATTCATTTTTTTAACTTACTGAGATCTCTCCTCCTTGAGATCTCCTTCTTTTTTACCTTACCTGCTGTTTTTGGCCCTAATTGTTTTTTTTCTATCCAATATTGTAGTTCTCCCCTCCTATCTTCTTGTTCAAGTAAGTCATGTCATTTGTTCATTCTAAATGTGTTGGTTATTGTGAAGCAGGAAAAACAAACAAAACTGCAGACTGTGTACAAGATGCAGGCAAATTTATTGTTCCAAAATTAAAATGCAAAAAACATATTATAAAACCCTTTTACCAATCAAGGGACCCGACACGGTCCGTGTTTCGGACAAACCTTCTGGGGTCCATGATAAATAAGGTCTAAAATATACCACAAAAAAAATTTTGGAGATAACAACTTCAAACCTGTCTTTGAGGTCACCGGCAGCGAAAGTAATTTCTTGGAGATTTGTGAAGCAACATGCTAATTTTAACTGTAAACCGCCTTGAAAACTATGTTTAGATGATTTATCAAATTTTAAATAAGCTTGTAACTTGTTCCTGCATGGAGACTCAGGTAGTTCGTCCCACAGAGATTTGTCAGGCAGCTACTTGTCAGGCAGAGATTCGTCTACTCTGCATACTTTTTCCAAATTTTACAGAGTGGAAGTGGTGGCTCGGGAAGACGCCGCTTTTGGGCTTCTGTCTTGTGAGCAAGCTCTTCTCTCCCACTTTAGATGTATTGGGTGCATTACCTCATGTACGGAATATGGAGTAGATGTAACAAAATGAAAGATTAAGTTCTTAACTGGATAATCTTCTATATATTAATCTACTACAGATTCCCTATGGCCTGCCCTCTGTGTGTTCTGTATCTCCTGCTTTTCTGCCTCAGATATTTCTGTATTCCAGGCCTAGAGTTTTTCTATCAACCAGATGCTAAATGCCAAGAAATCTGATATGAGTAAGTGTATTCCTCAACCTCTAGCTCCCTTAATGTTCGTGCCCGTTGCACACAGCAAGTTGTTTTCCAATTATGTTGAATTGTTCTAATTGTTTTCTGAGTTAGAGAATTGTTTATTGTATGCGTGGAGATTCCCCATCCCCTCCTTCTTTGTCTTCTGTTCCAGTGGAGATCGATTGCTTTGGGACTTAACTGGAGGGTTCACTGGGCTGTGCTCAAAGCTGTAAATATTCTTACTTCTGCAAGTCCAGTTCACGGGAATGGATTGATCACCCCATGTATGGAATATGTAGTAGATTAACAGAAGGTTATCCAGGTAAGAACTAATCTTTCATTACTTACCATACTTTTCAAGATGTCCTGATTTATATAATTTTTGCATTAAGCTTTCCTCTAAAAGTCATATAGTATCACAACTTTATAAGTTCCTTAAGAAATTAGACTCGCCAAATTCTTCTGGGCTTCATAAAACCTGGGAAGGAAGGTATAAGTCATCCAATTATTGATGATGAAAGGGATATATTTTGGCATTCCTTATATAAATTTTCTTCTATTGCAGTGTTTCTCAACTCGGTCCTGGAGCACCCTCTTGCCAGTCAGGTTTTCAGAATATCTACAATGAATATGCATAAACTTGATTTGCATATACTGCCTCCATTATATGCAAATTTCTTTCATGCATGTTCATTGTGGATAGCATGTATATTCATTGTGGATAGCCTGAAAACATGACTGGCAAGGGGGTACTCCAGGACCAAGTTGAGAAACACTGTTTTATTGCACAGTCTATGTATTTCTTTTTGGCACATAGATCATTTTGGACTCTGCTAAGATCTCATCAAATCAATTCCTCTCTTGGAGAGAGCGTGAACTCAAAGGCTTTGAGCATGCACAGATGCTTAAGGCCCAGCAAAGAAGGGGAAGCAGATCTTCGGGCACTAGCATGTCCTGTGCATTAGTGCCGGTGGCCAGAAGGGGGTAAGCAGCGTGTTCGGGTGGGTGCTGTAGGATTTCAGATCGCGAGTGAGGGGTGTGATGCACTCGGGGGGATGCCGGATCGCGGGGGGGGAGGGTGCCAGATTGTAGGGGGAGGGTGGATCACGCGGGGGGGGGGCCTTCGGGGGGAGCAATGCCGGTTCTCAGGGGGGGTACAGCAGCGCCGCTGGTCTCGGGGGTTGGGGTTGGGTTGGAACGTATCAAGCGAGTTTCCCTTAGTTCCTATGGGGAAACTCGCTTTGATATACGAGTATTTTGGTTTATGAGCATGCTTCTGGAACAAATTATGCTCGTAAACCAAGGTACCACTGTATAGTGATTTAGTGTAGGATAGGCTGGGGTAGGCATCAATGTTAACTCCACTAATATGGAATAGGAGGATGTTACTGGCTAGACTTTACAATAGATGTCCTGCAAACAAAGGGATGGTTGGATAGGCTTGAGTGAGTTTGGACGTCAGCTTCAGCATTTGGAACTTAGGACAGTGCCAGACTTTATAGTCTATGGCCCAGAAATATCAAAGAAGAGACAAGTTAATCTAATCATGTATTTTTTAATATGCATAACTTATAGGCATACCTTATGGACCATTCAGGTCTTTATCTGCCGTCATTTACTATGTTAACTATAAATGCCTGTATTGATACACCCTCTCATGTATAGTTGTTTCAATGTTTGTTGCTTAAAATCTTTAATAAATAAACAAAGACTCAATAAGTCCTGTAATGTGTTGAACATTTCATTGATATACTATGCACATTTCCATTTTATTTTTCAGACCAGATTTACTCTTCCTGCAGCAACCATTGCCATTCCTCCGCTTCATTACAGACAGGTTGGTATTGAAGGAACTCCATCTTTGAAACACTTTATCCACTAAGCCCAGGGCTGCTCAGTTCCAGTTCTCAAGATTACAGACAGGCCAGGTTTTCAGGATATCCACACATACTGAGAGAGATTTGCATACCAAGAAGGCAAATCTCTCTCAGGTATAGTCATTGCACAATCTGCACTTAGGACTTATCAGTTCTATTCAATAGTTTTACTAATCCAATTGATTAGATAATACACATCATAAAAACTATTCACAAAATATAAAATATGAACCTCTTTATTAAATAATATTTAATTTATCAATGTTACCTTATAAATACCTAAATTAAACACATTCCATTCATTTAATAACACACAAAGCCCACCAATCCATCCATCCAGTCCATCCATTTTTTTAAAAAAAACGCAAACTTGTGCAATTCCATCTATCAGCAGCAAAAAAAGTACTTGAAGTTTCCACATCAACAATCAAATCGTTCAGCTTTCAGTGTTTTCTTGAGATTAATCCAGTTGTTTTATACTGTTAATTACTCCCACATATCATCATACACAATTTGAACAGATTGTGGGGAACGACAACATCGCACAATTTGAACAGATTGTGGAAGTAATGAACAGTATAAAACTGGATTAATCTCAAGAAAATATTGAAAGCTGAACGATTTGATTGGTGATGTGGAAACTTCAAGTACTTCTTTTGCTGTTAATAGATGGAATTGCACAAGTTTGTGTTTTTAAAAAATGGATTGACTGGATGGATTGGTGAGCTTTGTTATTAGATGAATGGAATGTGTTTAATTCAGGTATTTATATGGTAACATTGATAAATTAAATATTATATAATAAAGAGGTTCATTTTTTATGATGCATATTCATGTGGATATCCTGACAACCTGGCCTGCCTGTAGATCTCAAGGACTGGAATTGAGCAGCCCTGACTAAGCCCATTTCACTAAAATTAGTCGGCAGCAAAGAATGGTTTATAGCACTAGTTCTTAAAGATGTCTTAGGGGACCCCCATCTAGTTGGGTTTTCAAGATATCCCTAATGGATATGCATGAGTGAGATTTGCCTATAAAGTAGGTAGTAGGCATGCAAATTTCTCTCATGCATATCCATTAAGGATATCTTGAAAACCCAACTGGCAGGACAGGGTTAAGAACCACTGGATTATAGAATTAGATGTCATTGATATGTCAAACTGCAGCAAGACTGTCAGTCACCAAACATTTCCTCACTTAAAAAGTCAATTTCAATAAAAGAGTTTCTCTACTATGCATTGAATGGAATCTGTGTTGAGAAACATGTGAATAAGAAAGAGAATCCAAGTAATCAGAAAATTATATATTCACTGCTGACTCTTTAGCAATCCAAAGAATTCCTGCCATAAGTGACAGGTCTACTTTTAGGTATAGTAGTCAATGGTATCTTTAGCCATTTGCTTAGGATAAGAACCTTCAGCCAAGCAAATATTAACAAAATCTGTAAGCCATAAAAGAACTTCAGAAAGAACTTCCTTGAAGTAAAAGGAAGGGCATATATCAGGACAGCCCTTAATAGTTTGAAAGTATTTTCCTTAGCAATAGCAGCAGATGAATCCAGAGACCAATGGGATAGCACACATCTACCAGTAGGCGGAGATAGAGAAACTGATTAACAGGTAGTCCTATTGGCTGGCACTCCTCCTGTATCTCCAGTATGCTCTATCTCCCAACAGGTGATAGTCACTATTCGAATAGCTCCTGGATTCTGGCTGTGACTGGATCTTTATTTTCTCCTGTTGAGGTTTCTCTTCAGTGAGACTGCCATTCTGTTTCTCCTGTTGAGGTTTCTCTTCAGTGAGACTGCCATTCTGTTTCTCCTGTTGAGATTTTCTCTTCAGTGAGACAGGGATGTCCGGCTGAACGGTGCTGACTTTAGGGGTTACACCTGGGCCCCCCCCCAGGTCCATGCCTCACCCTCCCTCCATTGCTAGAGGGTCTGACTGGGTCTCGATTTTTTTCTTCTTTCCCTTCTCTGTTAAAAAAAAAAAAAGAGACCACAGTTGCTACATTCTGCTCTAGTAGCACATCCAGCTCTAACTGGCTTCAACCGGCCCTAACAACAAGCTTGTGAGTATGTATGTGTTTTTTACTGTTGTTTGAAATTCAGGTTCTGTTTGGGAGTCTTAGTACTGTGGGTTCGGTCAACATACGTTTAAGGAATGGATATTTTATCCCAGGACAAGCAGGCAGGTATTCTCACTAGTGGGTGACATCATCCAAAGGAGCCCCGATGCGGACATCTCACAAGCATACTTGCTTGTAGAAACTTTTAGAAGTTTCGAGTTGCCCACACCGCACATGCGCGAGTGCCTTCCTGCCAGATGCACCGGGCGTGTCTCCTCAGTTCTTTCTCTTCCACGGAGCTGATAAGTTTGCCTTCGAAACTCTCTGCGCAAAGTTCCTTTAATTGTGTCTTCTGTGCCCGCGGTTTTGAGGTTTTTTTGGGCTCATTATCGTTGGCTCACGTTGCGTTTTCTTGTTTAAAAAAAAATAATAATTTCGATCGTTCGACCGGGCTTCGATGTTGTGGCGGAGCTTTTTCGGCCTATGTCCCAGCCTGTTACCGGTTTTAAAAAGTGTGTCAAGTGCCAGCGCGCGATTTAGTTGACGGACCCTCATCGACGCTGTCTTCAGTGTCTGGGGCCTCAACATCTTCCAATATCGTGCCGGCCTTGCTCCACACTTACAGCACGTGCGTTTAAGCATCGCTGTATTTTGTGGGAGTCGCTGTTTAGCATGGAGGCGTCCCCGGAGCTGCCCTCTTCGCAGAGCGCCACGCCTTCGACTTCCGCTTCAACATCTTCGGCCTCGAGTCTGCTCAAGCCTGCCTCGTTCGTGCCGGCTTCAACTCCGACGCCTGCTGCGGTGCCTTCCGCTGTCTCCTCAGATCAGGTAGCGCAGCCTCCCATTCCTCCAGTGATGCTCAAGGTGCCCAAGGCTTCTAAGTCCAAGCCCCCTGGCGGCCGAGTTAGCGGTGTCCGTGCGGGAGATCCCATTGCTGATGCGGATCCCTCTTTGCCAGCTTCGTTCCATGCCATGATGGAGAAGCGATTTGTCGAGCTCTTTACTAAGATTGGGCCGACGCTTCTCTCCCAGATCCAACCTGGGCACGCGGAAGCCTCCCACGAGGTCGAGCCGCCTCCGGTGCCTCCTCGGCGCACACTCTCGCTGCTGGGAGCAGAGTCTCGGCGAGTGTCTGGTCTGGCTTCGGGGCATGCCTCGCAAGGAGCAGAGTCTTTGCCCATGCCACCTTTGGAACCGATACCCTCGATTCATGGCTTACCTGGACCGGAGACTTCCTCTGTGATGCCGAGCCTTGAGCCTTGGGGAACGCCTCGGGGGGCTTCGTCTCAGCCTCTGCTACTTCGATCCACAGCCTCCAGTCCCATCTACTCGGTGGCTGCCTTGTCTGGGCTTTGCTCACCTCGACGCTCGAGGCCTGCTTCTTGACACAGCTCCGGTCGTCGATCGAGGCATTCATCGAGATACGTCTCGCCTCGTCGAAAGCAACCTTTTCGGGAGTTTTCCCCGGAGTACTCGCCTCCTCCTCCTATGCCAGAACTCGAGGACTGCAGGAGTTCGTTCTCCCCTTGCCGGTCCTCGGCCTCTGCGGACAAAGCCGCCTCATCTTCTTCGAGCCCGTCTCGAGGCCCGGCCCTGGCGGACCAATTGTCATTCTTGTCCTTCCTGAGGCAGATGGCGGTGGATCTGGACATCACCCTGGATTCGGGTTCCAAGTTTTCTAAGGAATATCTGGAGATGATGCATCTTCCCCAACCTCCTGCTGAGTCTCTCCGTCTGCCTCTACATAAGCTTCTGGACCAGACTTTCATGAGATGCTTTGAGACCCCATACTCCATCCCTGCGGTCCCAGGGAAGTTGGATGCTAGGTACCGCACGGTGCACCATAAGGGCTTCGACGGGGCACAGCTCTCTCACCAGTCCCTATTGGTTGAATCCTCCCTGAAGCGGTCTCATCCCTCCCAGGTCTATGCCTCCACTC
This sequence comes from Geotrypetes seraphini, assembly GCF_902459505.1. Lineage (NCBI taxonomy): Eukaryota > Metazoa > Chordata > Amphibia > Gymnophiona > Dermophiidae > Geotrypetes > Geotrypetes seraphini. Next base: position 279,113,415 of record NC_047085.1, on the reverse strand, counting down.
CTCCTGGTCGGGAAGGCAAAACCATGGACAGATTTGGCAGGCACATCTACCAGAACTCGATGATGGCTTCTCGAGTCCTGAATTACAGCTTTCATTTTGCGACCTACTTTGAGTTTTTTCTATCCATTCTTCAAAAGTTTTTGCCCTATCTGGACTCTCAGGCTCGCTTCGAGTACTCGGAGGTACTGGCGTCGTTGTCCCAACTCCGCTTGCAGAAGATTAAATCGTCTTACGACGCTTTTGAACTCTCGGCCAGAGCTGCTGCTTGTTCGGTGGCCATGAGACGCTTGGCGTGGCTTCGGACCATTGATATGGACCTGAATCTCCAGGACAGGCTAGCGAACGTTCCCTGTGCAGGAGCGGACCTTTTAGACAAGTCCATCGAGGCAGCGACTGAGAAGCTGTCCAAACATGAAAAATCTTTTCAGTGTATTCTCTGCCAGAAGCCCAAGCCTGCTATGTCTCGTCAGCCTATGATTTATCAGAGGCGCTACCCACCGAAGCAGGCCCCCACCATCCGCCCGCCTGTGAAGAGGCAGCACCAGCAGAAGCCACAATAAAAACCTCAACCTTCTGCTGTCCCCAAGACTCCCCAGCCTTTTTGACTGTCTCGTAAGGAGCATAACTTCCATTGTTCTGCCCTCCCTCTTTTTTCCATCGGAGGTCGTCTCCATCATTTTTACCATCGATGGATGACTATTACCACCGACCTCTGGGGTCCTTTCCATCGTAAGAGAGGGATACTCTCTTCAGTTCCTCCGGAACATCCTCCAAGAGAGTATCCTTCCAACTTAACCCAGACCGCCCTTCTTCTTCAGGAAGTTCAGGCTTTGCTCCGGCTTCGTGCCGTCGAGCCGGTCCCTGTGGACCAACAGAACAGGGGTTTTTACTCCCGGTACTTCCTTGTTCCGAAGAAGACAGGCGACCTGCATCCTATTTTGGACCTCAGGGTGCTCAACAAGTCCCTGGTCAGAGAGAAGTTTCGCATGTTGACCCCGGCTTCCCTCTATCCCCTCCTCGAGCAGAATGACTGGTTATGCTCCCTGGATCTCAAGGAGGCCTACACTCATATTCCCATCCATCCGGCCTCCCGTCAATACCTCAGATTTTGGGTGGGACACCTTCATCTTCAGTACAGAGAGCTACCTTTCGGCCTAGCTTCGTTTCCCAGAGTCTTCACCAAATGCCTGGTTGTGGTGGCCGCAGCACTCAGGAACCATGGTCTGCAGGTGTTTCCCTAACTCGACGACTGGCTCATCAAGGATTCCATGTCTCAGGGGGCCGTCCAGGCCACTCAGGACAATCTGGTTTCTACAGAGTCTGGGATTCGAGATCAACTTTCCCAAATCCCATCTTCAACCTTCACAGTCTCTCCCCTTCATCGGAGGTGTTCTGGATACTATTCAACTCAGAGCGTTCCTTCCTCCTCAGCGTCTGGCGCCTCTTCTTTATCTTTGTCACTCGGTCTCTTCTCGTCCATCCATCTCGGCGAGACACATGATGGTGCTCCTGGGCCACATGGCCTCTGCGGTTCACGTGACTCCTTTTGCCAGACTTCACCTGCGGATTCCTCAGTGGACCCTGGCTTCTCAATGATTGCAGATCTCCGACCCTTTGACTCGTCACATTCAGGTCACTCCTGCTCTGCGGCAGTCGCTTCGCTGGTGGATGCTCTCTTCCAATATTTCCAGGCTGTTTCACATGCCTACCCATCAGAAGGTCCTCATGACCGACTTGGGGGGCTCATCTGGACGGTCTCCGCACCTAGGGCTATTGGACGAGTGCGGATCGTCTGTGCCATATCAATCTCCTGGAACTCGGGGCGATTTTCAATGCTCTCACTGCTTTTCAACATCTTCTTCTCGACATGGTGGTCCTCATTCGTACAGACAATCAGGTCGCCATGTATTATGCAACAAGCAGGGAGGCACGGGATCGGCCTCCCTCTGTCAGGAAGCTCTGAAAGTTTGGGATTGGGCGATTCACCACAACGCCTTCCTCAAAGCTGTCTACATTCAGGGGTGGACAATGCCTTGGCGGACAACTTCAGTCATCTTCTCCAGCCTCACGAGTGGACTCTCCATTCCACGCCCCTTCATCAAATCTTCTCCCTGTGGGGAACGCCTCAGATAGACCTCTTTGCAGCGCCCCACAACTTCAAACTGCCTCAGTTCTGCTCCAGGATCTACACTCCTCATCGTCTCGAGGCAGATGCTTTTCTTCTGGACTGGGGGAATCTCTTTCTATATGCGTTTCCTCCGTTTCCTCTCATTCAAAAGACTCTGGTCAAGCTCAAGTCCAACTGGGCCACCATGATTCTGATTGCTCCTCAGTGGCCCAGACAACCTTGATACTCCCTCCTTCTGCAACTCAGTAGCAGGGAGCCCTTCCTTCTGCCAGTGTTTCCGTCTCTGCTTACGCAGCATCAGGGATCTCTGCTTCATCCCAACCTGCAGTCGCTACACCTGACAGCTTGGTTCCTCTCAGCGTAACTCCCCTTCAGTTTTCACCAGCTGTGCGGGATGTTTTGGAAGCTTCAAGGAAGCCTGCTACTCAAATGTGCTATTCCCAGAAATGGACTAGATTTTCTACTTGGTGTTTTTCTCAGCACAAGGAGCTTCAACATGCCTCCTTGTCCTCTGTTTTGGACTATCTTTTGCACCTGTCACAATCTGGCCTCAAGTCTACATCGATCAGAGTCCACCTTAGTGCAATTGCTGCTTTCCACCAGCTTCTTTAGGGGAAACCTCTTTCTGCACATCCTGTGGTTTCCAGATTCATGAAAGGACTTTTCCATGTCAATCCTCCCCTCAAACCGCCTCCTGTGGTTTGGGACTAGAGAATGACACGGGGAAAAAATCTGTCCCCGTCACCGCCCCGTCACCGGCCCACCATCCTCTGCACCGCCCCGTCACCGCTGATCCCTTCACCGCCCCGTCACCGTCACCGCCATCCCTTTCACCGCCCCGTCACCGCCACTGCCATCCCATTCACCGCCCCGTCACCGTCCCCGCTGCATCCATATAAGCCTTTTTCCTTTCACTCCCTCCTTCCAATTTGAGCCGGGAACACTAGCGATCGCACGGTCCCCGCGGCCACTACCTGCCTGCCCGGTCGATCCTGGTGTTTGGCCGGCTCTCTCCCTTCTCCTCACCTTGGTTTGTGGGTTTTCTTTTTCAGCAACCTGCGCGCTTTCCCAGGGAGCCGCACACGTGCGGCTGCTCAGTGTTCGATCTTCTGCTCTGCTGCAACTTCCTGTTTCCGGTTGCGTCAGAGCAGAAGATCGAGGCTGAGCAGCGGCGGGTGTGCGCGGCTCTCTGGTAGCGTGCGGGTCGCCGAGGAGGAGGATCTGCGGACTGGGGTGAGGAGAGGGGAGAGAGATGGCTGGACACTGGAATCGATTGGGCGGGCGGGTGTGAGCTGCGGGGACCGCGCGATCCTTCATGCCTCACTGCGGGGGACAAGACCATTCACCGCCCCGCGGGCGGTGAATGGCCTTGTCCCCGTCGCCGCAGCGACTGCTAGTTTTCTTCCCCGTTTTCGGCGGGTGACCCGCGGCTAAAATGCGGTGGCCGCGGGTAAACCGCCACCGTGTCATTCTCTATTTGGGACCTCAATGTCGTTCTTTCTCAGCTTATGAAGCCTCCATTTGAACCTCTTAACAAGGCTCCTCTGAAATTTCTCAATTGGAAAGTGGTGCTTCTCATCGGCCTCACTTCTGCCCGTCGAGTAAGTGAACTTCAAGCGTTGGTTGCGGATCCACCTTTCACCGTGCTCTATCATGACAAGGTGGTTCTTCGCACTCATCCGAAATTCCTTCCTAAAGTAGTATCGGAGTTTCATCTCAACCAATCTATTGTACTTCCAGTGTTTTTTCCAAAGCCTCATTCTCATCCTGGAGAATCAGCTCTTCATACTCTGGACTGTAAACGTGCTTTGGCATTCTACTTGGAACGCACCAAACCGCACAGAACTGCTCCTCAACTTTTTGTCTCTTTTGAACCGAACAAGTTTGGGACGTCCTATCTCTAAGCGTACCATCTCCAATTGGATGGTGGCTTGTATCTCTTTCTGCTATGCCCAGGCTGGATTACCCCTTCACAGCCCATAAGGTCAGAGCAATGGCAGCCTCTGTAGCTTTCCTCAGATCGACACCGATTGAGGAGATTTGTAAAGCTGTCACTTGGTCCTCGGTTCATACCTTCACCTCACACTATTGTCTGGACACCTTCTCCAGACGGGATGGACAGTTTGGCCAAACAGTGTTACAAAATGTATTCTCCTAAATTGCCAACTCTCCCACCATCCCATTTGGGTTAGCTTGGAGGTCATCCACTAGTGAGAATACCTGCCTGCTTGTCCTGGGATAAAGCAATGTTACTTACCGTAACAGTTGTTATCCAGGGACAGCAGGCAACTATTCTCACGTCCCACCCACCTCCCCTGGGTTGGCTTCTCTGCTAGCTATCTGAACTGAGGAAACACGCCCGGTGCATTGGGCGGGAAGGCACTCGCGCATGCGCGGTGTGGGCAACTCGAAACTTCTAAAAGTTTCTACAAGCAAGTATGCTTGTGAGATGTCCGCATCGGGGCTCCGTTGGATGACGACACCCACTAGTGAGAATAGCTGCCTGCTGTCCCTGGATAACAACTGTTACGGTAAGTAACATTGCTTTATTGAGGCTAAGTTTTTTATGACTAGAAATCCATTGAGGGAGCTGGGACTTTCCCGCCCGTTGCATGCATGCGCTTGGTTTCCTTGTTGTTTACACCGCGGCATAGCGGTGCAATTTCATGCTCGCACTTGTTCTCTTTGTTGGGTTTCAGTGCAGCAGTAGTGGTCCTGTTTATTCTGAGGCTCTCTTTCATAGGTGTTTGTCACGGCCATGTGCAGCTGATTGTGCAGGTGCCAGTTTATAGCGGCGCGCATGAGATGCGACATGTTTTTTTCCAGCGCTGTAGGAAGCACCACACCGTCATTCTGGTTATTCCCCGAGTCTGATTTTCTTTCTATGCAGGCTGCGGCAGGGTAAATTTTGCGGGGCTTCAATTCGACTATGTTTCTAGGAGCGTTGATGCAGCGGCCACATGTCAGCGAGACTCAGGCATGCGCTTGGGTCTCCGGCGATGGCGGGAGTGCTGCAGCGTTCCGGTAGTTTATTTACAGCTGACTTTGGTCAGGGTATGCCGCAGCTTCTCACCTTTCCGGTTCAGACAAGTTGTACGTGGTTCACCAGCTTTGGGACAAGCTTGGGCAGATTTTTATGTCTATGTTACATTACATTACATTACTGATTTCTATTTCTCCTCAACCTTGCAGTTCTGGGCGGATTACAAAAGAGACATCTGGACATTTCCAGGATGATTACAAAGAGGCTTCTGGACTTTTCCAGAAGATTTACAAGAAGAAGAATATTTCCAGAGGAGTTACAAGAAGAATGGTGTAGTATAGTTTAGGGAATGGGATATGGCAAGGAGGATTGGGCTATTCCAGTGGATATACAATTCGGGATGCTGTACAGATAGGATATATGTCTGTGTTCCTGCTGTATTCCCTTGAAGGAAGCTGCTAGTTTAATCGGACTCTGGGATTAGCACTCAAGGGGATTACCAGACAGACTCTGACCTGTGCTAGGTCACCCAGTCTCGGTTTGTCTCCGGACTGAGCCGACATACGTCAACTCACGGCACAGTGAGATCAGCAGTAAGATAGTGCCCTGTATTTCACACGGGTATCTCATTGTCTCTCTTGGGGTCCCTGCAGATTGAGCCTTTATTGGTAACTATCCTTATTTGGGCCTCTGTGCTGTGCTGCATGTGTCTAGTAGTGGCATAGGATATATATGCCTAAAGGTAGTACTAACAGTTTCCAAGTTCGGGCTGTCTCTATGGGCATAATGACACTTCGCATCTTCCTGCAGCCAGGACTCTCTTTCTCTATTTCTGAGAGGGCTTGGACTTCAGATTTCCATGCTTATCACATTGGTTTCTCCTGTCGCCATCTTCTCATGGCACTTGCTAGACGGACCCCCCTGACCAGACAGGAAGGGCTGTGCAGCTCCTTCTAACCAGGAGCCAGTTACCTATTCTATCAAACCGGCGGAGGAGCGCACGCTATGTGGCAGTTAGCCTCATTCCTGAAGCTCTCAGCGATGTGAGCTTTGTCTGATACCTGTTAGGATGCTGTTGTTTTCCATGGGGCGGTAGATGCGGCATCTTGATTGTGTCTAGTACGTATTCACTTTAAAGGATATACGTATTTCGCTCACGTTGCATGGAGTTAGTACTGTTTTCATGGTTCCAGTATACTCCTATTTACATTGCGAAACTTGATTTTTCCTAGGAGAATTTCTTTCTTCTTACAGTTCTCATCCTGCCATTCCCTGACCTTCTGCACTTCATTCTGAGGGGATCTTGACTTCTTCCAATGACTCTTCAGGCTTTCTCATGAGGGAAAAGACGCTATAATGTCAGGTCAGGGGGCTGTGAACATTTTTCAGGATGCTTGCAACTTTGCATCCTCCTCAGGTTTCCAGTTCGTTCTTGGAGTCTCTATGTTTTATGTTTCCCTTTTAAGTGTTACTGGTCCTCAGGACAGTTCTTGTAGTTCTTCAGGAACTAAGAGACGTTGTTCCATTTACTGCATGGTGGCCAAGACGGGGGCATTGGGCAGGCTGGATCCCATTCTGCTGAATTTGTTTATCAGGGTTACACATTTCTGCAGAAAAACTGGGAGAATATTTACATTTTCACTATGGACTCCGTATCTGCCCTAGGTTTGCTTGCCTCTCTTGGAGCAGCGCTTTCGGTTTTGGCACATGCCATTTCGCCTACCCAAGGCTTCACGAACATTTTAGAAAATGTGGGCAGTGGTACCGTTTTGGTGTTACCAGGCGATTCACCTAATTTCTTCTTGAATGACTGCTTGATTCAGACGTCTTACAGTCGGGCCATTTGACTGACACGAAAAGGGTGGTTTCTTTTCCTTAGTTCTTTGGATGTGAATCTTCGAATTTGCACAGCGCTCTTTTCTCCTGTACTATTTATAGATATATCGGGGAGATGTTTTTATTCATATAGGAGAGAAATGTGTTTCTTCCCAGAGACTAGGGCGATGGGTCACAGTCTCAGGTTTGCATGACCACAGTCTCGGTCACCATGACCAAGAGTATGGGATTCTGTACAGGTTCTTGGATCCATATTGCTGACTCCACTGGGAACTTCAGCTTGCTTTCCCATTATAACGCTACAGCAGTCGCTTTTGTTCCGGTGGTTCCCGGTATCTCAGGGCTCCAATTATTTGGTAGGCTCCTCAAGCATCGCTCTGTATGATTTGGTGGCTCGGTGAGATTTCTCTTTTCAAAGGCATGCCTCGGTCTTTGCTCATGGCCACCAATAATCCCGGGCTGTCGGGTTGGGGGGCTCGGTGCCTTCCATGCTCAGCTCCAGGAGTCTGGTCTTAAGAGGTGACTCAGTACTTGTTCATTCTTCTACTCTGGAGCATGGTCAGGCTACCGTTTCTGGAGCTTCAGACCATTCTTCCGGAATGACGCTGAAGGTCTTTTCAGTCAGTATTATGATGGGGGTATTTTTCTACAGCCTGGGCAGTAGGTGATGTACTCAGTTGGCGGGTAAAGTTGTGGTTCTATTTCAATGGGTGGACCCTCATCTTCCTCTTCTGTTGGCAGATCATTTTATGGGTCAGGAAAAGAATTTGGATAGACTTTCTCTCTGCGAAATCTGTGCATGGCCCATTTATTGTATGTTACAGTGTACAAAGCTGTGTACGCTCTAGAAAGTGTAAAGGTTAGTACTAGTGAAATCTTCTACATCCTGAATATTGAGAATTTTGGCTCAGGCATTCCTGCTCTTTATATGGAAGTGAGATCTCCTGGAACTAGACCTCATGGCCTCGTCTCAAAATTCTAAGCTTCCTAGCTTCTTCGACGGGCACAGGGAGTGGGAGTCATAGGGGGTAGCAGAGTGGCTTCTTTCTCGCCTCGGGTTTCTCTTTTTTCAGTGTTTCCCCCTGGCTGATGATGGTTTGGATTTGCCATCTCAAGCTCGCTTTCAGGGCACAGTATTTGTAGAATCTCTAGATTGGCTGCACCATCCTTGCTATGTGGATCTGATGAGTCTTTCGACAGCCGGACTGTTGAGTTTCCTGATATCTCTGGATTTGCTCACCTAGGGTCCGATCAACATGGATATTCGTACTACTTTGGTATTGTGACCTAGCTTTTGAAAAGTCATGGCTGACGTGTAAGGGTTATGCGAAGCAGGTTGTTTCTTCTCTTATCCAGGCGATACAGACGTCTTCACCTGTGGCTTCTGCTTCCTTTTGGAGGTTTTTCCTTTCTTGGGTACTTCTCAACATTTGCACTCTTCCAGAGTTCTTTTTTGGCAGAAGTGTATTGCCAAGGGCTTAGCGTTCAATTCCCTTCAGCTTCAAGTGCCATTCTTAGCTTGTTACAAGGGCTAGGTATATTGCTCTTCGATTACTTCTCAGCTTCATATAGTTCAGTTCCTAAATATATACCTCTTAGAAAGCCGTGTCTGGAGTACAGTCTTAAGGTACTTCTTCGCAGTTTACCGAAGACCTCATTTCATCCTTGTCTTTTGAGTCTCTAAATGGCTGTCCCGTTGAACACGGGGTTTCTTGTGGCCATAGCTTCAGCTCGGCGGTTTTCTGAGTTGCAGGCCTTGTTGGGCAGGGATTCCTATTTCTGATTTACAAAATCTGGAGTGTCAGTTTGGACGGTACCACAATTTCTTTCTAAGGAGGTATCATCCTTTCTTTTATGACACTCTCACTTTTCCTTCCTTCTTCCTGGGAGGAGAAATGGGGAGACGTTCTTTTATTCACTGCATTTTTTGAAAGTGTGTAGCGTTCTCCGCGAGCTAGGTTTCTAACGGCTTCGCCAGAACGATGACTACTTCTTGGACTCGGTCCAGTGGTTTTTTTCGTTGGAGGAGTTTTGTCTCGTGGCTACTTGGTCTTCCGAGAGTGCTTTCTCTCAGCATCACTGGTTGGATGTAGGGGCACATGTGGTAGATGCGTTTAGTGCTTCGGTTGTTGCCGAGGTTGCGTTTGCTTCCCACCCAGATTGAGGATTGCTTTGCTACATCCCATTGGTCTCTGGATTCATCTTCTGCTGTTGCTAAGGAAGGAAAAATTATGTTCTTACCTGTTAATTTTCTTTCCTTTAGACGCAGCAGATGAATCCAGAGCCCCACCCTTTCTGTATATTGTCTGTCGTTTTTTTTTTTTCTTTTCCAACTTTCGAAGTTTGTTATGGTTGTATTCTGTATTATTGCCTTTTGAGATTTGTTATGGGAAAAAAGTTTTTTACATGCTATGCCTATTGATGGTTACGGATGCTTGGGAAAGGAGCTATACTGGAGATACAGGAGGAGTGCCAGCCAATAGGACCACCTGTTAATCAGTTTCTCTATCTCCGCCTGCTGGTAGATGTGTGCTATCCCATTGGTCTCTGGATTCATCTGCTGCGTCTAAAGGAAAGAATTAACAAGTAAGAACATAATTTTTCCTTACTCCCTTGATCTGGCAAAACAAAATTAAACTTATCCCATAATCATAATTTATTTTCTTGTATACCACCCAACCAATAGCTCTGGGTGGTTCACAACAGGAAAATACTGAGACATTTCAGCACATCGTACAGTTTCATAGAACACACTATCTATGTACAATCTAAAATTATATAATAAAAGTAATACAATTGTTAAAAACATTCAAGTACAATATTAAAAATTATTAAAAAATTAAAACATACTATGACAATAAGAATAGATACATAAGACCTCATTTAAATATATCAAAATTAATATTCTTATTTGTCAAATAAATAGGTCTTTAATGAATGTGAAGTAAGAATTAGATTGAACAATCATCGGATTTAGCCATGAGTTCATCTTCCCAGCTTGATACTCCAAAGTCCTGTCTAAAAAGGTCTTAAACCGACATGCCTTTGGAGTAGGGAAGGTGAACTTTCCAGAATTTCTAGTTCCTTTTCTTGAGTAAGAAAGTTTCAGATAGGGGGACAAATATGAGGGAGATAATCCAAACATCACCTTTATAACAAATGCATCCAAACTTAAAAAGCACTCTGGCCCCAAAAGGCAACCAGTGTAACTTGGTATAAAAAGGACTAACATGATCATACTTTTTAAGATTAAAAATCAGGCGAACTGCATCATTTTGCACCAATCGAAGTCTTAATATAATCTTTTTTAGGTAACCCCAAATAGATTATATAACAATAGTCTAAAGTTGATAATACAATAGATTGAACCAGTAACCGAAAAGATTCACTGTCAAAAAATTTTTAATGGTTCTTAATTTCCATAAAAGCGCATAACTTTTTTAAATTAATAAATCTGTATGTTTCATAAAAGTTAATGTGCGATCCAAAGTAACCCCCAGCATTTTCAAAGTAGATGCTATCTCAAAATTTTGGCCCTTCAGTTGGATACTTTTTTCTTGAATTTTCTTATTAGGGCTTGCCAAAAAAAACCTTGTTTTTTCAGGATTAAGCTTCAACCTAACTTGTAGAATCCATAATTCTACCTTTTCTAAGATTATAGAAATACGAGTAATCAATTCATTTGAGATGTTCGTACAAGATAGCAATATAGAGATGTCATCTGCATAAATATAAAACATTACTTTTAGACTTTGGAGTAAATGCGCCAAGGACACTAGATAGACATTAAACAACGTTGGGGATAAAGGAGAGCCCTGCGGTACTCCGCATGAGTTCCTCCAAGAGGGAGAATATTTCTCATCAGAAAATACTTTATATGTTCTTTGTTCTAAGTACCCTCAGAACCAATTTTGTACCTTACCACTGATCCCAATTGAGTCCAAGCAGTTTAACACTAGATCATGATCCACTAAATCAAAAGCGCTGCTTAGATCCATTTGCATGATCAGGGCACTTATACCAGTACTGAACAGAATGGTGAGTTGATTTAATAGTGATGTTATTATTGATTCTTTACTGTGTCCAGAATGAAACCCAGATTGATTTTCATGTAGGATATAATATTTCTCTAAATAATTCACCAATTTGGCATTCACCAGTCCTTCCATTAGTTTTTCAAATAATGGGATACTTGCAACTGGCCTATAATTTTTTTTGCTAGCAAACAACTCTTTCTGGTTTTTTTACTATAGGGGTTATTATTATTCTTCCTAGGTTTTTTTTCAATTGTCCGGACTGTAATTGAAAAGTAATCCATTTGTAGAAATGAGCTCTAAAGGTAGGCGAGGCATTCATCAATACGTTCCTTGGACATATATCTAAACGACAATATTTTTTTGCATACTTTGAGTATAATTTGCTAAAAAGTTCCCAATCTGGGATAGCAAATTTTTCCCACATTATATCTATCCTAATTCCCTCTTGTTGTCCTATCGGATTAATAAAATTGATTACTTGATCATTCTTACTTTGGCTACTAAAAGCAATTTGTAAGCCATCAATTTTATCTTAGAAAAATGTTGCCAAATCATCAGCAGATGGAATATTTTCCTTATTTAGATGCTTCTTAGAGTCTGTCTCAAATAGCCCATGAACCAGTTTAAAAAGCTCTACTATTTACCTTTACGTCTCCTATCTTTTCCTTATAATATCTACTACGCTTTTCCGTATTTTTATATTCTCTAAGTTTCATTCTCCAATTAGTTCTATCTTCTACTTTACCTGATTTCAACCAAATCTTCTCCATCTGTCTGAGTGCCCTTTTTAGTTCTGATAATTCTGCATCGAACCAATTATTATGTATTTTGTCTCACCTGACTATTTTTTTGTAAGGTGCTATTTCATCTAAAATTTGATTGCTTAAATTTTTCCAATAAGATTTTCTTCTTGTCCCTCTATATTTTTCAATTCGTAGTATGACCAAAATTCTACATGGTCTATCTTACCCCTTCCCATAACTTCTATCTTCTTATTTCTAAGCCTTAAATTATTACTTACTTTGTTTATCCTGTTTTTTTGCCATTTTAAGTAGAAATTACATAAACGATGATCTGACCAAACTGTATCACTCCATGTTACCTCTTCTAAATCAATTTTAATATTTGAATGAGCTTTTGTAGAAAATGTCACCAAATCTAAATGGTGGCCTTTTACATGTGTTTTTCATGTTTTGGTAATATAAAATCAAAATTATTTTAAAAAGAAAATAAATCATCTGTATTTTCCTGGTCCATATGAATATTTATATCACCCAACAAGAGTTGATATAGTCCTAGCGTTGAGCTTGTAAAACAAATTCACAAAAATCTTCTCTCACTAAATTCCATTTTTTAGGGGGAATGTAAAACAAAGTAACTATTAAAAATTCATCCAATGATTCCTGGGACAATCTACAAGTTAAAAATTTGCAATTGGAAGTTGATATAGAATCCATTACTTTAAAATCAAATTGATCTTTCTTTTTTTTTGTTTGAAATAGTTTTTATTAAACAGAAAAGCACTGCACAGCCAAGAAAAAACATTGCATTACAGATAGGATTGGGAGTGTACAAAACAGCGAATCAAGTCATACAGGGGAGCCCCCCCATAAATGAGGGGGAAAGTCAACCCCGCCAGGCCCCGAAGAGGGCAAGACAAACAAAAGCCACCCCAACTCAGTCCGCATAAGCAAGAGGCATATGAGACACACAGGCCAAGCAGTACAAGTCAACGTTTTACAATGAACAGAATCCCCAAATTAAGTACATAGAAAGAAACCCCAATAGTCATCCAGCTCATACACACCATACACCAATCACACCCCAGCCGCACCAATCCACACAATCACCTACCATCGACCATCCAATCCAGCAAAGTAACCAGATATATACCACCCCCCCACCCCCCCAGTTCAGTGAAAATGAGTGTGGGCAAGACATGCACAGTCACTCACAAAGAGCCAACTTCCAATATAGTGGCATCCCATAGAGAACGGTACAGGCGCCGGGACGCTGAAAGCGGCTCTGGATGAACGCGGAGTTCCCAGCGAGCCACCTCGAGTAAGGAACGCTTCCAAACCAGCACCTCGGGGGCATTGACAGCCATCCAGAGACGGAGCACTCCATGCTTAGCCACCAAAAGAGCGGTGTATAGAAAACACCAGTGCTCCGAGCTAAGGCCCTGGTCAAGCACCTCTCCCTCACACCCCAGTAGAATAAGTAGGTAGGACCACTGAAAAGGCAGCTGCACAACCCGAGCCAGAAATTCCAACACCCCATTCCAGTAAGTTTCCAGCTTCGGACATTCCAATAACATGTGTACAAGGGTGCCACGCATACGCTGACATTTAACACATAGATCAGATTCCCAAAGGCCCGCCCTCCTGCCCCGCACCCTAGTAAAGTATGTGCGGTGTAGTATTTTGAATTGTATTTCCTGCAGGGAAACATTCCGTGCCCCTCGAGGGATGCTGGAAAAACATGCAACCAACATCTCAACCCCGACCGGCTCCCCGAGCTCCTCAGCCCATTGAGAAGCCAAGCCAAGGAGCCGAGGATCCGGTCGTTCCTCCCGGGCCATCCCATACCAAGTAGAAAGAGAGTTCAGAGAGGTAGGAAGAGAGAGAAAAATGTGATCAACCTTCAGGAAACCATGGCCAGTAGGGGCGCCTTTTCTATAGGCCTCATAAAAATGCCGTAACTGCAAATAAGCAAAGAAAGGCATATCAGGGAGAGACCAGTGACGGCGGAGGTCAGCAAGGGGAGGGAATGTCCCCGCCTCAGATGTCAATGCCGCAACATGCCCCAAGCAGAAGCACGCGCCAAAACTAGCCTCCAGGCCGCGTGCTACACCGACACCCGGTGGGAACTCAGGGTTGCCCCTCACAAATTGAAAAGCCCAGTTGTCCCGCGATCCCCCCCCAATTCGGCGGCGCCACCAGAGCAGCGCACGTCTCAGCGGATCTAGCCAAAGGGAATTACAACCCGTCCTGGGGCGTCGCCATCTAGGGATATCAAGACAAGCCAGTGCACAGTACGGGGCCACCCAAGAATCAAACAATCTCGGGGGGGCAAATCGGGAACCCAGCATGTATAGTTCATGCACCCAGCGCATCAGGGCTGCGACATTGTATAGCCGGATGTCCGGGAGCGCTAAACCACCCCGAGCTCTGCTCTGCGTAAGTCTCCAAAACCCCACACGGGCCCTCCGGTTCCGCCAGATAAAAGAGCCAACAAAGGACCTGTAGGCCCTCTCCTCAGTCGCTCGCAGCCACAAGGGGATCATCTGTAGAGGGTAAAGGATCTTGGGCAACAGAACCATTTTTACTAAGGCAATACGACCAAAGAGCGACAGGGGGAGGTCGCCCCATCGATGGCAAGCATCCCGAAGCTGGGCAAGACGATTCACAATGTTGCTTCGATAGACCACAGCCCAATCAGCGCTGAGAAAGATCCCAAGATATTTAAGCTCTCCCACCGCCCACCTAAAAGGGAAAGAGGGCAAAGCTCGCGATGCGCAAGGCAAAGTAACCGGGAGCGCCTCGGACTTACTGAAATTAATGCATAGTCCGGAGAAGGCCCCAAAAGAATCAATGAAAGAAGTAATGCAAGGGATAGAAGTCCGGGCATTGCCGACAAAGAGTAACATATCATCCGCAAACATGGTAATCTTGCACACCTCCGCCCCCACTCGGATGCCCTCCACCCCGGTGGCATCTCGTATCTTAGCCGCCAGCGGTTCAAGCGAAAGTATAAACAACAGCGGCGACAAGGGGCACCCCTGCCGGGTCCCTCTCCGTAAAGGAAAAGGAGCCGTGCACTGGCGGTTAATAAGGAGCTGAGCGGTAGGAGCCGTATACAAACGGACCACCCATTCGAGAAAGGATCCTGTAATGCCAAAGCGGCGCAGGACCCAGAAAAGGTAAGGCCAAACAACCTTATCGAAGGCTTTTTCGGCGTCTAAACTAGCCAGCAAGTCGTCTCCCGATCGTTCCTTGCCCTCTCTCAAAGCCACCAGAGCCTTAAGAATGTTGGCTGAGGAGAAACGACCAGGCACAAAACCCACCTGGTTAGGGTGTACAAGCAGAGGGACAACCTGCGCTAGGCGCTTAGCTAAGATGGCCGTAAGGAGTTTCATATCCTGGTTAAGCAAGGATATGGGTCTATATGAACCCACCAAGGTGGGATCCTTGCCTGGTTTAGGAAGCACTACGACATGGGCATGGTTCTGCTCCGGGAGAATTCTATCCGAGGCCTGCATATCACCAAACATGGCGCATAAAGCAGGGCCCACATGATATTGTAAAATCTTATAGAACTCGGGCCCCATACCGTCCGGTCCGGCAGCCTTAGCAAGTTTCAGACGGCCAATAGCTACGGAGATCTCTTGACAAGTAATAGGAGCATTGAGCAGGTCGCGGTGCGTCTCCGAGGCAGTCGGAAGATCCAGGCCTCTAAAGAAAAGATCACGAACCTCGGTATCGTACGCACCCGCGCTATATAAATCGCTATAAAAACGTACAAATTGAGTCTGGATAGCCGTCTCTGTCCGATGTGATACATTCGAAGAGTCCCGAATATGGGAAATACACGCAGCGCGACGGTGTGGACGAACCAGGTTGGCCAGGAGCTTCCCCGCCCGGTTACCCCACCTATAAAGTTGAAACTTGTACACGTCAAGGTGAGTCAAAGCCCGCGCAGAAAGGATGGCGTCAATTTGTTTGCGCAGTCGGAGATAAGATTGTCGAGCTGCCTCGGAGCTGTGCCGCAGATGATATAACCGGCATTCCCTCATCTGTTTTGCCAGCGACGTAAGTTCAGCATCCCGGAGCTTACGCTTACGAATAGAGTAGGCTATTATACAGCCTCGGAGGTAGGCCTTCGCCGCTTCCCAGAATATCGTGTCCGAGACCTCAGTCCCCTCATTTGTCTGCTTATTAATTTCCAGGTACTTTAGTTAGATTGTGAGCCTTCGGGACAGTAAGGGAATTTTTTAAGTACCTTCTTACTTCTCATTTATAATCTTAATGTATATTTTCTTCAAACCGCTTAGAACCTAACGGATGTAGCGGTATATAAGAAATAAATTACATTACATTATACTTAGACCATTCCTCGATGAGGTAGGTGTGAAATTCCTCGTCAAGGTACAGGGAGGGATTAAAACGCCAAACACGATCACCCTGAGAGCCACTTCCCCACTTAAAAGTCAATTGCACAGCAGCGTGATCACTAAAAGGAACGTCCAATATGTGGGTGCGCACCACCCGTCCGATGGTATGAGAGGGAAGTAAGAAATAGTCCAGACGAGAATGACAGTGGTGAACCCCTGAGAAAAAGGTAAAATCCACCTCCCCAGGGTGGTACACCCTCCACACATCCTGGAGGTCCAGTTCTCCCATCAGGAAATTCACCCCCCGGCGCTCATTGTCCGCCGCCACTGGTCTCGGAGGCTTACAATCTATAGAAGGGTCGCTGGTGATATTGAAGTCCCCTCCCACCAGAAGTTCGTAAGTCGGTAATGCTATCAAGTGGGCCACTAGAGTAGAGAAGAAAGAGGGAGTGTAGACATTTGGAGCGTAAACATTACAGAGTACCACAGGCCTGCCATTCAAAGTCCCCACCCAGATGATAAAGCGGCCCTGAGGGTCCCGGATAGCTCTGTGTGTGACCGCTACCACCGCCTTATGTATGAGGATAGCCACCCCCCTCTGTCTAGATGAGTAAGAGGACGCCACTACTTCCCCCACCCAATCACGCTGCAACTTCTGATGTTCGCATGCCGTGAGGTGAGTCTCTTGTAGAAAAGCCACAGAGACCTTTTCCTTCTTCAAGAACGACAGGACCTTCGTGCGCTTTACCGGCGAGTTGATGCCTGCCACATTCAGCGTAAGACACACCAAGTCAGCCATAGCCGTGGGAAGAACCCAGCACCAATGTACTGTCCCAGCGAAGCAGCCCAAATTCCCCGAGGGTCTCCCAGCTAAACCCCCAAGTACAAGCGATGAAGCCCCCAACCCCCCACTGAACTAGGGAATCACCCCCCCACAACCAAACCCCGTCTCCCTGCCCCGTATCCACAGCACACACACATACACACCCAAGCGCACCCCACACAAACAGTCCCCAACTCACCTTACATACCAAGCCCCTTCCATTCTTCCTCCCGCCACTCCCACCCCCGCCCATCCAACATCCCGACCATCCCCCCCAAACTAAAAACACATTTCTGAAAGCCCCCCCCAACCCCCTCACGCAAAAAGACCCATAGAACCTCGAAAATCCACCCCACCCCCAGTAACAAAACCACCCCCCACAAACATGTCCAAGGGCGACAAAGAAGCCAAACAAAACAGGAAAGAAAACAAGGGGCATATAGGAAAATACCAGACACTCAAAGTCCAGAGTCCAGGATCCCTGCGTGGAAAATAAGAATGCAGCAACCTAGTCCAGGCATCCGGATAGGCATGTCCAAAACAGGTGGTAAAGCTGAGGTAGCGTCAGGTACGGCAGGGTAGCACACCCCTAAAGCATCCAGCAGGACAGCCAGGAACTCGGCAGAGTGGGGAACCAGTTTAGTCCCCGGAGCCCCTCCATAAGCGAAGCACAAGGCAAAGGCTCAAGACTGTCAGGCCCCCGATTCAGGTACCAGATATGCAGAGGCCACAGATAGTCTTAGGGCAGCAAAGCAAAGCAGTGCTGCTCATGGGTCCGGAGGTACAGGCGCCAAAGATCTGATATAAGCCTGTAACGCCTCCACATCCTCGCAAGTCTTCGGTCCCCCGGCTTCAAACACCCGGACCCGTGCAGGGTATTGCACTACGAAGCGTAGGCCTCTATTGCGGAGCTCGGTGCAATGAGGCGCCAGGGCACGCCGGCGGGCAGCCACTTCCGCGGAGTAGTCATTGAAGAGTAGAATCTTAGCGCCCTCGCGCTCCAGCGCGCCCTTTTTCCTGTACAGAGCCATGACCTGGGCCTTATCAGCAAAGTTCAGATACCTGGCGATGACAGGTCGGGGCCTGCCCGTGCCCTCACGGCGCTGGCCCAGACGATGCACCCTCTCCACCAAGGTGCGCGATCCCTCAGGGGTAAAACCCACCGCGCCAGGCAGCCACCTCTCCACTAACTCGCGCAGTTCAGCATCTCGGATATTTTCAGCCAGGCCCACCAGTCTGATGTTGTTGCGGCGGCCGCAGTTCTCTTGGTCTTCCAGCCGCTCATGGAGGGTCGCGCACTAGGCCTGCAGGGCCCTAACCTGCGTCTCCATCTCTCCAGAGCGGTCCTCCTGGGCTGTTATGCGGGACTCCGCGTTCTGGAGTCGTTGACCATGACGCTCCAGGCAATCCCTCACATCCTCCACCGTTGCCTGGAGCTTAGTGAGCCGCTCGTCTATCGCCGCTGAGATGGTCCGGGTCAGTTCTTTAACCGCATCGTCCTGTAGGAACACTCGCGGCGGGGTCGCATCTCCGGACGCCATCTTGGGAGCTCCGTGCGCACGTTGAGCCCGAATCGGCCGCGGGGTCTTAACGGGCATAACTTGCCCAAGAATTGTAGCAAGGAGCCGCCGATGCAGCCGTTTGCTCCCCTCAGCGGTCCGCTCTAACCTGCACCGAAGGAGTGAGAGGATCCAGGCAGAAAGGCTTTTAATAGCGGGGTTTCAAGCGCGAGAGGGTCGGAGCACGAGCAAGGAGCCGCCGCTCAGCTCAGCGTCATCACGTGACCCCCCCCAAATTGATCTTTCAATATTATTGCCAGACCCCCCACCTCTTTTAGTACTTCTAGCTAATGAAATTATTTTATAACCCTGCGGTAAAAAATTATTTTTGATCACATCATTATCAGAAATCATCCATGTTTCTGTAAGTAATGTAATGTCTGGCTTTGTTTCCTCCAACCAGTCTCGTATCAAAAATATTTCATTTCTAATAGACGTATATTCAAATATGTACACTTTAAATTGGAGAACTCCATTCCTAATGATAGAATTGATCTCAATAAATTTTAAACTTTTAGGTCTTAGTTTTTGTTTTTTAGGCATACGACATGGTGAAATCAAAACCGGTATATGCCACGGCCCTGATTAATTATAACTAAAAAAGCACCTCGGGGCTCTAAAAAGAGGCCCATGACTTACAGGTCGATTCCAAGTAACATGAACAGAGATTAAATTAGATTTCACTATTGTACCAACCCAACTTCTAAACCATAATAAATAACATCTCCCTAAAATCCATGTTAGACTCACAGATTTAGCTATTTTTACACAGTGATTAAATAGAACAAAATAAAAACTTCTAAAAACAGCGATCTAATAATTCAGCTAAGCCCCCCAAATACTTTGTAAACCACCCTACAGTAAGCTGATATTAATAAATCTTATCTTTAAAGACGCTTTTCCTCAATCGCTTCTTCCAGTCGCTTCGCAAAGGCACACACACCTTTGACGTGCGCCTTCGATGGCACGCCGAATAGCAGCACGCCGTTGAGGCTCTTGATTTTAAGGGCAGCTGCTGCTAATGACAGCAGTCAGCTGATTCAGCTGCACAGTGTTCTTCAACCACCGGTCCATGGACCAATGCCGGTCCACAGAAATTTCCTGCCGATCCACAGGGCCAAAACTGCATCAGGCCCAAAACTGTGTTCTTCAACTGCCAATCCGTGGTGCGATCGATGCGTTGTTAATAAGATTATATTGTGTGTATATATGAAAAAGGAATGGAAA
Source organism: Geotrypetes seraphini (assembly GCF_902459505.1). Classification (NCBI taxonomy): domain Eukaryota; kingdom Metazoa; phylum Chordata; class Amphibia; order Gymnophiona; family Dermophiidae; genus Geotrypetes; species Geotrypetes seraphini. The sequence continues at coordinate 279,093,709 of NC_047085.1, read as the reverse complement.
AAACAGTATTACAATTAGGACTATGGGGGCAGGGTCTGGGATGGAGATTGGGTCGAGATGGGCAGTGTTCTTCAACTGCCGGTCTGCAGATCGATGCCGGTCCACAAAATAATTCTTTTATTTCCGCCGGTCCACAGGTGTAAAAAGGTTGAAGAATACTGAGCTAGCAGGCAGGCAGGCTCTCAGTACCCGGATGAAAGGCTCTGAACAGAGCCTTTTGGTTAAACCCTGTAAGCAGGTAATGATAAGAAACTCCTGCAGCACAATCTTGAGATGAAAAGTTCAAAGTCTTTCTCTGAAATAGAATTAGACTGTCCCAAAGATAACAGCTTAAGGAGGAGCAGGATTCACACATCCAGGGCTGTAAAAGGCAGTGAGCAGGATGAAGAGTGACTGCTGATTCATTTTTACTTCAGCATCAGAACTAATATTGAATGAATTTCTAATTTTACTTACTTTTGGTTGAATAAAAAAATGACTAATGTATCAGTAGTATAGTTATTTTCTTTACTATACCACTATTTTTAACAAAAAGTCAAATCAAAGAAGTTTACAATAAAAACAAGAAGCAATAATTAAAATCTATAAAAAAAACAAGGAAAAATGGACATAGGTTAAACAAAACTGGACACAAATAAGCAAATGAAGACAGGAAAGGTTTACAATATGTGGAAAAACCAAGTAATATAGGAACAAAAGGAGAGCAAGTTAAGAGAAAGAAAGGAAGGATAGAATGTCAAGAACAGAGTCCCAGACGTCTTAAGTACTGTGTTTCCTCAAAAATAAGACACTGTCATATTCATTTTGGGCCCAAAAAAGGCACTAGGTCTTATTTTCAGGGAGGTCTTATTTTGTTTATGTGCAGTGATTATCTTTCCCTTCCTCTCCTCCACCCCAATTCTTCCTATTTCCTTTCTCTCCCCCACATGTGCAACATCTTTCCTCCCCTCACACCCATCCCCTTGTGCAGTATCTTTCTGTCCCTCCCATCCCCCTGTTAAGCAGAACCCTTGCAGCCTTTATCCCTCCCTTCTTCTCATACCCCCCCCCCCCGGAGAGCATTTTTTAATTCCTCCCGCCTCCGCCGTGCACCCTCCCTCCTTACTGACCCTTTCATCTCTCTCTCCCACCCATTTGAACCCCGACCACGAGACCGAAATACCGTACCTTATAATAAACCACATTGTCGGCAGCACAGGCCCCATCGCAGCTTTTTCACACCTGGGCGTTCCCCTGCTGCATTGCTGATGACGAGGTGCGGATGGGTGGGAGAGATGGAAGTGTCGCAGGGGAGCGCTGCTGCTGCCGGCGACTAGAGCTTATTTTTGGAGGTAGGGCTTATATTAAGACCTACCCCAAAAAACATGCTAGGGCTTATTTTCAAGGTAGATCTTATTTTCGTGGAAACACGGTACTAACGAGAAAGCGATACAAATAGTCATTCTATTAGGAACTCTGATCAAAAGCCATTTTGAAATAATAAGTTTTCTATTGAAACATAAATGGCTTAAGAGATTTTTCAGATTGCAAGTATAGTGGGAGAGAGTGCAAGTATAGTGGGAGAGAGTGCAAGTATAGTGGGAGAGAGTTCCAGAGTGTTGGAGCCATTACAGAGAAACTAAAGTCTCTGTAGATATCCAAAAACATCTGCCTGAAGGATGGAATAGACAGTAAGTACTGATGGGAGGGACGAATTTCTTGTTAGGCGAATATGGAATCAAATGAGGCAGCTGTGCTGACTCGAATTGAAAATATAGAATCAGTATTTTAAGACTGATACATTTGGAATAACTTTTTAGATTAATTTTCAACTGCTTTTAGCTGCTAATCATATCATTTCTTTTTAGCCTCCTGTTTAGCCAATTATATTTTTATTCTATCTTTTATTCTTCCTTTCTATTAAGAATAAAAACTCTCCTCCCTAGTCTTCCCTTCCACCATCTTTTTTCTAATACTCTACATTCTCTTTTCATCTCCAATAAAAAAACATTACCCCAGGACAAGCAGGCAGCATATTCTCACGAATGGGTGACATCACCGACGGAGCCCCGATAGGGACCACTTCAAAAGTGCTTTGCCACATTAAAACTTGAGAAAGTTTGCAATAGCCCACACGCAGTCCCTTCAGTTTTCTTAACATAGTAACATAGTAGATGACGGCAGATAAAGACCCGAATGGTCCATCCAGTCTGCCCAACCTGATTCAATTTAAATTTTTTTATTTTTTCTTCTTAGCTATTTCTGGGCAAGAATCCAAAGCTTTACCCAGTACTGTGCTTGGGTTCCAACTGCCGAAATCTCTGTTAAGACTTACTCCAGCCCATCTACACCCTCCCAGCCATTGAAGCCCTCACCAGCCCATCCTCCACCAACAGCCATATACAGACACAGACCGTGCAAGTCTGCCCAGAACTGGCCTTAGTTCAATATTTAATATTATTTTCTGATTCTAAATCCTCTGTGTTCATCCCACGCTTCTTTGAACTCAGTCACAGTTTTACTCTCCACCACCTCTCTTGGGAGCGCATTCCAGGCATCCACTACCCTCTCTGTAAAGTAGAATTTCCTAACATTGCCCCTGAATCTACCATCCCTCAACCTCAAATTATGTCCTCTGGTTTTACCATTTTCCTTTCTCTGGAAAAGATTTTGTTCTATGTTAATACCCTTCAAATATTTGAATGTCTGAATCATATCTCCCCTGTCTCTTCTTTCCTCTAGGGTATACATATTCAGGTTTTCCAGTCTCTCCTCATACGTCTTCTGGCGCAAGCCTCCTATCATTTTCGTCGCCCTCCTCTGGACCGCCTCAAGTCTTCTTATGTCCTTCGCCAAATACGGTCTCCAAAACTGAACACAATACTCCAAGTGGGGCCTTACCAATGACCTGTACAGGGGCATCACCTTCTTTCTTCTACGTCGTGTCTCAATGACCGTTGAGATATTTTTGTCTTTTGTGGCCTTTCCCGTTCTCGTAGAGAGACTTTTAGTCATTTTTTTTCTTTCTTATTTTATTTTTTCTTTGTTAGTAAACCCCCCCCCCCCCCCCCCGAAAACGTCAAACTTTGTTTTTTCCTGTCGCGGATTCTGGCTGGTGGGGCCTCTGATTTCATTTTTGCTGACACCATCTTTCCATTGATGTCATGCCCGCAGACGGGGTTTAAAAAGTGCGTTCGTTATTCTCGGCCCATTTCGGTTACAGATCTGCTCCGCTGGTGTCTCCAGTGCCTAGGGCCTGAGCACTGCCCAGAGACTTGTACTCAGTGTCCTTCTCTTTAGAAATGGACATTAAAAAATTGTCTTATTCATCAGAAAATTATGTTAAGTGCCGCTATGGAAGGAGAGCTGGCACAGTTAACAACTCCCTCGGTGCCGACCAAGATGACACCACAGTCTTTGACACCAGTGGAATCTTCTCCGGCGTCGCAACCTTCTATCAGTAAGCTGGCTAAGAAGCCTCCCCCTATCAACTCCGGGACTAAGGTCAAACAGGCATTGAGCCAAGTTATGCCGATCTTAAAGAAGTCCCATAAGAGCCCAGTACCGATCTCAGTGAGTGCCTCGACATCTGCCTCCTCATCGCCAGACCAGAGCGCAGCACCAGCGGTACCGACTCTCTTTGAAGCAAAAAAATAGACAATTTGCTTCGGGAGGAATTGGGTGAACATTTTTACATGTTCATTCCATCCCAACTCATGCCACTCTCGACACTGCTTCCACAAGCCCCGTCGACACTGGCTTTTCCAAAGACAGTTCAGTCTCAGCCTATCCCTTCCATAAGAGCAACTGTCTTCTGCTCAGTCTTCTCTTGAGGCGACACCGGTGTGATCTTGCAAGGCCTAGAGCCCTCAATACCAAGTCCTCCAACAACTTCTTCCTTCTATTCAAGATTCGGACTTGTTGGGAGACTTGGACCAGGAGCCACTTGCATCTTATGAGGAGGATTCAGATACTTCAGCTTCTCAGCATCCCACTCAACTCCTGCGTTTACAGAAAGATCAGCTTTCTCCAGGTTTCTCAGGAAGATGGCTGAGGACCTCTCCATTTCTTTACAAGCCAATTCCAAGTACAGTAAACAATTCTTGGAAACTTTGGACTATGAACATCCTCCCAAGGAGATGCTGCGCCTTTCTCTTCACGACATCTTACGTGAGGCCTTTTATAAGAACCTGGAGACCCCGCTTTCCATCCCTGTGACTCTTAGAAAGCTGAACTCATTATATAAGGTAGTTCCTATACCTGGTTTTGACAAACCACAACTTTCTCATGAGTCCCCTTGTGGTTGAGTCAACCTTGAAGAAGTCGGCAGGTAGCAGTGTTCATGTTTCTGTTCCTCCTACCAGAGAGGGTAAGACGATGGATAAATTTGGGAAGCGCCTCTTCCAAAATGCCATGCTAGCCAACCAAGCAGGGGATTATACTTTCTATTTTTCCTACTACCTTAAACATCTGGTAAAGCAATTTTTATCTTTCCAAAAATATATACCCTCAAGAAAAACTCCAGCTTTTCAAAGTCTTGTGGCTTCTGTTTTACAACTGAGAAAATATATAGCTCACTCAGTCTATGATACATTCGAACTTAACTCACGAGCAGCAGCCATGTCAGAGGCTATGCGCCGTCTTGCCTGGCTCAGGGTCTCTGAGCTTGATGTTAACCATCAGGACCGTTTGGCTAATGCTCCATGTTTGGGGTAGATGAGCTATTTGGAGCATCTATGGATACTGCTACCCAAAAATTATCCACCCATGAAACCATGTGGGATGTCTTAGTCAAACCTAAGAAAATACCTCAGCCACCTCGTATTTTCAAGCCTGGTTCTTCTTATCAGCGCAGATTTTCTGCCAAGCCTGCACCTCAGCCTAGGAAGCAAAAACAACAGCAATGTTAACAACAACATAAACAACAAGCTTCTCAGCTGAAACACTCATAGCCTTTTTGACATGTTCCTCAAGAGCATAGCCACGGTTCCCATTCTTCAGCATTTACCTCAGCCCATCAGAGGACACCTTCAACATTACATCACTCGGGAACTTATCACGACCGATCTCTGGGTATTGTCCATCATTCATCAGGGTTACACTCTCCTTTTCCACCATCTGCCTCCAAACCATCCTCCAGGAGAGTCTGTTTCAAACCCTGTGCAGTCCTCCCTTCTTCTCCAGGAGGTTCAATCCCTTCTCCTGCTGAATGCCATCGAGGAAGTTTCCCTCTTTCAGCAGGGGTAGGGATTCTACTCCTGTTACTTCTTGGTTCCCAAGAAGACGGGAGGACTGCGACCCATTTTGGATATCAGAGCTCCGTATGCTCTCCCTGGCTCTTCTTTATTCTCTGTTGGATCAAAACAACTGGCTGGATCTCAAGGAAGCTTATACCCAAATACCAATTCATCAGGTTTCCCGGAAATATCTCCGCTTTCAAGTCAGTCAGCCAGTGACATTATCAGTACAAAGTCCTTCCTTTCAGCCTAGCTTCGTCCCCCAGGGTCTTCACCAAGTGTCTGATTGTAGTGGCTGAGTCTAAACTAAACTAAACTAAGCCTTAAGTTTATATACCGCATCATCTCCAAGGAAGTGGAGCTCGACACGGTTTACAAAGCTTAAAAATATAAGAAGAGAGAGGAGAAAGATTTACAAGAGCATACGGATAGCGGGGATGTAAACAGGAGAAGAAATGTTATATGTTAGAAAAAAGCCAGGTTTTCAGTTGTTTTCGGAATAGTTGGAGGGAGTCCAGGTTCCGCAGCGGGATAGTGAGATCGTTCCAAAGGCCCGTGATTTTGGAGAGGAGGAATTTTCCCAGTTTGCCTGCGTGGAGGATGCCGTGTAGAGAGGGGAAGGATAGTTTATGTCTGTGGGCGGATCTGGTGGTGGCAGGCGTCGAGGCGATGAAGGATAGAGGGATTAGGGGCGGAAGGATGCCGTGAATGATCTTGAAAACCAGGCAGGAGCATTTGAAATGAATTCTGGAAAGTACTGGGAGCCAGTGAAGATTGGTAAGTAGTGGGGAGCAGTGTTCCCGCTAAGCTGCGCTGGCGTGCGCTGGCGCACAAAATATTACATCGCAGCGCACAAGTTTCACGTCACAGCGCACACTCGAGCGGAGGTGAGAGGAAGCGGCGGCGGTCTGCCCTGATCGCCTAAGATGCAGCAGCGGCGGCATCCCCGTAATTTACGGGGATCATGAAAGGAGCCGCCGCTGCTGCATCTTAGGCGATCAGGGCAGACCGCCGCCGCTTCCTCTCACCTCCGCTCGAGTGTGCGCTGTGACGTGAAACTTGTGCGCTGCGATGTAATATTTTGTGCGCCAGCGCACGCCAGCGCAGCTTAGCGGGAACACTGGTGGGGAGACGTGATCAGATTTGCGTTTTGCAAAAATCAGCTTGGCAGCAGTATTTTGGATAAGCTGGAGTCTGCGAAGACTTTTTTTTGTTAGACATAGATAAATGGCATTACAGTAATCGAGTTTGGATAGGATGATGGATTGTACAAGGACGGTGAAATGTTTTTGGTGAAAGTAGGATCTTACTTTCCTCAGCATGTGGAGGCTGAAAAAACATGATTTTGCCAAGGAATTCAGGTGATCGTTGAGGGAGAGGGAAAAATCGATGATGATGCCAAGGACCTTGCTTGAGAACTCAAGGTGCAGAGCAGGGCCTGTGGGTAGTGTGAAGAGGGTGGGCAGGTATACTAATTTTGGGCCGAGCCAGAGTAATTTTGTTTTTGATTCATTTAATTTCATCTGTACAGAGAGGGACCAGGCGTGAAGTCTCATTATGCATGAAGTGATGTTCTCTTGGAGGTTTGTGAGGTTCTGGTCTATTTTGAAGAGGATAAGGATATCGTCGGCGTATGTGTATATTGTTTCAAGGGGGGATAGTTTGAGGAGCTTCAGGGAGGTTATATACATGTTGAAGAGAATAGGGGATAGGGGAGAACCCTGTGGGATACCACAAGATGGTGTCCACGGAGCGGATTTGGAACCGTTTGTGTTGACAATGTAGGAACGAGAGCGAAGGAAGTTTGAGAACCACTTTAGAACAAAGGAGTCTATTCCTATCTCAGAAAGTTGGTAAATTAGTATGTCATGGTGCACGACATCGAAAGCTGCGGAGAGATCGAACTGTAGAAGAACAGCAAATTTGTTTCGAGCGTGTAGTTGTTGCACCTTTGAAATTAAGGAAACTAGGAGGGACTCGGTGCTGAAATTGGGCCTAAATCCGTATTGGTAGTGTTGGAGAATGGAGAATCTCTATAGGTAAGAGGAGAGCTGAGTAGCAACTACAGTCTCTAGAAGTTTTGTTAAAAGAGGGATGTTTGCTATGGGGTAGTAGTTCGATGGTAAGGAAGGGTCGAGATCGGCTTTTTTCAGAAGAGGGGATAAGGCAATGTGTCCCATTTCTGTGGAGAACAGGCCCGATAGTAAAACTTTATTTATAAGGCTAGTAAAGGAAGAGATGGCCTGCGCAGGAATGTTTTCGTAAAGGTAGGATGGGAAAGGATCTAGGATGCATTTGCAGGATTTAAGTTTGAGGCAAAGTTTAGAGATCTGGGATTTGGATACGAGTTCGAAAGTAGTCCATGATCTATCAGCAGGGATAGGGTCGGAGTCTTTCGGAGGAAAAGAATTGTAAGAGATAGCTGGGGGGAACGAACTCTTAATGGTAGTGATCTTCTCGTTGAAAAATTTGGCTAGGTCATTTGGAGATGGGATGGAGGGGGAGGAGTCGGAGTCATTCTTAGAAGTTAGATTACGCCAGATGTGGAACAGTGTACTGTTTTGGTTTTTTGACCTGGAGATTTTATCTCCATAGAAATTCTTCCTAGCTTTTTTTAGTACGGAGTTATAGAATTTGATGTTGTCTCTCCAGGATTGTCTATCTGAAGGGGATTTCAATTTTTTCCATTTTCGCTCCAGGGCTCGACATTTCTGTTTTAATTCCCTGTGGTATGGGAGATACCAGGGAGCCTTATGAGAGTAGGAGATGGGTTTAGTGGATAGAGGGGCAAGAGCACGGTACGTGGTCTCGGAAAGAGTCACCCAGTTGTGCCAGTTTGAGTCTGGGTCCGTGTGATTGGGAAGAGGAGGGAGTTTGTTGAGAAACTGGGACCAGAATAGTTCACTTGTGATTTTTTTGCGGTAGGTGATGGAGTTTGTGGCTCGGGTTGGGGTACAAAGGGCTGACATAAAGATAGGGAGGCAGAAAGAGCCTAGGAGGTGATCAGACCAGGGGACATGTTCCCAACGGGTCTCATCAGTGGAAGTTTTGTGCTCAGTCAGGTCAAGAAAGCTGATGATGTCAAGGGAGTGCCCCTTTTCGTGCGTAGGGGTGGGCGGAAGAGCAGTGAAGCCTAGGGAAGTGAGGAAGTCTTTCAAATCAGTTGTGTCCTTGTTGGTGTTATCATCTAGGTGAAGGTTTATGTCGCCAATGATCAGTAGTCTATGGAATTTTAGATAGGCCCTTGTTATGGTCTCAAGAACAAGTTCAGAGGATTTATTCCAGGGGGTGGGTGGGCGGTAAAGTAGCAGGATGCCTAATGGGTGGGGATGAAGTTCGTCATTTATTGAAGCTAGCATGAATTCTAAGGAAGAATGGCTGCCCTTTTCGAGGAGTTCGACATTAAAGAATGATTTGTAGAGTAGAGCCAGACCTCCTCCTTTCCGGTTTATTCTGGGAGAGAAGAGACCATGGTAGCCTGGGGGACAGAGTTCATTTTGAGTGAGTAAGTCATCTTTTTCGATCCATGATTCAGTGATGCACAAAAAACCCGGGTCAAAATCTTCGAGTAAATCTTTTACTATTTGGGTCTTATTTCGGACGGATCTGGCGTTACAATAGAGTGTAAGGACTGGGGTGAGAGAGTCAGAGGTAAGGTTGGGTAGGTTTGCTGGGGGAACAGGCTTTAAGGAGGTGAGGTTGACTCCTCGGTGCTTTTTGAAATGATGGGATCTGGTGGGTACTAGCATGGGGATTCTGAGGCCAGGGCAGATGTTGTTAGTGAATGTAGTATCGGGAGAGTTTGGGGGGAGAGGTTTTTGGGAATGGGAAGTGTTTGTGAAGGAGCAGAGAAGGAGAATAAGGGGCCAGAGTGATGGCTTCATGGTGGGAGTCAGGGGGGCCAATGAGAGGGGGTTGGTCAGAGAATTTGCCAGGAGGGAGGGGAGAGAGAGAGAGCTCGGAAGGGCTGAAAGCGAATGGGAGAGGAACAGAAACTGAAGAGGAATTTGTGTCCAGCAGATTCAAGTGTGATACCGCACAGGTGAGAACTTAGAACAATTGTTAATAGAGAGATACAGTTTGAACTTAGAACAATTGTTAATAGAGCGATACAATTTGAAGTGGGTCTTGGCTAAATATGCAGTTTAAAAGAAACAAGCAGTGGATAGATCGTGCGGTTGAATAGTAAGTCAAGGAGTGTATCCTGGGGTCCGGGAAATGTTTTTTTGTTTTTTTTTGTGGGTTCGCCGACCTGGGAGGGGGAGCTCACGCGACCAATTAAAAGTTGGGCAGAGTCAGCCCGATCAGAGACCTGCACCGGCAGGAGGCTTTCGGCGATCCCCGGTGGCTCAAGAGAGCAGGAGCAGAGCCCTCCTGCTTGGAAAACGGTGTCGGGCGGAGGAAGAGTTGAGGGGATAGACTCAGGGGGATTCGGGGGGTGGAGCAGGGCTCCCACGCGGCCCGAAGTCGCTGGACTGAGTGAGAGCAGCACCCGATGGCAGAGGAGCTGCTTCCAAAGAAAACAGTAGATTCACAGGGGTTTCGGGGGGCGGAGCAGGGCTCCCACGCGGCCCGAAGTCACTGGATTGAGTGAGAGCAGCACCCGATGGCAGAGGAGCTGCTTCTGAAGAAGTCAGTAGACTCGCAGGGGTTTCGGGGGGCGGAGCAGGGCTCCCACGCAGCCCGAAGTCGCTGGATTAAGTGAGAGCAGCACCTGATGGCAGAGGAACTGCTTCCAAAGAAAACAGTAGATTCACAGGGGTTTCGGGGGTGGAGCAGGGCTCCCACGCGGCCCGAAGTCGCTGGACTGAGTGAGAGCAGCACCCGATGGCAGAGGAGCTGCTTCCAAAGAAAACAGTAGATTCACAGGGGTTTCGGGGGGCAGAGCTGGGCTCCCACGCGGCCTGAAGTCGCTGGACTGAGTGAGAGCAGAACCCGATGGCAGAGGAGCTGCTTCCAAAGAAAACAGTAGATTCACAGGGGTTTCGGGGGGCGGAGCAGGGCTCCCACGCGGCCCGAAGTCGCTGGATTAAGTGAGAGCAGCACCCGATGGCAGAGGAGCTGCTTCCAAAGAAAACAGTAGATTCACAGGGGTTTCGGGAGGGCAGAGCAGGGCTCCCACGCGGCCCGAAGTCGCTGGACTGAGTGAGAGCAGCACCCGATGGCAGAGGAGCTATTCGATCACATGGTCTATAAGTCTTCCCTTACTTGGACAATTGGCTGATAAGTTTAAGTTTAAGTTTATTAGGATTTTATATACCGCCTATCAAGGTTATCTAAGCGGTTTTTACAATCAGGTACTCAAGCATTTTCCCTCTCTGTCCCGGTGGGCTCACAATCTATCTAACGTACCTGGGGCTACGGAGGATTAAGTGACTTGCCCAGGGTCACAAGGAGCAGCGCGGGGTTTGAACCCACAAAGCTCTTATCTCAGGAGGTGGCCCTACACACAACTTGGGCTATATACTTTCTTCAACTTCTGGGATTTGAAGTCAATTTCCAAAAATCCCATCTGCTCCCGACTCAATGTCTACAATTCATCGGAGAGATCCTGGACACAACTCTGATGAGGCCTTTTCTCCCTCCAGATAGCATGCACTCTATTCTTCGCCTTTGTCAACAGATGTTTCAAATCCAAACTCTCTCGGCAAGAAACATAATGATCCTTCTGGGTCACATGGCTTTCACAGTCCAAGTGACACCCTTGGCATGACTGTATATGCTCATTACTCAGTGGACCCTTGCTTCCCAGTGATCTCAAGCGACAGATCGGATATCAAAGCATCTCTGTAACATCATCTCTTCTATAGTCGCTTCAATGGTGGATGACCTCCTTCAGTCTATTCAGAGGTCTCCTATTCCAATTACCTCTCCATCATCAAGTACTCACGACGGATGCGTCTCCATACGCATGGAGGGCTCACATGGGCGGCCTTCAAACCCAAGGTCTCTGGTCTCACAACAGTTTATATCAATCTCCTTGTATTTTGCTCTCAAAACTTTCCAACATCGTCTATGCCCTCAAGTCCTCCTCCTTCGCATGGATAATCAAGTAGCAATGTACTATATAAACAAGCAAGGAGGCACAGGCTCTCTCCTGTTATGTCAGGAAGCCCAAAAGATATGGTCTTGGGCAATTGCTTGCAACCTTTTCTTGAAGGCTGTCTACATTCAAGGGGAGAAGAATTCCCTAGCAGACAACCTCAGCAGAATTCTCCAGCCTCACGAAAGGACTCTCAACTCTGCAACTCTTCATCCAATCTTTGCTCAATGGGGCACTCCTCAAGTGGATTTATTTGCAGCTCCCCACAATCACAAGTTGCCCCAGTTTTGCTCCAGACTTTACTCTCCTCGCCGCCTGGAAGCCTATGTGTTTCTCCTGGACTGGTCTGGTCTCTTTCTGTATGCATTCCCTCCAACCCTTCTCATGTTGAAAACTCTATTCAAACTCGAACGGGAATCAGCTACCATGATACTTATAGCTCCAGGCAACATTGGTTCTCCCTTCTACTTCAATTCAGCACCAGGGTTCCAATTCCTCTTCCAATATTTCCTACTCTGCTTACTCAGAATCAAGACTTGCTTCTACATCCCAACCTGCAATCTTTACACCTGACAGCTTGGTTTCTCTCGTGCTGAATCCATCTACATTGCATCTTTCTCAACCTGTCCACACCATTAATGATGCATCCAGGAAACCAGCCACACAGCAGTGCTATCAGAAAAAGTGGACTCTGTTCTCTTCCTGGTGTCTCTTGCATCATTATGATCCCACTTCATTGTCAGTGGACTTTGTTTTAGATTATCTGCTCCATCTCTCTAACTCTGGTCTGAAATCTACATCCATCAGAGTTCATAATAACATAAGAATTGCCGCTGCTGAGTCAGACCAGTGGTCCATCATACCCAGCAGTCCGCTCACATGGCGGCCCTCTGGTCAAAGACTAGCCCTACCTGCGTATGTTTAGGTTCAGCAGGAACTTGTCTAACTTAGTCTTGAATCCCTGGAGGATGTTTTCCCCTATGACAGACTCTGGAAGAGCGTTCCAGTTTTCTGTCATTCTCTGGGTGAAGTAGAACTTTCCTTATGTTTGTACGGAATCTATCCCCTTTCAATTTTAGAGAGTGCCCTCTCGTTCTCCCTACCTTGGAGAGGGTGAACAACCTGTCCTTATCTACTAAGTCTGTTCCCTTCAGTACCTTGAATGTTTTGATCATGTCCCCTCATGTTCAAGGGAGAAGAGGCCCAGTTTCTCTAATCTGTCGCTGTACGGCAGCTCCTCCAACCTATTAACCATCTTAGTTGCTCTTCTCTGGACCCTTTCAAGTAGTACCGTGTCCTTCTTCGTGTACAGTGACCAGTGCTGGATGCAGTACTCCAGGTGAGGGCGCACCATGGCCTGGTACAGCGGCTTGATAACCTTCTCCGATCTGTTCATGATCCCTTTCTTTATTATTCCTAGCATTCTATTTGCTCTTTTCGCTGCCACAGCACATTGCATGGACGGCTTCATCGACTTGTCGATCAGAACCTCCAAGTCTCTTTCCTGGGAGGTCTCTCCAAGTACCGTCCCGGACATCCTGTATTCGTGCATAAGATTTTTGTTACTGACATGCATCACTTTGCACTTATCCATGTTGAACCTCATCTGCCATGTTGATGCCCATTCCTCGAGCCTGATTATGTCACATTGCAGATCTTCGCAATCCCCCTGTGTCTTCACTACTCTGAATAAATTTGTATTGTCAACAAATTTAATCACCACACTCGTCGTACCTATGTCCAGATCATTTATAAAGATGTTGAAGAGCATGGGTCCAAGCCCTGTGGCACGCCACTGGTGACGCTCTTCCAGTCCAAGTATTGTCCATTTACCCCCACTCTCTGTTTCCTATGCTCCAGCCAGTTTATAATCCACGTATTTCACCCTCGTTTCCATGGCTCGCAATTTTCCGAAGTAGTCATTCATGCATAACCTTGTCAAAAGTCTTCTGAAAATCCAGATATACAATGTCGACTGGGTCGCCCTTGTCTATCTACCTGTTTACTCCCTTGAAGAAGTGCAGCAAGTTCGTCAAACAAGATCTGCCTTTGCTGAAACCATGCTGACTGGTCATCAGACCGTGTCCGTCAAGGTGATATGAGATGATCTTTTATCAGTGCCTCTACCATCTTTCACGGTTCTGAGGATAGACTCACTGGTCTGTAGTTTCCAAGGGCTCCCCTCAAACCTTTTTTGAAGATTGGCATAACATTCGCCACCTTTCATTTGATCGACAGATTGGCTATTAGTTGAAGCAGTTCAGCTATAGTCCCTTTCAGTTCCTTAATGACCCTTGGATGGATACCATCCAGTTCTGGGGATTTATCGCTCTTAAGTCTTTCAGTCTGCCTGCATAGCTCTTCTAGACTGACTGTTAACCCTGTCAGTTTCCCGTTTTCGCTTCCAGCATATAGCCTGATGGATTCCGGCATACTGTGTATATTTTCTTTGGTATAAATACAGACGCAAAAAATGTGTTCAGTCTGTCGGCAATTGCTTTGTCCTCCAGCTGCACTCTGTAATTTGAGTAATTTAGCATTATTTCTTGAAGTCCAACTTTCCTTGGAATTTGCTTGATTCTCTTTCTGCTTAATGTGGACTTTAATTATAGTCACTAGTGTGGAATTATTTCATATTAGTTTTTCTTTTTAAATTGTTGTATTTCCTTTCAAGTATTGTTTATTCAACTTGTAAAAGAATATAAATTTAAAAAAGAATTAAGTACAGAATTGCATTTCCTCTCGTATTTTCAGGAAGCAATTGCCTACAGCATCCAGGAACTTGGTCTCCCTACTGCAGCTGGAGTTGCCTAAGTTCCAATCTATCTCCAGATAATTGAAGTCGCACATGATAACTGTGTTGCCTCCCTTGCATTCGTGTTTAATCTCGTCCATCATTTCTCCATCAATTCTCTCTGTTATGTATTGGGTAATTCCTCCACCTTTTTGTCTTACTTTGTCTCTGCAGTATATAGCTTGTATCCCGGTAGCACAGTGTCCCAGATGTCCTCATTCCACCATATTTCTGTGATGCCGATAATGTCTAGGTTATTGTTTTGTACCGTAGTTTCCAGTTCCCCCATTTTATCCCTTAGGCTCCTTGTGTTTGTGTGCATACACTTGTTTGTGGCCTGTTACTTTCTTGCATTTCCTTCCCCCTTCTGTCTCCCTTGCTTCTGTCCTTTTCGATCCAGCAGGATTGCTATCGCCTATGATCCAGTGAGACTTCTCTGCAATCTTCTTGCATGGTATCCTCTGGGTATACCGTTTCCCGAACCATCAATTCTTGGTCGACTGTTGGCTTTCCCCTTCTTCTTAGTTTAAAAACTTCTCAATTTCTTGCTTGATGTTGCTTGCAAGTAGCTTCATTCCTTCTCCACTGAGGTGGAGTCCATCCTTCCTGTATAGCTTGTTCTTCCCCCCAGAACATCATCCAGTTGTACACGAAGTGGAATCTTCCTTCCTCACACCAACGCCTCATCCATGCGTTAACTGCTTGCAGTTCCATCTGCCTCTTGCCGTCGGCCCTGGGTACCTGCAAGATCTCCGAGAATGCTACCCTTGGCGTTCTGATCTTCAGCTTCCTTCCTAGCATCCGGAACTGGTCTTTCAATGTTTCCCTGCTGTAGTTCCTGTTGCTCACGTCATTTGTCCCAACGTGGATCACCACCACCCTATCTCCCCCTTCCGCAATGTTGATGATCCTGTCGATGTGGCTCACTATATCCTCCACCTTGGCTCCTGCCAGCTGATCCTTTCTTCCTCCCATTATGTGCCTTTCGACTTGTCGGATGATGGAGTTTCCCACGACGATTGCTGTCATCTCAATCTTCTCATGTCTCTCTAGCCACAGGTCCATGTCTTCGGTGCACTTCCATCTTTCTTCATCCCAGCGTTGGCTTGCACTGGACTTGTCTTCCTGTGGGTTCCCTCCGCTATTTCAAGGTCCCGCTGCTGTGTCATCTGTTCCTTTCTTGTGGTTGTCCTTCAGGTGGTTCTCACTCACTGTAGGCATATCTTGGCAGTTCCTCTGTTGCTGTTAATTTTCCATGGTTTCTCTGTATGCCTCCTCGAACTTCTCTAACTCCCTGACTACTTCTTCAACGTTCCTCTCAGTCATGAAGTTTTCTGCCTCTCTGATCTCCTTCTCAACTGCTCGAAGTACTCTGCCCTCCAGTAGTCTGACTCGCTTCTTCAGACCCTCCAGTTCCTCACATCGAGTGCATACATAAGACCGTCTCCCAGAGGGGAGGTAGTCATACATATGACAAACGATGCGGAAAACATCACCTAGCGTACTGAATCCATAAGGGTCGTAGCAGAATGGAAGATTAGGTTTATACCTTCGACAATCTTTCTGTTAGTCCCTGGAGGATTCAGTACAGCCTGCCTGCTGTATAAGCTTGGTTGTTCTGGATCGCCTGCTTTCTTTAGCCTCGGTTTCCTTACAGGCTTCGGGATCTTCCAGCCAGTAGATGGATCCTGTGGGAGTTCGCTCTTTTGTGAGTATGCATATTACCGAAGGCTGCTTCATGTGGGTGTTCGTTGCACACAGCAGGTTAGTTCTACATTGTTCCTCAATGTTTTTTGTTTTTCCTTTTACCTGTTTATTTACTTGTTTTCAGGTTTTGCAGAGCAGCCCAGAATAGGAATTTTGTTACCGGGGAGGTTCCTCCATGCCCCCTTATTTTGTCATGGATTTGTTCCAGTATTTTGCTTGGCTTTGGGACTGAACTGTAGGTGGCTCTAACTCTCTCTAAGGTAGGAGGAGCACATGCTCATTAAAGTGTTTGGATTTCTGCAACTCCCAGATTGCTGGAAGGGATTGAGCACCTAGCATACTGAATCCTCCAGGAACTAACAGAAGAAGATTATCAAAGGTTATCATATCCATCAGTTATGGTCTAGTACAGTGGTTCCCAACCCTGTCCTGGAGGACCATCAGCCAGTTGGATTTTTTTGGGATAACCCTAGTGAATATGCATGAGAGAGATTTGCATATAATGGAGGTGACAGGCATGCAAATCTGCCCCATGTATAATCATTAGGGCTGTCTGGAAAAGCTGACTGGATGGTGGTCCTCCAGGACAGGGTTGGGAACCACTGGTCTAGTAGAACTTTAAGAAATTGCATGTGGTTGATAAAAGCCTGTTTCAGTGGGAGAGATAGAAAAGAGGTCATGTCTTTATTTCCATTTTTGTGTGTTTAATCAACAGCAGCATGGTGGAATCAAATTTTCCATGAAAGGCATTTATAACCATAATCAAGACAATGGCAACTATCCTATAAGCAATGGAGGCATGAAACAGCCTGTTGCTAACCGAGGACACTACCAACATAATCGTAACAGTTGGAGAAGGAAAAAACACCCAAGAGACAGCTTACCAGTCAGCCTCAGCAGGTAGTGGCTAGTTCCAGGAGACCTTGCCCATTGCAGACTGCAGCCAAGAAAATGTTACAGAAGACTGGAGAACAGAGGCCATCTCTGGGAACAGTACTTTGCAGATGTTGCTGGATATCTGAAGCTAATCCTTTTGCATGTTTTGTGTGGATGTTAGGTCCTTCTTTAAAGTAGTTGTCTATATCTGTGAAGCCTTAAATGTGAATTTTTATTTTGGCCTTCCCATAATACAGTGCCGAAGCAGCTGTAGCAATATAGGCCTTATTTGCTGTTTATGCACCGTTTGTGGTTATTTTCTTTTTATTCTTACACATTTTTCTTTTGGCAAAGGGATTAAACAGCAGGAGACATTTCAGTCTTCCAGTCTAATTTTGCAGCAAGTCTAGTTGTAAATTTGCTGCTTCTGGTTCAGAATGGTTTTTGGTTTTCTTTGTAAATCTTAGGAACTTGTTTGTGCAATACTTTTAATTTCATAATTGCATAAGTTAAAAGAGGAGGAGGAATATTTTGTCATGGTTTCCAAGTCCTTTCCACAATTGTTACCTAAGTTTGGATCATAGTTTTCAGCAGGTGAAATATCTAATGAACTGTTATCAAATTCTACACATAGGCTTTTTATCCTTTTTGTTGAACACATAAGGTTTCCTGGTTCTCAATGAATATGCTAGTTTTGAGCTAATGACTTTAAACTGAGGGATATTGAGACAGCACAAAAAATTGGATCTCTACCTATCCCAATCCATTAAGTAAGTTGGCTTCAATTTGTTTTGCTGGCCACAATACCTTTTAAACTTTATTTGCCTTTTTAATTGACAGCTAACCCAGTATTTCAAGTGCCAGAACAGTGGTGGGAGAGGAGGTTACCTTTGCGCTGAAAAATTGTGAACAATGAAGTGCTTCAGTAGTTTAGTAGTAATAGCCCTTTCATGATGGGAGACCAGGCGTTGACTTGGTGGGGGCACTGGCACCTCTCCTCTCCACCCCTTGTTCCTTCCCATTCCTCCCCCACCGTGTAAACGCCTTCACTCCCAACCCCCAGTCGTACATCTAGCTCTTCATCGGTGCGAGCAGCAGCTCCAACCTGCTGTTCGCGCCAGCCTTGAAACTCCCCTCTAACGTTATTTCCAGGTTCCACAACTAGAAAGTGGCATCAGAGGAAGAGCTAGCGCGGGCAGCAAGTTAGAAATGCTGCTCATGTCAGGAAAGTTAAACAGGTATGAGGGAAGGGGCGTGCGTAGCAGTGGGCTGTGGAAAAGAGAGCAATAAGGGATCCCACCGCCTGGGGCACTTCCCACCCTCACTACGCCAGTACGGAAAACTATATATAATCTGTTCTGAGAAGCGGGCATCCAGTTTAAGAAATGTGTGAAGAAGAAATTGTTGATGTTATTAAGGAATAACAATATGCTGATGCATAAATACTTCAGCTGCTGTATGCATTATTAGACTTCCTGTAATGTATTGCAGAAGCACACATTCTTGTGTTGCACACAGTCTGCGTGACTGACATTAATTAACTGATACATACAGGTATACTATGCAAGAGTATTTTCATGACATCCACTGTCTTCATTAGTTTTCTTTTTTAAAATAAGAAAATGTACATCCCCTTTAATCTTAAGTTTTAAAACCAAAGTTGTCCTGGGAATTTGATATCATATGTGATAGAATTTGCTTCATGTTTTTAAATATAGGGATATTTTTGCCCTTTGAAACACTAATGGTTAATTGGATGATGTCCATTAGTAGGAAAAGTTAAAAATAAATACATGCTGTTATGACAGTATGGTGAGAGACATTTTAACATAGATATCTAAATGCCCAAAAAAAGTTGGCAACTAGCAAGAGCTTTAAAACAATATTCCTTTTAAACAGAATAGCCCACAACCAATCATATTTGCAAATACATCTTATTTATGTGTGAAGAGGACAGACTGGTAGTTCACATTCCAAGCAAAATATCACATATGTCTGCAATATTTCATAGGCAAGATAATTGTGGACCTGGTTAATCCAATTTCCTTAGCACCAGCAGCAGATGAATCCAGAGACTAGTGGGATAGTAAACATCTACCAGCAGATCAATTAGTATGCTCTGTCTCCAGCAGGTAAATGGATGCCATTCGTCTAGCTCCTGGCTTCTATTAAAATAGCTCTTCACTCATACAGCTTTGGCTTCAGTGGAGTGTATGGCTGAGCGGTGCCAGCTTTAGGGGCTACACCTGGGCTCCCCTAGGTCCCTTCCCCACCCTCCCCTGTGATTGAAGGGTTCCTTGGGTCTCTGCCTACTTTAAAAAAACAAAACAAAAATAACACCAGCTTTGAAAGGCTTAGAAAGTTTCTTCACTGTCCTTTCTTGGAAACTTCAGCTATTAGCTTGTACAGGTACTGATTCCTCTGACAATGGACCTGGAGTGCATAAGTCGGGTTATTTTTATTGCTGTTAAATGCTATTTTTTGTTGCGGTTTCATTTTGGAGCATTTTCTATGGCAGCAGAAGCAGTTAAAAGATGTTCGTGTTGTGGGAAGCGGTGAACTCCATCTGGAGAATGTGCAGCCGGCTGCTCCAACATCCCACTGAGGAGTCCATCATGGCGTCGGAGGGCACTTTGTTTTCCCATGTAGTTGACGTGCGTTCATGTTCCCCTTCTCTCTCAGCGATTCTTATCGCGTCTGAGGCATCTTCCCCGAGGAATGGGCTGGCTGATTCAGTGGCTGAGTTTGCTCAGGCTTTGGGGGTTAGTGGTGGTGGTGTAGGGACTGCCTAGAATGGACATGTCTCAACCAGCAAATTTATTTCCCCCCCCCCCCCCCCCCGAGTTTCTGCTGCTGTTACACAAGGCCTTTTTACTGCAAGGCTTTAAGTCTGCTCAACTTGTGACTAGGGTAGCAGGGGATTCGGCTCAGCCCATGACTAGCCAGCTTTCTCTTGCCTCTGGGCAGTTTCAGCAGGGGGCTAAGCGATACAGGGTGGTCTCCGTGACTGAGGAGGACCCTCTTTTGGGTTCAATGCTCCTGATCTTTCCCAGGTCTTCAGATAATGTTGGCATGCAGGATTTGGATTTGGGGGAGGTTCTGGTGGGGCAACCAGATGATCCCATGGCATTATGCCTCTTCCATAGAGAAGAGTTGACCACATTTATTCCTATGGCATTGCAGAGTCTTAATAGTGTATACCCCCACAAATTTGCAGTTCCCAAGTCGCGGACTCAGTCTTTTGCGGTATTTTCCGACGACCTCTTCCTGGTACTAAAGTTAGGCTACACCAATCAGGAGCTGCTTTGACAAGCAGCTCCTGATTGGTGTTGCCTGACTTTAGTTCCTGGAAGAGACGGTCAGAAAATACTAAGAAAGATCCCGCACCCGATTTTCAGCACCCTATGGTGCCCCAGCTGCTGTCTCCTGCCTCTGATCTGCTCCTAAACCACATTCGCAGTTTCTCAAAATTTGCAGGTGTTCCTGGAAAAGAACCTCCACAAATTTTTGGGGAGTACTGTTTATCTCAAAATGACTCTCAATCATCTGCGGCTCCCAATCCTCTCATAGGGGCATGAGGAAACCACTCAAGACATTCCCTCTCCATGAGGCCATGCTGGAGCTTATTTCAGCACAGTGGGCCACTCCGGAGGTGGGTCTCCGAGTGGCTAAATCCTTGAGGCAACTATATCCGGTGGCTCAGAACGAGATAGGGAAGTTTATCTCCCGAAAGTAGATGCTTTGGTGGCTGAAGTCACCAAGAAAACCATAGAAAGGAGAGGTGGCATTAAAAGATACCCAGGACAGGAAGTTGGAGGCCTCTATTAAGTTATCCTTTAAGGTTGCGGCTTTAATTTTGCAGGCGGTGGTGTGTAGCTGTTATGCAGCATGTGCTTGTCTTCAATGGCTTCAACAGATTATGGATGGGATGGTGGAGTCTGGAGCATCTCTTCCTCCAGAATTTCCTGATGATTAGACAGGTCTGGCGTATCTGGCAGATTAGCAGATTGTGTTTGTTTCAAGTTTATTTATTCTTGATGAATCGCCTATTTAAATTACTAGGCAATGTACAATAATAATAACATATATTAATAAATTAAACAAGTGCAATGTTAATGTTGACATAAAAACAAATTTGTTAGTTAAAATTTAACACACTTAACAAACTGAGTGTAGACATAAGTTTAAAATAATTTTGTGGGTAAGACATACAAGACATGTGTGGTTAGGAGGGGGAATAGTTACAATTTTTGATAGAAGAGAAGAAAAAACATAAAAGGGAAGAACAAAAAGGGGGGTTATAATAACTGTTTAAAAAAAAAAAAAGAAGAAAAAAGAAAAAACAAACAAACCAGGTAGCGGTTAAAAAATAATCGATATTTGTATGATATCATCCGCGCTTTGACTAAGCAAATGTCTCAGAGTTTGTTGTGGTTTCGTCATTGGGTGGCGGATGATGTCTCCAAAGAAATACTGGTATGGCTGCCTTTTAAGGGCTGATTATTATTTGAAGAGGACTTGAAAATGTTGGTTAAGGATTTTGGCGATTCCAAGTCTCAGCGGCTGCTGGAAGACAAACCTAAGGGTTCCTTTAAGACCCCACCTGCCCATACCCATTTCAGGGATACCAAGCAGCATACACCGGGTAAGCCCTCTTACAATTCTTCTTACAGGTCCAAGCCAAAGTTTTCTCAGAAGAGTCCCTTTCATCCTTCCAAACCATCTGCCTCCTAGTCAGTCCATCCCCAGGCCTCCAGAGCCTTGCAGTGAAGGAGCCTCGGATCCCTCCGCAGACTATATTGGGGA